>NC_135308.1:88561680-88872514 GCF_048772815.1 Callospermophilus lateralis | reverse complement strand
ATGATCAGAGATGATTATTTTGCTGTCTCTTATAAATGCTAGGGAGTTGGGAATAAAGATGCTATAGGGTTGCCATTGCTCAATAGAACATGGGGATAAGCGGAACTCTTTGACCCCAGGGTTTTATCCTAATTGCTAATTCTGGGAAAATAGAAAAGTCCCTCCAAGTATTGTCTTTTGCATGCAAGACTAAGAACAATAGGTGGGGATTTCCTGGAGCCCTCTCTGCATCATAACCTGTCATCCAGGACCCTTTGTCAATCCAAGTTCTGGTCCCATAGTCCCACTTTACTTTCATTCTACCGTAGCCCATCTTCAGTTGGCATTTTTTGGTCACTGTGCATTGTCCTTGTGAAATTTTAGGTTTTTCAATCTCAGCTACTTCCTCCCTATCCTGTGTCTTTTCATGCTCCACAAGCAAGACAATCTCATCCTCCTCCAGAGCGTCAATTACTATATTATGCTGAAATCTGGGCCACGTGTCCAGATCACATCTTCATTTCATTTCCCTATGTTTAAACGCCCACTAGGAGGGCAGGCATAATAGAGACTCCTCAGAATGCTGGGTCATTCCTCACCTTCCAGAAATATATTTTATATAGATTTTTAGACTGTTAGCCTTAGAAGGGATCTCTGATATTGTATACCTTAAAAGGAAAAAATACCATATAAGTCAACTCTGTTTTGCAGATGAGGACACTACAGGTAAGTTGTTTAGGAGAGGGCTAACCCAGTTGCCTGGCTCACAGTGGGCTGCTCTGTCTACTGTAGGATACAATTTCTTGGGAAAAGAACAAAAATATGAAAACCACACCATGTTCATCACAATGACATCTATACACAGAAAGCCCAGTGAAAATCCTATCATACATGTGAGTGGCTACATTTATTTAAAACTTTACATTTATTTAAACATTGCATGTTATAAATGAAGTGTATGTCTTTGTTTAATGAGCATTGAAATCAGACCTCTTAAGCAATGCTGAAGGAAAGTACTTGCTTCTCTTGTTACGATGTTTAGTGACCCATGATGGGGGCGAGAGGGCAATTAATTGAGTCTTCCAGAATTAGCAAAGAAGCTTTCCTATTGCATCTGCCAGCAGCAAGACTCCATTTTAGCTCATAAGAACTTTGCATTAATTCGACATTTGGATGAGGTCCCAAGTCAGTTGCAATAAATCTTGATAACTACTGCTTGTTTCAAGCAAGAGCCAGGCAGTTTGTTTATTTTAAATGCTTGCTCCATGGGTTACTCCCCTGGGAAAATGACCTTGTTTTCATCTCAAGCCCCAGGGAAGCTTCTGATACTGTGGAATCTTGTTCTAGAATGTGTCTGGAAAGACAAAATTTGCAACTCATACTCAGCTAGCATCATTTCATTCACTTTGTTAACAAAGGCTTTTTTTTTTTAAGTAAAAGCAGGGGACTGGAAAATCTTGATCCTTTCTCATTTTCCCTATCCCTGGTAACCTGAAATCACAATCGAGAACCATTCCTTGTTCCCTAAATTACTTCAAAACCCCCTAACAGTAAAAGGAAGCTTAGGTGAGTCCATGGACCCTGAGTAAGTGAGAAGCAATGGGATCAAGTAGGCCCACTAAAAACAATGTGGGCACAGGAGTAGGCAGAAATCTGACGTGGACTGATCTATGTAAATGTGAGCCTCTTGTCACACTGAAAGTCCTCTTCCTTCTTTTCCTCACTCTCCAACATAGCAGCAAAGGAAGTCTTTTCTGGTGCAGACCTTTGGTTAGGAACCAGATCTCTACTGCACACGCTTCTAACTTATAAATATCCATCCAGGAGACAGCACAGAATGATATCTCAGTCATTAACATAATTCTCTGCATTCATTAATTCAATGGCTTTTTCTTAGACACCTACCTGAAGACAGAAAACTATAGAAAAAAGAGCTTTGTAGCCAGGAGAAAAACACTATAGGGACAATTTTGTAACAACTGGCTTTACCTTTCTCAAAAGGCTTATTAGGACAGTGATGAAAACATAGATGTAAGTAAGCCATGGTGTCACCATCCCTGGGAAACTGAGTTTGAAGAGAGGGGAAGGGAAGGGAAATATCAGAAGAGAAAAGAACAAGGTTAAAGAAAACAGGCGTCGAGTTCACACATGGCAGAATCACTCTGATTCTGGGAGCCAGTCTTCCTCCCGGTCTCTGCACATGGTCTTATGCTCCATCTGGGATCATGTGAAAATCACTTTAACCAGGATGCTTCCTGAAGCTTCTTTAAGACTGCAACAGCTTGTCCTGGAACACAAGAGCGGGTTCCTCAGGTGAGACCTCAAGCTGGCTCAATCGAGTGTCCTACAGAGCAGTAGAGGTTAGAGGACTGCTATCTCTGGAAGACAGAGTCCGTCAGGGACATCAGACCACACTGCTGCTTGAACAGTGAACTATTGCAGGGCAGAATAGAAGAGGGGGATGAGAATGATAGGCAGCCCCCAAAACTCTATGCCCAGATTCATAGACTGATCTCCCTATTCCTCTTCAGATAGCCAGACACAAACTAGAACAAAAACAAAATCCCTGATCTGAATGGGAAAGGAGCCTGTTTACTTGAGACCTTCTGACTGGAATAATAATTGGGGGAGGGAAGAAGGCTAGTGCAAATTTCATCTTCTCTTGGTCAAAAAGAATAATGGGGCTGACCCACACAGAAGTGCTGCACCTCTCCCACCATTGCTGCAGGGCCAGGGGAAGGCAGGGTTTTCTTGGGCAGATCAGATGGTCAAAGGCAGCTGTTGTCTTCTCTGATGTTCTATATGCACAACACTGGTGTTTATTAGTGTAACGGCATTAATAGAAACAGCACAACAGAAAAATAGCTCCCAAAGAGAGATACCAAATTCTTTCAGAGTCTGAGGAAATTGCTTAATACTCTACGATTTGCTATCTGATAACTGAGATAACAAATAAGTTTTGGCAAGAATCTAAGAACCAGGAATCTATTACTTAGGCCTCAATCATATCTACTTATCAAATAATAGTAGAAGACAGCAAACTCATTTCTATTTCATAAGACAGATAGCATAAGAGCTCAATAAGAAAAATCCTCAGAAGAGAGAGAGAGAGAGAGAGAGAGAGAGAGAGAGAGAGAGAGAATAGAAAGAAAGAAAAGCTTTCCAGGTAAACAAAATCTAAGGGCATTTGTTACCACTAGAAATGCTCTATAATAAATGCTAAAGGGAGTCCTTCAAATTGAAACAAACAGATGGTACACAGAAATTCAAAGCCATACAAAAACATAAGGTTCTCCAGTAAAGCTAAATACATGAACTAATATAATATATTATAGTATGACCAACTTGGTACATATAATTTAAATGAAAAAAAATCCTGTAAATCTATGTTAATGGATATGCACTATAAAAAGGTGTATTTTATGATGTCAATAACACAAGGTGGAGCTGAAGTGGTAAAGGAGGTGGTTTTTATGCAGTTTGTTTCAGTTTAAAGTAAAATGTGTAAATTGAAGATGTTTTATGTAAATGAAAAAGTAATGACTAATGAAATACCCATAAAATATACATGAAAGGAAATGAAAAAGGAATCAAAGCATGATACACACACACACACACACACACACACACACACACACACTTCAATGAAATATAAAGGAAGCCAGCAAGAGAAGAAAGTCTCTCCTTTTTAAAAAATATATATTTATTTTTTAGTTATAGGCAGACACAATATCTTTATTTTATTTTTATATGGTGTTGAGGATTGAACCCAGTGCCTCATGCATGCTAGGCAAGCACTCTACCTCTGAGCCACAACCCCAGCCCCAAGGCTCTTCTTTCTTATTTCCAAAAAGATTTAAAATACAGGAAACAATTAACATAAGAGCACTAGTAAGTCCTTCCCTATCAGTAATTCCTTTAAATATAAATGAATTAAAATTTCCAACCGGAGACATAGATTGGATGAATGTATTTTAAAAAAAAAACAACATGTTCCCTCAAGAGATTCACTTTAGACCTAAGGATATACAAAGGCTGGAAATTAATTGAGGGAAAAAGATATTCTATACAAATAGTTGCAAAAAGTGAGCAAAGGTAACTATCTAAATAGATGCTAAGTCAAAACCTGTCAAAAAAGAAAATAAAAAGGATACTAAATAATGATAAAAGGGTTAGTTCATCAAAGAGATATAACAACTGTAAATATTTATGCATCTAACCTAAGAGCTCCTAAATATATGAAGAAAATTTTGACAGCATTTAAGGGAAAATAAATGGCAATGCAATAATTACAGGGAATTTTAATATTCCACTTTGAATCATGCAAAAGATCAATAAGGAAATAGAAGTCTTGGACAACACTGTGAACCAGTTAAAACAAACAGACACATATGGAACACTCTATCCAACAACAAGAGAATATATATTTTTCTTAAGGGTACATGATACATTGTCCAGGACAGACTACATGTTAGACCACTAAACAAGTCTCAACGAATTCAGGAAGACTTAAATAATTCAATTCAAAGTATCTTTTCCAATCACAGTAGAATGAAAGTAGAAATCAATAACAGAATAAAAAATTGACAATGCATAAATACCTGAAAAATATACAACAAACACATAAATAACCAATAAACAAAGAACTAATCACAAAGGAAATTTTAAAAATTACCTTGATAGAAGTGAAAATGAAAATACAACATACCTAAACTTATGGGATACAGTTAAAGCAGTGCTAAAAGGGAAGTTTATACCTATAAACTATACATTAAAAAAAAAGAAGAAGGATTTGAAACCAATGACATAATGCAAGAAAATACAAAAAGAAGGACCAGGATGCTGGAGCTACCATCATGGCTAGGAGCTGATGGAATTCTAATTTCTCTGTCTGGCAGTTGAGAAGTGTAGGAAAGGTGCTCATCTCAGGAGAGAGAGAATAGTATAACAACTCTTCCAAATATAACATCTAAATGTATGGTCTCAAACAAATACTATTATTTTCATAGTTTAAATTCCATATTATTAGAAACCTTGGGCTGGGAGTGTATGTAGCTCACTGGTAAATGTTTACCTAACATGTGTAAGACCTGAGTTCAGTTCCTCACACTGAAAAAAAAAAAAAAAAAGCTTTATACTACAATAGCTAACTGGATGTATCAGGTTGTCATTGGTGCCCTGCTCAGATTTCCTTAACTGAGAGCAGGTACCCATTCTCACCAACTGGGAGTTGCTGCTGAAAGCTTGTAGCTAAACCTCCCACCACCACCTCCAGAACTGCCACAGGCCGCCTGGATCTACCTTGTATGAAAATGCCTGAGCAGGTACAATATCCCTACATAATGGTGCCTTTGGCAGATGATTGACTAATGCTGGGCTACAAACATCCAGTCCCCTTTCTTCCATTTGGGAAAATACTGTGGCATATTCTATGCCATAGAGCTCCCAATGGATGGGTGATCCAGCCTTTAGTCAACTTTCATCAGTTTTTTTCCTGTGCTATGCTTCCTCAGAGTCTTCATAGGTTTCTCTTGAGAGCTCTTCCTCAATGAAAAATTTGCAAAGGAATCCTAGTGTCAGTTTTTTTTTTTTTTTAATTTCCTAGGGAAGCAAATTCAAGATATGGAGAAAATAGACCATTTTATAAGTGGGCCTGAGAGTCTAATTAGCATATAGCTTTTTATATAGAAACATGCATTTCAAATTCAAAAAACCAAATTACATTTGTGGGAAGTCACCCGTGAAGCCACTTGAGGGGTCTTTACCATGGTACTGAGCCATGGGGAACTTAGGTCCTTCCTGGCTTTCCCATGTGTATCAGACCGCCCAAGGCGTGACATCTCTGCCCCTGCTCTAGTAGTGGGACAGCTCTGGGAGCTCAGGAGCTGGGCGTAACCCTCTGGGAACTGGACAGCCCACCCCCTACCTTATTTGGCAAAGAATATTCCATCAAAAACTTTGATGTTCCCCCCCAAATAAATAAAACAAGCGCAGGCTCCAGCCCTCTCTCTTTCCAGTGTGGAGCTCCATCCCTATCCTGCTTTAAAAGATTATTTCCTGTGTACTGTGGTTTGTTTTGCAGTTTTCTTCTTTTAACTTTTATTCCACAGCCAGCCTACCTCAGGCAGAGGAATCCCAATTCCACCCCCCACGCAGGACATGGGCGGGACACATTTATGAAAATAATTTTATTTATTCATCTAAGACTAGCTACATATAAAAATACATATTTTAAAAATAACTCTATAAAATAAACCAGATAAACACACATGCAGAAAAATAACTAGTATTGGGTTATAGTACAATAAAGAATTCAGGGCTATTCTTTTGGTGAATGCCATAGAAAATTTCTGAAAGTAATGGTGCTTAAAATTATCAGAGTGCTTCCTCCAGATGGAGGCTGAAGGAGGTGAGCTAAAATTTGGGACAACTCTTCTCCTGGGGGAAATTCACCAATTCTGAAGTTACTCCTAAAAAAAAAAAATAAAAATAAAGGCACTTTCCAAAGTCCCTGGGGTTAAGGGAACAAATAATGTACCATATTAATCTCCTAGAAGTAAGTATGAACCAAAAATAGAGAGTAAACTTCAAATACTCTGAATATTTGAAACTGAACTTATAAGATCCTGCAATACTAGTATCACTAGTCACCTGCCTGAAATAAAAGGAGGAAAACCTCATTCTCTGTCCCAAATTATTTGGATG
Source organism: Callospermophilus lateralis (assembly GCF_048772815.1). Lineage (NCBI taxonomy): Eukaryota > Metazoa > Chordata > Mammalia > Rodentia > Sciuridae > Callospermophilus > Callospermophilus lateralis. The sequence continues at coordinate 88,865,830 of NC_135308.1, read as the reverse complement.
AATAATTTGCAAATGCAAGATGTCAGAATCAGAGGTCTCACTCCACCCTCATGACTTAATCCCCTCCTGAAGTCCACACCTACCTATCCATCTCCTTAGGGATAACTATTTCAGCATAGAAATTCTGTGAGGGCACAAACATGCAGTTCATAACACAGGGTCTGACATACAATAAAAAGTAATTAACACACCAGAAGATAAAATGACATGAACAAACCAGCAGAAACAACAGTAGAACCAGACCCACAAATGCTCCAGATCACACTTTAAAATAACAATGTTCATTAGGTTCAAGAAGAGGGGAAAATCAAATATTTAAGCAATAATTAGAAATGAATAGATATGATGGTAAATCAGAACTCAATGGATAATACAATGAAAAACTATAAGAATAGGAAAAAATAAGAGAAAATTACTGAATTACAAGAAAGATCAGAAAGACCAAAAATCTATACTGATGAACATAGAGAAAAATGGATGGCAAACCTCAAAGAGAAGGTAAAATAATATAAAAGGATAGGATCACATTGTCATAAGTAACAATACTTTTACTTGGAGTCCCAGTGAAATAGGAAAGAGAGAAAATAACCCACACAATATTTGAAGAGATAATGGTTGGGAATATCTCAAAATTGACAAAACCACACATTATAGAATCTCCTACAAAACCCAACCTAGAAAAATAATAAATTAGCTTCAACTTTCTGAGAATAAATTTGGGAAATTAATTTTTAATTGATTTCATTTTTTTAAATACATGACAGAATGCATTACAATTCTTATTACACATATGAAGCACAATTTTTCATAACCTTGTATATAAAGTATGTTCACACCAGTTCATGTCTTTATACATGTACTTTGTTTGGGGTTTTTTTTGCATTACAATTCTTATTACACATAAATACCACAATTTTTCATATCTCTGTTTGTATATAAAATATGTTGAAATTTGTGAAATTTAAACATACTTTTAGAGCCAGGCATAATTCCTGAAATCATGCCTGTAATTCCAGCTACTTGGGAGGCTGAGACAGGAGGATGCAAGTATATTGTCAGCCTCAGCAACTTAGCAAGACCCTGTATTTTTTAAAAAAAAAATGAAAAGAATTGGGCTGTACTCAGTAATGGAACACCCCTGGGTCTAATCCCCCCACCTACCACATACGCACATACATGCGTGTGTGCGCACACACACACACACACAGAAACAGTAACTGGAGAATAGAAATAATAGAAATGACAGGATTTTCTAAGATTATTTGTAATAACACATTTAGATACTATATAAAAATTAATTGTGATCTCACATAAATTCTGCTTAATTTGAATTCTAAATTATTTTATGTACTAACAACTAAATATCCTTTTTATATAACAACCAGTATAGAAAATATTAAGTAAAACAAAACCCATACAATTAATGGACTAACTCACAAAAGACTCATTACAATACATGAGTTATGACTTATTATTCTCCCTCTTGGCCTTTATAGTTCTTAAGTAAAATATTTATCAATCTTAAGAAGCTGCTGGAATAATTTTGAATTACCAAAGCCAAGTAGGATTTTTCAGGCAACACGGAAGAAACATGGAAGAAATCAGCAGATCAAAGTGATCCAAAGTGGAGTATTAAAATTCCCTGCAATTATTGTGTTGCCATTTATTTTCCCCTCAATGCTGTCAAAAATGCAGACCAAACTTGCCACCAAAATTCCTTGACTGTGGTATGGGATCAATAGTTACTTATATGCATGCAAAGACAAAGATCATGAAAGTTCCTGGGCTTACATCATGCCTGAAAAAGTCTATTTTAAAAATCTCTATCTAAATTTCAAAAACCACTATTAGAATTATAGAAAGTATAGTTAGGAATCAGAAAGCTTGAAAGTAGTGATAAACATTTCAATGACCTAGCATTATTTTCCCCTATGGATATTGATTAAACTCCATAATAGGATAGTCTTCAGCCAAGTTTGCTATCCTTACATGACCTAGCTTAGCTTTTTTGCCCTCAGCAGAAGTTCTAATCAAGTATCTCATAGTAAAGTAGAAGGATACTTTATTAAGTGAATTAAAGGAACTGGCTTCCAGAGATAAATAGGAAAGGAGGCACTAAAGCTGTAATTTTTTTTTCTGAGATGTTTACTTCCAAAATTCTAAATACATGTAATTGTAATTTGGGATTCTTCAACCAGTAGAAATTAGTCTACCACAGTTTGACCATCAAAGCAAATTCCTCTCAGTGAGGTAGGAAATTGTCAGATTTGATCATTGCCTCCTTACATCAAATGCCATGGCAATGTTTTCAGCTGAGCCAAGATTTTTTTGTCTTAAATTGTGTGTGTGTGTGTGTGTGTGTGTGTGTGTGTTATATTTTTAGTTGTGGATGAACCTTTATTTTATTTATTTATTTTTATGTGGTACTGAGAATAGAACCCAGTGCCTCACACATGCTAGGCAAGTGCTGTACCACTGATCCACAACCCCAGCCCTGTGCCAAGATTTTAAAGAATAAAGTACAACAACCTAGAAAGCACACAATTACAACTATAGAAAATTAACAATAAATTTTAATGTGGGTCATCTGGGCACAGTGGGGGTATGCCTGTAATACCATCAGCTTGGGAGCCTGAAGCAGGAGGATCTCAAGGTCAAAGCCAGCCTCAGCAACTCAGTGAGACCCTGTCTCAAAATAAAAAATAAAAAGGCTAGGGATGTGACTCAGTGGTAAAGAACTACTGGGAGTTTATACTGTAGAAGTGCAATCCTCAATTACAGAATTGTTCAGAAACTGCTAAGACACACAAAGTTTGTGTGAGATATTTTGAAACTATAGATGCAGGTGCCTGTAAGTGTTCTTGGAGAAATTGGGAAAGGCTTCAGAGGTACATCAAAAAGTTGGAGAGAAGAAAGGCTCAAAATAAAAGATATACATTCTAGTCCATGAGACTAACGTGTGCAAGTGAATTATAACTCGATGAAAACACAACGGGCCCTAGAAATCACAACATTCAGTGTTGTTGAAGTATAAAAACCAAAAACGAGGTAGAAAGTGAGAGTTTTTAGGTAGGTAGGAACCAGATAAGGAGAGCTGAGATTTGATCTAATAGATTAGTTATAAAAAAAAAAAAATGTTAGGTAGATTTTCTCAAGAACTGAACACTCAGAAAGTGTTTCAGAGTATTAACTCAAATTATTTCAATATAGGCCTATTTTGAAAGCCACTTTATCAATTTTTAAAAGACAAAGGAATATAAAAAGAAATCAGAGGTGGGAATCCAAAAGATTTCTGAAGGCAGCAACTGAATTCTAATAAACAATTTTTTGTGTGTGTTGAATCGTCTTTAAAGCAGTTGATAACATCCTTTGTGTGGCATGTGTAGTCCTTGTTTCTCTTACAGTTGTCACGTCTTGTTTGGCAGCCCAATGTATAGATGACATCTACGTTTGAATGAGTGAGATCTTTACATCTCATAGTTTTTCTTAAATACAGGAAGAAAAAAAAATAAGAATAGAACTTTCTGGCTTTGGAATTGAGAAATGATAATTGTGAATTCCAAACATTATGCAAAACTGATTTGTGTGCCCTTTAAATAAAAACTGAATTCTTGTTTACCCAGCAGAGGATCCATTATGTGAGGGTAGCCCAGGCAGTAATCATTACCCAGAACCAAGGGGGAGAGATAGCAATTGCTAATTGCCAGATGTTGATTCCAGAGAGACTGCATTTGTTAAAATCTAGTTGATATAAAAATGACACTTGAAACCCTCTAAGCTAATCAGAATATTTTCAAAAATGTCTGTTATAAAATATGACTCCTAGAATGGTTCACACATGATTATTTTGAGAAGTTGTGATTTTTTTAAAAAAAGAATGTACATATAAACCTCAAAATTCACTCTGCTATTATTGATGAAAAATGGAAACAAGAACAACTGTACCACATGGAAGATTGTCTATACAAGAATGTTTGGGGTTATGACTGAAATAATTTATTATTTGCTAAGAGTCAACAGTGTACTTAGTGTTAGTCAAGACAGCCAGAGATGAGAATCCCAGCCATTGGACTCACAATCTAAGCCAGACACACAAACAATGAAACCATAAATCACAACAGCTAAGAAAATGGAGTCAGTTTTCACAGGCATGAACTTTGGTGTTGATTTACTTGCTTAGCAATAGAAAAATAAGAGGTGCCAGAAATAATCATCATACAGATTGTCATACAGATTAATCCAGTCCCAGAATCAACTACCTGAATGAATTTTAAAATACAGATTTTTGCCACTTTGCAATCATGATATTTAGCAGGAGCATTTATAAAATATTTTATTGCATGACATTATAAAAAGCAAATTATACATTTTGTTCCTGCCTTCTTCATGGACATATATTCATTCTCTTCCATTTTCCATTCTTTCCTGCCTTCATGATCTTGCTCTTGTTTAATGAAGAGGAATAGTAAGCCAGTAAGATTAATTTCAACTTTTTTCTCTTAAGATAAACTTTTATATGCAATTACATGGATCTAAATGTCACCCTTACTCAGTAAACAAGAAAACCAGCAACCCCGTGTATATTTCTTCTTTTTACCTTCCCAAAGAGTGTTAAACACCTTAGTCAGTAATAAGCTTTGAGATCAGAAACCTATACTAGGCTACAATTCCCACATGTTTAGTGTCTGCCCTGCTATAGAAGTTAGATGGTATTTAGGCTTTGGCCAACATAACATCTCTGAAACTTTGTTCTCTCACCTGTAAAATGGAAGTGATGCACAAGGTTTTTGTGAGAATTAAATGAGTTAATGTCTAAATTTTATAAAACAGATGACCTTAATAAACATCCGAGACAGGAATTTGTTTAGAGTCTACTTAATTCCACGAACACTACTAAGAACATACTGTGTGTTAGGGACCCCTTCCAGGTACTGGAAATGCAAAAGAAACAGAACAGTGAGTATTATTTTTGCCTAATACTATATATATTTAAAGAAAAAATAATCACATTTCTACCTGTATTAGTTTATCATGCTAGAGAAATATAATGAAAAGCAGAGCTAGCAAATGACATATTTTAGAATTGCCCACAGTGAAATCTCAGGGAAATTTAAGTATTCATTTTATTTATGTTTTCGGAGAAACAAAATATAAGAATTGAGGAAGAAATCTCCAAAAGAGCACATCTTCATTTAGGAGTCACTCAACCAAAAGTGTCCCTGTTGAGCAGGACTGGATGCAGATTTGGATGAGCACTTTTCAGTGAGTTATGGAAACCCATGAAGGTGATGTCCCTCTGCAAGTGTGCAGCCAACAAGTTCATGTCCTGATGAACTTGTGGGCACATGCATGCAGTCACAATAAGGTCCTGAGAAAATCATAGTCTATAAAGGTGCTGCTGGGTAGGCGCTGTGATGTTCCCTTGTAATCCCAGATTCTTGGGAGGCTGGCAAGCTCAAGGAAATCCTAGGCAATTTAGTGAGACCCTATCTCAAAAAAAAAAAAAAAAAAAGAAAAAGAAAAGAAAGAACGAAAGTTTAGTGGCACAGCACTTGCCTTACATTCACAAAGCCCTGGATTTCATCCACAATAACACACACACACACACACACACACACTGCTGCTGACCTGGTTTTACACACTGAAAGCTCTAGTATCAACACAACGAGGGTCATAAATAGGACTCACATAGCTCAGAAACACAGATGAATCCCTGCACAGGTTCTTTAACACTAAAATTTAGAATACCGAGGCATTTCTTAGAGTCTACTTAATTTCATTCCACTTTTTTTTTTTTTTTTTTTTTTTTAATGCTGGGGATTGAACCCAAAGCCTTGTGCCTGCAAGGGCAAGGCAAGCACTCTACCAACTGAGCTATATCCCCAGCCCATCCACAAATATTTATTGGGAACTTATCACATGCCAGGGATAAGTTCCAGCTACTGGAGATAGAACTGAAACAGAACAGGAAAAAGAATAAAAACAAATAAGACAAACACTCTTACAATGTTTACCTTCTTGTTCGAGAACATAGAAAATAAACAGCACAAATAAGTAGATCACCTTGCATTCGAAAGTGATGTGAGCTATGGAATTTAGAGCAGGTAAAGAGATGGGAATGGGCTGGGGGCAGGGGTGGCGGGTGTAATTCTAAAGGTCCAGGTCAGAAAAGGCCTCACTGAGAATGTGATATTTGAATAAAATACTTGAAGGAGTAAAGACTTAAAGCACCAAGTCATTCATACATCTAAGACCACACATTCTAAGCAGAGGAAAGAACAAGTTCAAATTGTCTAGAACAGTGCCTGACACACAACACATATCTAATAATATTTATTCAATAAAAAGAAAATTGAGTTGGGCTAAGCAAGACAAGGTGGGGGTGGGGGCGAGATTTGGTGCAGAAGGCCATTTTTTCCCCTTTAGAAGGTGCTATGGTTCTTCAACACCAAGTGCCACCATGGCCACTCATAGTCACTGTGGTATTTACTTGCAGTGGAGCATCTGGTCTGTAGTCCTGTCTTGTCTCTCCGCATAGCTGTGACATTGCTCCCTTCAGTACCAAATCATTGGCTCTTTACTGCCTCATGTGCTCCCCAACTCCTAGAAAGGAGCTCCTGGGGTTCTCCTCAAGGCCATGGGCTCGGATTCATTGCTGTGTGTGAGTAAGCTTTCCGTGACTATGAAAAACTATCTGGAAAAATCAACTAAAAAGGAGGAAAGATTTATTTTGGATCACTTGGCCCTGTTGCCTTTGGGCCTATGGCAAGGCAGCACATCATGGTGGAAGGGCATGGCAGAGGAAAGCTGCTGATCCCACGGTGGCCAAGAAGCAGAGAGAGAGAAAGGGAGGAAGGAATAGAGTTCTAATATTTCTTCAAGGACATGTCCTCAATAACTTAATTTCCTCTAACCTCCTAATGGTTCCATAGCCTCCTAATAGAGCCATCATCTGGGGACCATTCCTAGAGGATATTTAAGATTGAAACCATAATATGTCAGTCACTAGCTTTCAACCTCAGTTTCAGGTTCCTCAACTCACATCTCTTCTCCATGATCCTCAGTAATGGTGCTACCATTTTATGATGGCAACTGGTACAAATCAGTCAATGTGACCAGGGCAAAAACAGCACTTATCTTTTCATCATAACAAGCTAAAGTTATAAAGCAGACTATACAGTCAATTAAGTGAATCAAATAAGAAGATAGAGAAAGTTGTTTATAACTATGTAAGAAAATCCTTATATATCACACTGGTAAAGAACAGAATTTTAGGCCCCAACTTCCTTAACAAAACTCCTAAAGTGCAAGAAATAAAATCAAGAATGAATAAATGGGATGGATTCAAAGTAAAAAGCTTCTTCTCTGCAAAAGAAACAATCAATTAGGTGAAGACGAGCCAAAACTTTTGGGAGCAAACTTTTGCCACACACACAACAGATACAGCACAAATCTCCAGGATATATAAAGAATTCAAAAAATTTAACACCAAAAAAAAAAGAACCCAATCAATAAATTGATTGAACAGAATCAATAAATTGATTGAGCTGAACAGACACTTCTCAGACGAAGATATACAATCTATCAACAAATATATGAAAAAATGTTCAACATCTCTAGTAATTAGAGAAATGAAAATCAAAACTACTCTAAGATTTCATCTCACTTTAGTCAGTATGGCAGTTATCAAAAATACAAATAACAATAAATGTTGGCAAGGATGTGGGGGGAAAGGCACACTCATACTTTGCTGGTGGGACTGCAAATTGGTACAGGCACTTTGGAAAGCAATATGGAGATTCCTTGGAAAACTTAGAATGGAACTACCATTTGACCCAGCTATTCCACTCCTCTGTCTATACTCCAAAGGCTTAAAATCAGCATACTATAGTAACGAAGCCATATCAATGTTTGTAGCAGCTCAATTCACAATAGCTAAACTATGGAAGCAACATAGATGCCCTTCAGTAAATGGATAAGGAAAGTGTGGTTATATATACACAATGGAATATTATTCAGCATTAAAAGAGAATAAAATTATGGCATTTGCAGGTAAATGGATGGAGTTTGAGAATACCGTGCTAAGTGAAGTAAGACAATCCCAAAAAACCAAAGGCTGGATGTTCTCTCTGACAAGTGGATGCTGATCCATAATTTGCGGGAGGTGGGATGGAGTGGGGCATGGGAAAAAATGGAGTACATTGATTGGGTATGGGGGCAGGAAAGATGGTGGAATGAGATGGACATTATTAACCTAGGTAAATGTATGACAGCACATATGATGCAATGCTACATTGTATATAATCAGAGAAATGAAAAGTTGTCCTGCAGTTGTGTACAATGAATCAAAATGCATCCTGCTGTCATATATACCTAATTAAAATAAAGAAAGAATGTAATTCATGGAATATCCCAACCTTTTACTACATGCACATTGCCATACTATACATAAATCTCTTTTACTTACTGCAACTCCTCCTGAGTTTTAGTTCATTTTCATTGGCTCACATGAATGTTCAAGTCTGTAGAGTTTAGAAGACTAGACTGGAAAGAATTTGCCAGCATATACAACTATAATAATTTGAGAGATTGCAACAAATTGTGGATCAGCCTATGTTTATGAACTGAATCTCATCAAGATTGTTTCTAAGAGCCATCCTGAAGACTCTTCTCACTTCCCTTCTCTGGGACAGATCTCATTGACTAAAGTCCAAGTCTCCCATTTATAGAGTACCTGCTAAAGGAAGCCCCTAAAGGAAGGGTATCATTTATGGTGCCTCATCTAAAATCACCAGTAATCTGGGAAAGAAGGTCATATTATTGTCTTTGTTTACACTTAGGAAAAGTAAAATGCAGATAGGTAAGTTCTTCAAGGTCACATAGCTTATAACTGCCAAACACAGGACAAAATTGTAGGGCATTAGTATCCATGAGTTTGAGATTTTCACTATATTCGCCCCATGCTCAAATAGTCAAACAGGACTCAGGCAGGACAATGGTCGCAACAGAATGAGAATTGAAAAAGTCTTCCCAAGGCCCTGCTGGAGGCAATCACTGGTCTCCCCTCCCTCTCTAGAACAGGATTGATGGGGGGGGGGGGGGGTTAGGGGAATGGACCTAGCTAAACACTTTTTTCCCCATTATTTTTATTAAAGCAAGAATTTTATAATCTAACTTATATAGTTTCCTTGATAGTTATCCCAATTCTGTTAAGCTGACATTCTGCGATATTCCTCAGTTTAAAAAAAAAAATGCAAAATAAAGAAAAGAATGCTTTAAATTTTTCTACTTCACTGAAAACTGTTTTACAGGTTCTATAAAACATTAATTTGCTTTTATATTATACTATTTTGTGGGGATTTTATTTGTTTATTTGTTTTAGGATTAGCATTTTTTGCTAGATCTGACATTTGCTTGGTACATAAGGTTGACAATTTCTTTCCTTTTAAAATGTACTTTATTTTTTTCAATAGTTTTCTATAATGTTTAAGCTTTTTAATGTTTAGATACTTTTATTCAGTAAAACACATGTTTATTTGATGATTTCTGGTCAATTTTAAACAGTGGTGCTGTTAACAGCTTTCTGGGCAGCCTGGCTGAATACCTTTTTTATCACCCCTTATAGTAGAGCCAGCCATATGACATGGCCAATAATATGCAAATGAAATTCTAAAAGGAGGTTCCGGGAAAGATTGTGTTGTCCTGATAAATGGGGATATGTTTCACTAGAATCTTTCCTCTTTTCTTCCTTTCTCAACTGTGGGAAAGAGACCTGGTAGAACTGCAGCTACCATCTTGAGACCATCAGAAAAAGTCAGAAAAGAAAACAATAAAACCACAGCTAGACTGTGGAATCAACCTTGATGTCCCTCAATAGATGAATGGATAAAGAAAATGTGGTACATATACTCAATGGAATATTATTCCGCTTTAAAGAAGAGTGAAATTATGGCACTTGCCAGTAAATGGTTGATGTTAGAGAATATCATGCTAAGTGAAATAAGCCAATCCCACAAAACCAAAAGGCCAAATGTTTTCTCTAATATGTGGATGCTAATTCACAATAAGGCAGGGGCACTAGGGAAGAATAGTGTTACCTTAGATTAGGTAGAGGGAAGTGATGGGAGGGGAGGGGAGGGGAGGGGATGTGGGGATAGGAAAGATAGTAGAATGAAATAGACATTATTACTGTATGTATATATGTGACTACATGACCAATATGATTCTGCAACATGCACACTCAGAAAAATGAGAAATTATATCCCATCTATGTATGATCTATCAAAGTGCATAAGTGCATTCTACTGTCTATAACTAGTATAACTAATTAAATTAAATAGTATAGCTAATTAAATTAAATAACTAATTATTAGTTATATAGTATAACTAATTAAACAAATAAAAAATTTAAAAAAAAAACAACAGAAATCTTGTGAATGAATTCGAGCAATTGAATACCAGATCACCTACCCCAAGTCATCTTCTTACAAAAGAAAACTAAGTCTTCATTTGTCCTTGCTGTCATTGGCAGGGTGTTCTGTCACTTGTAGTTAGGTATGCTGGCTGCTGGTACAGGCCCTTAGAGCTTATCTGTTCCAGGGCTCCAGAGTTTTCTATCTGGTCCACCAGTATCCCAAACACTCACAATTAACCAAAGATTTAAATATTGCATAAATTGTGGGACCAATGTTCATCTTGGTGTTCTGAGGCCAGCTATTTGGATACTCCATATTCTAGGAAATGATAAATACTTGTGAAATAAAATACAAGAAATCAAAGGATAATTCTATAGCTCGGATCTTAAATGTTCCCCCATGGCATTATCCCCAGCAAGTAGCACTACTGAGAGGTGATGAAACCTTTAGAAAGTGGAGCCTAGTAAAAGGAAGTTAGGTCGCTGAGGGCTTGCCCTTGAAGGAGATGTTAGAATCCTGGCACTTTCTTCTTTCCTTTCCCCTCCCCCCTCTTCTCTATCTCTATCTCTTCCTCTTTTTTTTCCCCAGCTTCCATAAAGTGAGCAGCTTTGCCCCACCACATGTTTCCCACCATGATTTTTGCCTCACCATATGACCCAAAATGATGGGACCAACTGACCATGGCTGAAACCGCTAAAGTTATGAGCAAAATAAGTCCTCTTTTTAAATTAATTATCTCAAGTGTTTTGTCATAGGAATGGAAAACAGATGACTGAACACTGAGAGATATTTTGCTGTATTTTACCATGTATTTAATTCTAAACCCTTGCTTTCAAGCAGAAGATTTATTTTTCAAATGAATAAAAGTTAATGTGATAATACTAGTCAGTACTATCATGTGGCAAACTAATATTAAAAATCATGTAGTGATTCTTACTCTATCACTATCTTCACTTTGTTCTCATATACCTAATTAAATCAAGGGATATGTTATAAATTCGGTTTTTTTTTTTTTTTGTAAATTCTAATTAGGGTAGAGGATTACATTCAGTCTTAGTGAAACTAAGTAACTTTAACAAAGTTACTGGAACTGCCTTACTGAAACCATCCATCTGTATTTGTCCTTGTGATATTAATAGAGGGATGAAATCACCTGAAAGTTCAAGAAACTATTCATTGAGATACATTATGTGACAACTGAAAGTCAAGCTTCTTAACGTGTGGCCCCCAGATCAGCGGTAGCAGCAGCATCTGGGAACATTTTAGGAATGAAAATTGTCACATCCCAGAAATCTGTGTTTTAACAAGCCCTTTAAGTGATTGGCTAATGCTAAGTTCTGTGAACCACTAAACTTGCTATGGTAAAGTCAAAATACTTTTTTTAAAAGTGTTTTTAAATAAATTAAAAGTAACAGAAGGAAATACCTGAAGTTTCTGGGGAAAATATCTGGAAAAATAAAGAAAAAATGAGGAGGAAGAAGGGAGAGAAGGAACAATAATGATAATGAACGGATGAGGGGGCTGGGGATGTGGCTCAAGCAGTAGCACGCTTGCCTGGCATGCGTGCGGCCCGGGTTCGATCCTCAGCACCACATACAAACAAAGATGTTGTGTCCGCTGAAAACTAAAAAATAAATATTAAAATTCTCTCTCTCTCTCTTAAAAAAAAAATGAACGGATGAGGGTTGATTAAGCTCCCCCACTGACCTTTCAAATTTTTCCATAAAATCTATAAAAGATGACAAATTTGCTATGGTTATTAAAAAAAAAAAACATGTGTGATTGAATTTTCTTGTGTATAGAAACTGGTAAGAGGCTGAATTCGGGATACAAGTTGACATGGGGAAAAAATAAATTATCTAGATTAACATAATGCATCTGGATCACATGGACTGTCTCTAAAGAAGCTCTCCTAGGGACATTTGACATAGAATCTAAGTCTATGGTAAGCACGCATCTTTTCCTGTCTTCCATCCTGGCACCCCTGCAGAAGCACACCACTGACCTTACACATATAAACACACAGACCTTTCTAGACTCAGGGAAATCTTCATAGTACTGAAGGTACTTTCTTAATTGGACTCTTATATCAATTTCACTACTTGCTCTCAGGCCTTGGTGTGACATCCTGATATTGTTTTCTCTCCCTGCTCACTGATTAGGTTCAACGTACTTCCGGGCAATGGATTTCCTGTTATCTTTAAGTAATCTTTGCAGGAAAACATCCATTTCAAAGCAGCTGCTGGAATTGTCCTTCAAACGTTTTTTTTTTTTTTTCATTTATTTGGAATTTTTACCTTTCACTTACATAAAAATTTCACTCTCATGTGTATTTGTGATTCTCTCCATCTGACCTATGAGCTCCTTTATTTGGGAGACTTTGTTTTATTCATCTTTTTGTTCTCAATGACTAATAACCGAGCCTGACACGTAGTATTCAGGACACGTTTGGGGCACAAATTAACAGCATAATCAATAAACATTAACCTTTTCAAAGCCTCAGCTTCATCTTCTCTGCTCCTGTACTAAATCTTCTCTTTGCTCCCGGGATCTACTCTGACCTGCTCCACTCCTCTGCACTCTGATTTCTTCTTAGGGTTGGCCAGTGGGGAACTATGATGGAGACGGGACCAAGGAAGGAGAGTAAAGTCAGAGTATGTATATTTTTCTTCTGTCTCCCTACCTGTTTTATTCAGTTTTGGGTTTTTTTTTGTTTTTTTTTTTTTTCACCATGACCAAAAGACCCGACAAGAACAATTTTAGGAGAGGGAAAGATTACTTGTGTCTCATGGTTTCAGAGGTCTCACTCCATAGATGGCCAACTCCATTGCTCTGGGCCTAAAATGAGGCAGAACATCAAGGCAGAAGGGTCTAGCAGAGGAAAGCAAGAAAGTAGAGCGCTCTGCTCACCAGGTATAAAATATGTACCCCAAAGGCACGCCTCCAATGAACCACCTCCTCCAGCCACACTCTAACTGTCTACAGTTCCACTCAGTTAAAGTATTCAAGTGGATTAATACAGTGATTAGGTGAAGACTTACAACCCAATCATTTTACCTCTAAACTTTCTAGCATTGTCTCGCACATGACCTTTTGGGGAACACCTCACATCTAAACCATAACACTCCCCACTTGGTCAGCTTGAGTTGGCTTCATTCCTTGACCAAAAGTCCAGACTCCTTTCAAGGTGACCTTCTCCACCCACCTTCTCTCCCCAACCTTTGCTGATACTAGTCAAATTGACTGCCACACTTTGCCCACATGCATGTGAATGAACTCATTACTAAATCATCCTGGAGTGGTCCTACTTTACAAGTACATTTTTTTTACCATTGGAACAATAACTCTTATAGGTGCCAGATATAGAAATATTGAAAAATATTACATAACTTCAAATATTCACCAGCAACTGGGTTTTTTCATTGTACATATTTTTGCATAAATATGCTATTTTTATTATTTAATAAGTACAATATTTTACAATAGGGGAGTTTTAAGACTCCCCCCCAACCTCATCTCTGGAGACAGTGCAGGAGGGCTCTGAGCCAATCTATGTCTGTCTGTAAAATGCCTCAATAGAGCCAGTATTCCTGCAAATAACTTCACACAAGCAAAGAATTTCAGAAAACTGCAAATATACATATAAAAACATGTTCTGTTTGGTTTTCACAAACATCGTATAATTTTCCTGTGGGTATAATATCCTTGATTTATTGCTTCTGCTTTAGGATGTTTACATGTTAAACTGTTCTTGTCAGCAATAAAATCACTTTTGGAACTTTAAAAATATACTTTGAAATCTTTATTTCTGAAAAAGCTCATCCAGTGGTTCTGACTAGAAGCCTGGATGGAGCCCCAATTTATGTTACAGTGGTATGGAGTTAGCATGGGACATTTTTACCTGTTTAATTTTTTAATATCCCTCTGAAGATGTAGTGTTACAGTCTGGGATTATAGATGATGCACATTTCTGTCTTTTCACCCAAGAATGATGATGAAAATATCCACAGGGATCCAAGGTCTCAAGAGTGGAGCTACCAGTACTCTGTTGCTTTGAGGAGGTCATTCATTCTCTGTCCTTCACTATTCTCTCTTGCAAAATGGAAGCATTCAAGTAAATTATCTCTACAGTCTTTATCAATCTGGAGTTTTAAATACTGGCATCATTACAAAATAAATAAATAAATAAAACAAGCGGAGGAAGGGAGGAAAAAAAAGGGGGAAAGAGAAGAGAAAGTACATTTCTTTTCAAAATTCAGTCTCATGACTACATATTTGGTGAATATAACCCAAGTGATTTGAAGTCTTATATGCATATTCAACTACAACTCTCAGCAAATTCTCTGAATTCTTCCTGCCCATAACTTCTGCTTCCTTCTCTGCTATTACCACAGCCAATCTAGTCATTTCTATAAATACTGAAACAACCTCCTCTTCATATCTTAATCTCCAGCATTCTCTTCTTATCCTCTCACTCTGTAGAATGACAATGGCCCAGACCACCTACTGTGTGCCTTGTCCATGATACCAAGATGTATTCTTACAAATTTAGACCAAAATGTTTCACTGTGCCTTACCATACTGCTTCACTTCTTTTGTTTTAAATTTAAATCTGCAGAAGACTCTCCTGGATCTGTTCAGTCCCAGTTCTCTTCAGCTTTACACGTCTTAATTTAAACTTACCTGCTAAGTACATATCCACAACCAATTTTTGCTGTTGTTTGTTTTTGCTGTTGCTACTGCTCGATCCATAAAGTCTGGGCTAAAAGACCAATCGACTTCTGTGTTTCACCTTCAATGACAGCATGACCTTACCAGTTTCTCTCTCTCTGGTCTTTAGACATTCAACTAACATTTACTGAGTATCTATGCAGTTCTACCACTCCATACCCCACTCACAAATGCTGCATGTCCTTTCAAATATGAGCATTAAATCTTATCTATTTCATCACTATCATTACTAAAATGGATACATAGGTGCTTGTGCATCAAAATAAAACCTGCATTAGAACAAACCCCACAATGAATAAAGTGCCACATAGTGTAGCTAAGACACTGTAGTGTAGCTAAGACATCAGCTGTCAGGATCACTCTGCTGGCCCCTTGAAGGCATCCCAGACTTGTAAAAACTTCCTTGGGGGCTGGGGGTGTGTCTCAGGAGTAGAGTGTTTTTCTAGCATGCCCAAGGCCCTGGGTTTGATTCCTAGAACTAAACAAACAAACAAACAAAACCCATAAAATCCTCTTTGCATAGGTGCAGATACTCACTAGTGGACACTGAAATACTGTTCAGACATCAAATAAGTAAGAAACAAAGGACTTAGAATACGACAGAGGATAACCAAATGAAAATTTAACTTAAAGTTCTCTTTTCCGCAGGACCTTTTAACCCAAGATTTTGAAAAGTTTATACTCTGACTCAGATGGGATCTGTGTTATTGAGCTTACATTCCTTGCTGTGCCAGAGACTCCCACCAGTTCTTGGTTAGGCCTGGAGGGCAGTCAGCCCTTCATGCTCTTTGTCTTTTATATACTCAGAAGAACAAGACCTTTCTTGTTCTGATGATGGAAATATATCAATTTAGCAAGAACATAATAATATTGGTATATATTAAGTGATTCTGAGAAATACAATGTCTTAGTAATAAGAAGAAAATAAAAGAAGACGTCAAATCATCTTTCCCTTAGGCCAACATATTGCTTCTCAGGCTCATTGTGTCAAAAACCACCTTAGCAATAAGCTATTTAAACTCTAGTGAACTCCTACTTAATTAACAGCCCAGAGAAACATGTTAAGTATTATAGAATGGTGCCAGGAGGCTAACTGTGTTATTGTCAACTGACCTGAAATTTTCTGGGTCTTTTATGAGACTTGAAATTTTCAAACTGGATTTATATGTGCTTGTTACATAATCATCAGAAAAATCAAAGTGGAAAGGATAAACATAAATAAGTAACACTTGCAGAGTGAAGGCCTCCTCCTCATGTAGATGGTTTAATAGTTTTCTGTGGAATAGTACTATGCTATGAAAGGTACTTTTGGAGGGCCTGTTCCCCCATGCAGTCCTGGGCTCCCAGAGTATTCTGTCTGTTGCTATTGGATCATCACCACAGCTAGGAAGCCTTTGGAATCTGGCAAAACTGGCTCTCTGTGACTATAGCAAATTCACATTCAGCAAATTGGAAGAAGGGATAATAGGTCATTGTCTCATTAAAAAAAAAAAAAAATCCATAGATAGAACTCTGTCTTAGTTATGTTCACGTCAAATAACTTACTTTGAACACATATGGAGCAATTCATTTTTTCTAGTTTTTATTTTTTTCAATTTCCTGTCAAGCTCTTTATCAGAGGAAATTAAATATGTCCTTGCAAGTATGTCCTGAGTAAACAAGTGCCAGGAAAACTGTCAAAAATCATGCAAAACAATTTTTCTAATATTAGAAATGTGCGTATTTCCCGATTAACTTGTCTATAAAATGATGAATAATGATAACAACCATTTATTGAATATGTACTAACCCTCAGTATGGGCCAGTTACTGATTTATGCAGGTGGCATATGTATTATCTCAACAATCCTAAAGGGAGATTCAGAGATTCAATATCACAAAAATTTCTCTCTCCCTTCTCTAACAATATTTACCATCTTCTCACAAGGCAAGAGTAGATGAGGAGCTTGATACAGTCATATTGTATCATATAATGAAGATAAGAGTAATGAACCCAGCTTCAGTGTGGCAAAGCCTCAGGCACACTGGGCATATAGCTTCTTGTCCTGTCATCTAATTTGAATGATGATACAGATGGACCCCAACTTAGGACAGTTTGACTTCTGATTTTTCAACTTTATGAAAGTATGGAAGCAATGCACGTTTCCTAGAAATTGTACTTCAAATTTTGAATTTTGATCTCTTCCCCAGCTATCCGTGTGCACTATGACACTCTTTGGTGGTGCTGGGCAGCAGCTCCAAGTCAAGCGCATGATCATGAGGGGAAGCGACAACACTGCAGGTGATGGTGTTGCTAAGTATAAGGCTTGATTGGTCAGGTGTATAAAGTGATTTTTAACATAATATTTTCAAATTAAAATGGGTTTATCTGTAATGTAAATCAAGGGTCCTTCATACAGCCATATATATATAATATATATATTATATATATAATATATATATAATATATATATTATATATATAATATACAGCCATATATATATAATATATATATTATATATATATTATATTTATATTAATTATTTTTAACTTATATAATTATGTTTAAGAAATGTAAGTTAAATATGTATATATGAGCAAGTACACAAAAATCTATAATAAAAGAACATTACATAAATGTATGGGGAAAATACAAAAATGTTTTCAAAGGAGGAATTTACATTTATGGAGGGTGCTCTGTCAAAGCATTCATATTCTGCCAATAACTGAAGGATGAATATTTTGATCCCATTTAACAAATGAAGAGGCTGAGGACAGAATTAAGGACCTGACACAAACCCCTTCAGCTATTAAAGCCATCATCTGAACTACATCAGCCCTCACAAATTATCAACTTTCTTGTCACAATAACTTCACCATTTCTGGCTGATTTTCAACAGCTATTTTTGTTATTGTCCTCAATGTTGTTTTCATTTTCTGCTCTCCATTTACACAGAGATAGTTCTGCCTTATAGCCAAGGTCAGCTTGTCCTACTTTAATTCCCACTGAAT
Organism: Callospermophilus lateralis; assembly: GCF_048772815.1. Lineage (NCBI taxonomy): Eukaryota > Metazoa > Chordata > Mammalia > Rodentia > Sciuridae > Callospermophilus > Callospermophilus lateralis. The sequence goes on along the minus strand of NC_135308.1, from coordinate 88,847,694 downwards.
GGTATAGTATAGGGTTGACCCCACAGCAATGGTTCTCAAACTGCTGACACTGAAGTCATCTAGTGACCTTAAGAACACCACTCAGTGTTCCCAACCTCAGACATTCTGATTTAATTGCCATGGGCTGTGACCTGGGTGTCAGGGGGTTTAAGGCTTCCTAGGGAGTTCTAATGGGCAATAAAATTTGGGAGCCACTGCTCTGTGAGTTCTTCAGTCTTCTCTTGGGCTGAATCTCCAAAGCTCCCAGCTCCTACCATTAGACTATATTATTTACTATTTCTGCTTCTTCTAGTCATCTGATTTCCAGGATCTTCCCCTGTTCCTTGCAGATGTTAGCAATGGTCATGCCAGAACAATCACTGCCAGAGTTCTTGGAAATTTCCACATGCACACATACTATTCTCCAATATCTTATCCTTTCAGACCGTGCCTCCTGTGAACTGTGGTTGTCCTTCAGTCTTCCTAAGTCACCTCTTGAATGGTTAGACCACGTATGCTTTTATCAATAGCTGCATCATTCCCTGACCTTAGTTGCCTCTTTCCAGTCACCACATCTATCTTTCCAGATGATTTGTTCTTGCATCCTACTCTAATAATTATTCAATTTTGGATCTCCAGTTATGCTATTGCCTCTTCAGTGTGAGAATACAAAGTATTTTGTATATAGAATACTTTGTATTCTCACCTCCTTCTCCAGCCTAGATTCTTGAATTCCTCAGTATCACACACTCTCAACTCCCTTGCCCATTTCCCTGTCCATAGAAACCCTGTAGAAAATTCCAAAGCTTTGGTGCATACAAGGCAAGCACTCTACCAACTGAGCTATATTCCCAGCCCTAAATACTGTTCTCTAAGTAGTTCTCGACCATGCTCCCTGCACGCACTGCTAGAACCATGAACCTCAAGTGGGTCCTTAGTGCTCAGGCAGTTCTAGGCATTTCCCTAATCCATTCACTTACCACTTTCCTAGCACCTCATTTCGAGTTAAGCACCTAAACCCTTAGTCTACTGAAAATAAGAATCAATTCACATAGGTCTACCAAAAGGTCTATCACACCATCTTTTATCCATGTCTGTGTGCTTGATCTTACCTCCTGTTCTTACCTAAGACCACACTTTCACTTGCACATTTAATTCTACCCCTCTCACTTAAGATAATTTACCTCAATACCCCCCTCCCACTGATGTTATTTGCATTATCATATCTAGACCCCCATCTCTCTCTCTAGCTACTGCCTCATTTCCCAGGTTGTCTTTAACTGAAAAATACTTCTCACAAGAGATTCTCTCCATTTGCTCCACAGTTACATTACTGACCTCAGCATTTTTCCCCCTCTTGAACTCACTCTAATTGATTTATTATCCCTGTCTTCAAACAACTCTTTTTCAGGGTCCCAAATGACCAAATCTAAGGATCAAGTCTGAGTCCTCATCTTACTGGACCTCAGCAGCATTAGCAGCAGTCCACCCCTCCTTCCACCTTCAATCAAATTCTTCACTTGGCTTCCGGACGCCATGTTGTCTCAGTTCCTTTCCACCTTTCCAGTTATACCTTCTGTCTTTATTGTTCCTTCCTTGTGATCATAAACATAAAAGGTTGGGTTTCTCCCCCCCCCCTTTTCTATACATGTTCTCAGGTCATCTCAGGTCATCTCTCATCCATGGCTTACAATGACTATGCCAAAACCATTCCCCAATTTTTGTTTTCAACCCAGGCTACTTTCCAGAACTCATCACCAATATCTCTGGCTGCCAATAGTAGGATATAACAGCTACCTCAAATTTTGTATGTTCAAAAACAAATTCTCGACAGCTGCATCCTGGAGGCCCACCTTGCTGCCCCTGGACTCAGAGGGTAAAGAACAGAAAAAAGAGATGTTAGCTTAAAACAAGAGAGAAGAAAAGATGAGCAGAGATCCAGGTGAAGCATCCTGAAACTGAAGAGAAGCCATGGAGAAGTGAATAAATCATTGTTTCTGGTAACTTCGTCAGGTTTTTTTGGTAAATATCTCTTCTTGACTTATTAAACTTAAAATAAAAACTCTGGAAAGATATAAACAAACAAAAAAGCCCAAAACTGTTGGGCTCGGTGGCACAAAATTTTTAAATAAATTGGAATGTTACAAAAATCTATTTTTCTTTTAGTCCCATTTTTGTAATTGTTCCGTTTCTCTCCATGATGTTCCACCATGGGTTAATCAGTACCAGATGATATCGTTCATTGCTCAAGAGGCAACCTGTAATTCCAGTGGCTTGGGAGTCTGAGACAGAAGGATCATGAGTTCAAAGCCAGCCTCAGCAACTGTGAGGTGTGAGCAACTCAGTGAGACCCTATCTCTAAATAAAATACAAAATAGGGCTGGGGATGTGGCTCAGTGGTTGAGTGCCCCCGAGTTCAATGCCGGATACCAAAAAAAAAAAAAAGCCCAAAACTTTCATTCTTCAGTGTGGCCCTATGGTAAATTACACCTTGTTTCTTTAAGTTGCTTGGAACAAAATCTTTGGAACCATCCTTGACTGTTTTCCTCTCTCACAAATCATATCCAGTGCATCAGCAAATCCCAATGGCTACCTCTAAACATGCATCTTATGTCCAAACACTTATTACCTCTGCTGCAGGGTTAAGGAGCCCACAGCTGGAGGTCACTCCTCAACTCTGTCCCCTGTCCCCCAGTGATTTCCTGACTCAGAGTAAAAACAAAATTTCTACAGTGGGTCTTCAGGGTCCTCCTTGCTGCCCTCTGCTGTCTCTAACAGCACCTCTCAGCACGTCTACCCCCTTCAATAAATACACTGGAGGCTTCCTGGCCTCCTGCTGCTCCTCAAACAGGACAAGCAGGCCCCATCTCATTTGCACATCCTGTTCCCTGTGTCTGGATCCTCTTCTCCCAAACAGGCAGGGCTTTCATCCTAACATTCCTCTAGTCTATTCAGAGGCCACCATCTTGGAAAGCATTTTCCTGATGAATGAAAATTCACCATGCCCTCTAAAATCACCCATGCCATCAACACGTTATACCAGAAGTCAACAATGTTTCTGTGAAGGCACAGATAATAAATATTCTAGGCAATGGGGGCCAAAGATCTCTGCTCTGACTATTCAACTCTGCCACTATAGTGCAAAACCAGCTAGAGATGATGTACAAAGGAATGAGCATAACTGTGTTCCTAATAAAACTGTATTTACACGAATAGGCAGTGGGCCAGCTAGGTCGGAGAGCCATAGTTGGTTGCCACCTGCATTGTATAGTACATTTTCTTTCCCAAACCCTCTCTATAGAATGAAAGTTCTGGATGGGGAAAAATTTTTTTGTTTAGTAACAGATGATCAATTAACAGACCAAGTAGATAATCAGTTAAAATTTTTAAATAAATTGGAATGTTACATAGATCTATTTCTCTTTTAGTCCCATTTTCGTGATTGTTCCGTTTCTTTCCGTGATGTTCCACCATAGATTAATCAGTACCAGATGATATCGTTCATTGCTCAAGAGGCAACTAACCTTGTTTGGGTGAAAAATTCCAGCAGTTTCTACCATGGAATTATATTGATGAAAAAAGAAAAATCCAACTAGTAGACACTGGTTGGTTTTCTTTTCTTTTCTTTTCTTTCTTTTTTTTTTATTAGTTGCTGGTGACAATACAATGATCTTGACATATCCTATATTTGAATCAAAATGGGGTATAATTTCTCATTTTTCCAAGTGTGCAGGTTGCAGAATCACATTGGTTTTCTTTATTTAAAAAAAAAAAAAAAACTAAAATAGGGCTGGAGGTGTGTGTGGCTCAGTGGTAGAGCACTTGCTTAGCATGTGTGAAGCGCGGATTCCCCATCCCCAGCACTGGGGTCCGGGAGACCCTAAAATTACCATCTGAATGTTTTGTGGTAAGGCACGTCATTATTTTATTTGACACCTTTGAATTGAATTTTCTTAAAAAAAATTTTTTTTTTGAACTGAATCTGAATCACATTGACTGTTAACCTAATCTATGTTTAATGATTTAAAACAGAGTAAAATTAGCTGGGTGTGGTGGCTGTAATCTCAGCCTCTCATGCAGCTAATCTGTTTCAAAATAAAAAATTAAAAAGGACTGGAAATGTAGCTCAGTGGGAGTGCCACTGGGTTCAATCCCCAGTACTGCAAATAAATAAACAAACAAACAAATAAATAAAACATTAGAGTAAAATTAAAATTAAGTATTTATAATACCAATCCATTTTTCAGAAACAAGTTGTTTTCTCTCTCAACTTTGTGAAATGATCATTTCACAAACCATAGATAATTGGACATGTGCTCAAGTTTGCCCACTTGAATTCTTATCTAGGTGTTTCAGTTGCAAGACTGCTCCAGATATCATCAGAATCTTACTGCCATGATTCTCTAAAGTTGACAACTTAAAAACAGATTAAAAATGGGTAATCCTAGCAACCCATCTTAGAGCATGTGTCTATATTCACCCTTTGATTCTAGGATGTGTTTAAGACAAAGTGTTAGTATCTATAAAATACTCATTTCACATAAAAGTTTTCCATTTTACAGTTTATATTGAAATTAAAGCAAAATATTATCTTCTCATCTTTCAAGTGTCCCTAAATTATATCTTAAACCTATCAAACTGGTATGCTTGAAAGAAGTTGTTAAGGATAAATGTTAAGGTTTCTTCTTTCCCTAAATGCCATAGAAAATGCAGGACATTTCATAGACTGCTGAACTTCCTAGCATTTGCAGACACCATCATTTTTACATTTTTTATTTATTATTAGATAATTAGTCTAAGAACACAAAATAAAAACTAAGAAACAACTCCCCTCATTAATTACAAAAAAAATTCAAAATTATTGATCAAAAGCTAAACAAATAAACAGAATTATCCAAACAAATTGAATTTTTTTCCCATATAAAGATACAGCTCTCCATGGAGAGTTTTGGAAAATAAGGCTACACTTCTTGCACTTGCTCTGAACATAAAAATCTTCTGTCTATACAGGATTTGAATTATCACCTTGTACTTTTCTAAAAATGAAATATACTCAATTTACAATGTGTATTTCCAAAAGAAAATAAACAGATTTCATTCAGATGTTTGTGAAACCAAACAAGAACACTGTCATCTGAGAAGCAGAATTTATGGGAAAAAAAGGAGAGAAAAGATGGTTCTGGGATAATTCAAATCCCAAAGGAAGAGAGAAATACATAACACTTAGCAAGAATTCCCACCAGAAACAAGGACACATGTATTTAAGAGAGGAGAAAAAAATAAAAAGAAAGAAAAAAAAAATTTGAATGGAACCCAAAAACAATAGACAGATAAGGTGGTTTAGATGAGTGAAAACTATTTTTCATTGTTTATATAAAGGTCTTACAAATAGTTTTAGGACCATTCTTTAGTGATAAATTTTTAAACATCATTCAAAATATGAAAGTTGTATAAGATATTTATTTTAATATTTTAGTAAATATGGCTTTAAAAGGGCTACCAACGGGCTTCAAAATCAGGATTAAAATATTTGCCTAAGATTTACTGACAGAAAATTTATGTTTGCGTTTGGAGGATAATGTCTGATAAGTAAAATCAGAGTTGTCAGCGCTATTTTGAAAAGTCTTTTCTTAAAATCTTCTTTGTGGATATCAAACACCTTACTTCTTGCACAATTGCAGGAGGACCCAGACTGGAAGTTAGTCATCTTTCAGCACAGGATAAGTGTTAGTCCAATTGAAGAGAATATTCTGAACATTGTATGTTTATTGCTATTGCATCTCAAAAAATCTTAAGGATTAGTGCAATTTCATGCAAAATACCAAATAGATATTTTTAACTTGGCAAATATTTATAAATTTTTCTAAGGTGAAAATGGTCATGAAAATCCAATGAATTTTTGTAAAGAACAAAATAGTAACATGAAGAATTTGTCTTACCAGATGTTAAAATTAAAAGGTACATTCATTCACTGCGGGTGGAACTGCAAATTTGTGCAACCAATGTGGAAAGCAGTATGGAGATTTCTTGGAAATTGGGAATGGAACCACCATTTGACCCAGCTGTCCCTCTCCTCGGTCTATACCCAAAGGACTTAAAAAGAGCATACTACAGGGACACAGACACATCACTGTTTTTAGCAGCACAATTCACAATAGCTAAACTGTGGAACCAACCTAGATGCCCTTCAATAGATGAATGGATAAAAAAAAAATGTGCCATATATACATAATGGAATACTACTCAGCAACAAAAGAGAATAAAATCATGGCATTTGCAGGTAAATGGATGAAGTAAGAGAAGATAATGCTAAGTGAAGTTAGCCAATCCCCAAAAAACAAATGCCTAATGGTTCCTTTGATATAAGGAGGCTGATTCATAGTAGGATAGGGAGAGGAAGCACGGGAGGAATAGACAAACTCTAGATAGGGCAGAGGGTTTGGAGGGGAAGGGAGAGGGCATGGGGTGATTAATGATGGTGGAAGTTGATGATCATTAGTATCCAAAGTACATGTATAAAAACACAAATTAGTGTGACTATACTATGCATACAACCAGAGATATGAAAAAATGTGCTCTATATATGTAATAAGAATTGTAATGCATTCTGCTATTATATATAAATTTTTAAAAATTACATAAAAATTTTTACTGAAAAGCTATAATAATCATAGCCATGTGCGGTGGTACAGGGCTGTAAACCTAGCTTCTTGAGAGGCTGAAGCAGGAGGAACACGAGCTGGAGGCCAGCCAGGACAATTTAGCAAGACCCCAGATCAAAACAAAAAATAAAAAAGGGTTGGGGATGTAGCTCAGTGGTAGAGAGCTCCTGAATTCAATCCCCAGTACCACCAAAAAGAGTAACTTCTAGGCTTAAGTGATCCTCCTTCCTCATCTTTCCAAGTAGTTGAGAATCAAAACACTTTTAATAATATGATCAAAACAGAAACAAGTTGAAAGTCTAACAATTGGTAATTAACTAAATAAATGATGACTAGTAAGATTATGCATGTGGGTAAAATTCATAATGACTTATTAAAAGAACAAATATCAAAACCATATATAACATGATTCCAGTTTTCTCTCTCTCTCTCTCTCTCTCTCTCTCTCTCTCTCTCTCTCTCACACACACACACACACACACACACACACTGTAATTTTTTTCTTGCATTTTTTATATCATTTCAGTCTTGCTATATTATATTGGTATTTCTCAGAATGTCTACAAGGGCTATGTATTACTACTTTTAGCAATTTAAAGTAACAAGTGTCCACGATCATCAATTCTATCTGGATTTTAGTAGAATTGTTTGAAATAGACCTCATTTTCACAGAGTTTTATGCCACACAATGCATACATATAAGAATTCAAGTACACATGACAGGATATGTTCAAATACCAAAATATGGACTAATAATATATTTGAACTCAGAAGCATTATGGATTAGAGCAATCAAGGAAAGTGTCCTAGTCTGGGTCCTGAAGGAAGATAAAAATTTGTCCAATGAAAACTACAGGTGATTTTCACTGGGCATGACATAGACAATGACAGCACATGTCTGGCAACATATTTTATGGTCTCTATCCTTTCAATGGTTAATTGGAAGTTGGAAGTTGGAAAAAAAATCAACTTAAATATACTCTCATATAGAGCATTTGAAAACTTGCATTTTCTTACAGGGATTCTATACCAACCTGTCTCTTTGATAAAAGAGAAAACTCAAGGGACCATTGAGTTCTTTAAATGTATGAACAGTCTACCATTTTTTTTTTTTCATAATTATAGATTGACAGCAGTTTTTGTTGTCACTACATCTGCATTCCTTAGAGACAAATGGAACTGCCCTCCACTAAGCAGTGGCTGTATGGGCAGGGCTCGTATATGAGCTACTCAGGAAAGACAGAACTTTCCCATGACCCACAGAGACTCTGCAAAATGACCACAGATGGTTTATACCAGAAAAGCTGGAAAAATTATATGAAGTCCTGTGAAAAATCTTAGTTTGGAAAAAAAAAAAAGTACGAGAAAGCAAACAAATAAGAGGTCACCAGCAAGCTCCAAATTAAAGGGGGGTCTCTCTGAATCAGCCTTTCTGAGAGTTTAACATATGGACTTTCTAAATCACTAAGGTCTGGAGAGAAGATGAGAACCAAAGTGAGTTCCAAATCCTGGAGTTTTATTGTCCCATTGTTACTCACTAGAGAGATTTATGGAACCTCTCCCACAAACGTTTGAGTCCACTCAAGAAATGACTAGTTCTTGCTGAACCTTTGTATAACGAAGCAAGGCAGTGGGCCAGGAAGAATGCTGAGTGCACGTTGGTGAGAACTCCAGATCACTGCCTCAGGGCAATGGCATATCACACTCAATCTCACAGGGGTTTTCACCTTTGCTAAATGCAATGGGAAGACAAGGAAAGCAGAGAAACAGAACCAGTCCTAAGCAAGCTGGGAAGATATCTGCTCCAGGAGCACTCTCAGAACATTCAAAAATAAAAGCTGCCTGCTGATTCCATATAAATTCTAAATAGCATTGATATCCTGTAGACCACTGGGGAAAGGCCCTTTCCAGGGTGATAGATATTCCAATATTAGATCTGCAACCCCGGCTTGCTCCTTTCGTTTTATTGTAACAACACCTGATGTATTTAATTGCAAGCTAAAATCAGGATTGAAGTTAAAAATATCTTTAAGGTAAATAAATTCAGATAAATGATATCTCCATCTCCATGAAATATAATTTTTCCAGATTAAAAAAAAACAAAACCTCAACTCATAGAGAAACTAAGTGACTTATTAGAAATGAGACAGTTAAATAAGTGGCAGAGTTGGAATTGAACATAAGGCCACCCATTCCAGCATCAAGCTCTTAAGCAGTTTGGTCTCCTTCCTCCAATAGGAAAGGGCTGATATCTGGATGGGACCAGGAATGGTTAAGCACTTTCAAATAAGCATTTGAAAGGATCTATCTAATATGGTAAAAATTAAAAACAAGTACATCAAGTTGCCCATCAGAATGAGACATGCCCCAAAAATAACTTATCAAATATCCATACTTTAATACTGTTTTTAATTTCACTAAGATGTTTTAAATAATTGAAGATGCAGCCTCAAGATATTAGTATTTATTCCTTTTATGCTAAATGTTGGTGTGAAAGCAATGACACAGTTTTTTCCTTTACCATTAATAAAAAACAATTAATGATAGTTTCATGTACAGGAAGATTTTAAGAGGCATTGATTAAGAGAGAAGACTCACGATGGCTGCCTGCATTGAATCTTTGTCCAAGATTTCACAGACTCTGTAGTATGCTGTCTTTGTTACTGCTGAATCCTGAATGCATAGCAAAGGGTCTGATGCTTAATAAACTGGTAATAAAAGTTTATTGGATTTTTAGCACTTAGTCATTTTTTTCTATCATCATCATCATCTCTTTCTCTCTCTCTCTAATACACACATACAAACACACACACACACACACACACACACACACACACACAGAGTCAAGACACCTTTGAGAGGTTGACTCAACATACTCTTTTTCTTTCTCTTTCTTGATCATTTGTGAATAACTGATTTTCCTAGGACAGTGACCTTTGCAGGATTTCAGCATGAAAGCTGCATTGTGAATATTGTAATCATGGATAAAAATAGGACCAATGAGCACAAATTGGAGGCTTGCATTTTAAAGTCTGAAGTAGGCAATCTACTTTGATCACAAGAAATTAAATATTTTACTCCCCGTGGACTTGTGTAATTAGGGTGTCTCTGGTTAGCATATTCTCTGAAAGAAGCAAGAAGCAAGAGAAATTGAAGAACTTCTTCAGATGGTCCCTCAGACTACCTGAGAAACAGAGTTCCTGGCTCGGCTTTGATGTCTGCTCCCCTGAGCCTGTGGGCAAACACAACACCTTGGCAGCATTCAAGAGAAAATAAAAAATGATGCAAACTGGACACTTCAAAGAATCTGTAACCACCAAAATGAGTAACAAATGCGACGCCTTGAGTAATATGGAAGACAGGAAATGAGGAACATGGTGGGAAATTCTGGTGGACCATGAGTTGCCTAAAAGATTTCAGATTGCCTACTTTAAATTTTATTTTCTCTTGATTGTAAGCCCAGTTATAACTAGAGCATCCAGTTCCACTCAAACATAAGGACAAAGAGGTCAACAAACAAGCTTTATTGCTACCAGCCTGGACCACTTGGTAATTTTTCCTGCTTCAATTTTATTTCGCATATATAACTGTAGCAGTTGGGATAGATAATTTTTTTTTAGCTCCCAAACACTAAGAATTATCACATTAATGATAAAAATGACAAAAATGAGATCTCCTGGACAACTCAGCAAAATCTTGTCTCAAAAATAAAATAAAATTAAAAGGTTGGTAATGTGGCTCAGAGGTGTAAGCCTCCTAGGTTCAATCCCCAGTACCACATCAAAAGACAGACAGAGTTCAGAGAGAGATCTAGAAGATAGACTATGCTATAAATACCCATTTTATGTTTTTATTCATTTATTTGATAATAATGATCAACATTATTGAGCCAGGCACTTTCTAATCCTTCATATGTATAAACCATTTTTTAAAATTTTGGTACTGGGGATTAAATCCAGGGCACTTTAACACTTCTACCACTGAGTGACATCCTTCAACCCTTTTTCTTTTTTTCTTTTTTGAGACAAGTTCTCACTAAGTTGCTTAGGACTTCACTAAGTTGCTGAGGTTAAAGTCAAATTTGCAATCCTCCTGCTCAGCCTCCCAGATCTTTGGGATTATAGGTGTGCTCCACTGTACCCAACTGTATAAACTTTTAATTCTTCCAATATTTCAGTGAAATAAGCACTAGTTTTATCTCGATTTTATAATTGAGAAGACCAAAAATAAAATAAAATTTTTTAAAACATAGTGATAGAAACACTAGGGGCCAAGCAATGTAACTGGGATTCAAACCCAAGCACTCTAGCTTAGAATGCATGTCTTGAAGAACTTCTCAATCCCATTAGTACAAATTTCAAAATATTCATTCAGATCCAGGGCCAGGAAAGGGAAGACCTCACTTCTGACCATCATAGTAGTTGGTAATAATTCCATTAGTGCAGAATGTTGTATCTTCCTAGAAATGCTTTTTTTCCCCTTTTCTTTCTTTCTTTTCTTCTTTTTTTTTTTCCTAGTAGAGAAAGGAATTTTGAAGACTAAAGGTTTTTTTTTTTTTTTCTCCCAGAGAACTATGTACATATCCCTAGCTCCTTCAACTTTTAAATATTCCCCTTCATTTTTAAATTACTTAGTGTGTTTGCTGGGATATAAAAGTGATGCCGATTTGTCAATATTTTGTTATTTGTCTCAGACATGTAGGAATGAATGTTGCATAAATAATTCATTCCAAAAATAGACATTATTAGCAAATTCCTTTATTAAATATGAGAACTTGTTCCTTAAAATGCACCTGCTATTCATCCTAGTCCTTGAAATCATAAAATATGGAAAAAAATATTTTTTAAAATGTACAAATGGTTACTTAAGTATGCCTGTAGGTGTTGTGTGAACATGTGTATGTGTCTGTATTAAATATGAGTTAATAAAACTAGAAGTCAATGATAAAATAACTCTGAGTTCAATCCCCAGTACTAAATAAATAATAAGTGAACACATAAACAAACTGTGGCATGTCCATACTTCTTAAAAATAAAAAAGAAACTGTTGATATACACAACATAGATAAATCCCAAATGCATAATGTTAAGCCAGTTTCAAAGCTTACACATTATAAAACTACTTTGTAAAAGACAACATTGTAGGATTTATTCTATCTGGCATTAAACTCATAAAAAATCTACAATGATAAAGTATACTATTGGCAACAAGGTAGATGAACAGGACAGTGGGACAGAATGAAGAGTCCAGAAAAGCTGTAGAATCATAAATGGTCAATTTTTTACAAAGTTGGAAAGGAATTAAGTGGATAAAGGATAGTCTTTTTCAAAAAGGATGTAGGGTAAACCAAGGTAGCAAATGCCTATAATTCCAGCTACTTTGTAGACTGTGGCAGGAGGATTGTGAATTCAAGGCCAGCCTGGAACTATATAGTTCTTGTAGAGAAAAAAATCTTTGTGGTTTTGGGTTAGGCAAAAGCTTATTATATATGATACCAAGTGCACCATGCACAGAAGAACAAATGATGTTAGACTTCATCAAAACTTAGAATTTCTGTTCTTCCAGGTATCCTACTAATAGAATGAAATAATAATTCACAGACCAAAAGAAAATATTTGTAAAAGATATAGAGGGATTCAATTCAGAAAATATACTACAAATTTCAAAAAGCTTGTAATAAGAATATAAATAACTCAATTAAACTTGTGGGCAAAATATTTGAACAAACACTTTACTAAATAAGATATACATATGGCAAATAAGCACATGACAAGAGGATCCACCTTAATATCCATTAGTGACAAGGAGATTAGCATCACATTGGGATATCACTACATATCTATTAAAATGTCTAAAATTTTAGACACTGATAATGTCAAGTGTTGATCAGAATGTGGAGTAACTGGAATTCTCATAAGTGGCTCCTGAAGATGTAAAGTTGTACAACCATTCTGGATAAAAAAAAAAAAGTTTTTAATTTTTTATAAGTCAAACACACAGTCCAAACTCAGTGGCACACACCAGTAATCCCAGCAATTTGGCAAGAGAGAGGCAGAAGGATCACAAGTTCAAGTTGAGCCTTATCAAGTTAGAAGGGCCCTGTCTCAAAATAAAAAAAAAAAAATTAAAAAAGGATTGGGGATATGGCTTAGTGGTAAAGTACCCCTGGTTCAATCCTGAATACCAGAATAAATAAATAAATAAATAAAAGTGAAACATATAACTGTAATACAACTAAGACATTTCACTCCTAGGTACTCCTTCATGAGAAATGCAAATATATGCTTGAACAAAAACATATCCATAAATGTGCAGAGCATTTTTATTTATAATAGCTAAGAACTTGAAACAACCCAAATGTGTATCAACAGTTGAATAAATAAATTGTTACAAATATAATGACTACTTTGACATGTAGAAGAATGCTATTGAAATACACAAGAACAAAGACAAATCTCAAAATAATTATAATGAGAGAAACAAGACAAATAAAAAGGTGCACACACTGCATGATTCTAGTCATTAAAAAGTATAGGGCTGCTTCAACGGATGAATGGATAAAGAAACTGTAATATATACACAGTAGAATATTACTCAGCCTTAAAAAAGAATGGAATTATGGTATTTGCTGGCAAATGGATGGAACTGGAGAATATTTGCTAAGCTAAATAAGCCCATCCCAAAGAACCAAAGGCTTAATGTTTTGTCTGATATGGGATGCTAAGTCACAATGAGGGTATGGAGGGCAGGGAGGATAAAGATAATTTGGACTAGACAGAAGGGAGTGAAGAGAGGGCATGGGAGTAGGAATGATAGTAGAATGAATCAGACATTATTACCCTATGTGCATATATGATTATATGACCTGTGTAACTCTATATCATGTACAACCAGAAGAATAAGAAATTATACTTCATTTATATACGATGTGTCAAAATGCATTCTACTGTCACGTATAACTAATTAGAACACACACACACACACACACACACACACACACACACGGGGCATAGGGCTGAAGACAGTGGCTTATGCCTATAATCCAAGCTACTCAGAAGGTTAAGGCAGGAGGAGCTGCAGGCCAAGCTGGGCAAGGTAGCAAGATCTTGTCTCTATAACAAAACAAAACCAAAACTAGGGAAAAAAAAAAAAAAAACAGTAATCTACGCAAAGAAAAATAGCAGTTCAATATTTGCCTGGGAATAGGGGAGATTGGGGTAGGAATGGAAAGTCAGATTATTAAAGGGTACCAGGAAATAGAAGGAAGAGATGATAAGCCATAAACATATGGCCTTGTACATGTATGTGCACATCAAATTTTATTAAATTATATCCAATTAGTTTTCTATCACTGTGTAGTAAATTATCCCAAACCTAGTGTGCCGCAGTCTGGCTGGGCACAAAATCACGAGCCACTCACAGCTTTGTAGATTCAAACAGCAATTCTTTATTCCCGATCTCACACCGGCCCTCTACAAACACGTTCTGGGGGCAAATACGTTCTGGGGGAAAATCCCAAATACTCTCTGAATCCCAGGAGAACTCAATGGGAACTACTGGAGCGGGCATGCCTGAGGCAGCAGGATACGCCCTATTCCCAGCAGGGTACACCTTAAACCTGGAACCGCCCTAAATCTAAGGAGAGCCCTAAACCCCGATCCGCCCTGGTCCTTGAGCAAGGTCACCTTACATGCAACGTCGCTGCAGATGACCTGGGCAAGTCCATTTCCATGAGTCCTTCCTCTAAGCAACATGGAAATTGTAGGTATGACAATTTCCTTGCTGGCAAGGAAATTGTCATACCTACTTGGCTAATGGCTCTCAGCACTAGTGGTTTAAAATATCACTAATTTATTGTCTGACCATTTCTATGGGTCAGGAATCCAAGCATGGATTGAGTCCTAAGCTCAGGATCTCTCTAGGCTGAAATCAAGGTGTCCGCCAGGGACGTGGTCTTCTCTGAGAACTCAGACTTGTCTTTTAGAACCTCATGTCTTGTGGTTGTAGGACTAAAATTCCCATTTTCTTGATGGTTCCCAGCCAGGATTTGCTCAGCTCCAAAAGACTGCCTATAGGGCCTAGCCATGAGGCCATGGAAGTTTGCTTCATCAAAGTCAGCAGGATAAGTTGGCTAGCATGGAGTTTTTCATAATTTAACCTAGTCATGGGAGCAATGATCCCATTATATTTACAGGTCCCACCTATATTCAAGAGAGACTATCTTAGTCTCTGGGGCTTCCATAACAAAATACCATAGACAGGCGGCTTAGCCAACAGAAGTTATTTTCTCACGGTTCTGGAGGCTGGAAAGTTCCGTCTAGGTGCCAGCAGGGTTGATTTCTGGTGAGGACTCTCTCTCTCTTCCTGGCTTACAGATGGCTGCCCTCTTGCCATGGCATTTCCGTCATGTGCCCATCTGTGGGTTTCTCTTTTTCTTTCTCTTCTTATATGGGTACTAATCTCATCATGAGGGTCCCACATTTGTGACCTAATCTAGATCTCATTATCTCCCAAAAGTCCCACCTCCAAATTCCATCACGTTGGGGGTTAGGGCTTCAACATCCAAAGTTGAGAGGGATGCCAACACTCATGCATAGCAGAGGGGATTATACAGTGGAAACCTTGGGGGACGTCGCAGAATCCCACCTACCACATCCTCTTTACACATGCACAGTTTATTTTATGTCTACACAAAACTTCAATATAAAAGACGAGGAAGTGACAGGGGAAAAAATTATGTTATCACAGATTTGGGGAAAATGTTTTATGATAGAGAAAAACAGAAGTAGCATTTAAGATATTTAGAGTATGTGAGCCACACATTTTATATTCAACAAAATATTTCATCAATTATAAAGGACAAAGGTACAGATGAATTTTTTGGGGGGGGCGGGGTACCAGGGATTGAACTCAGGGGCACTCAATCACTGAGTCACATCCCCAGCCCTATTTTGTATTTTATTTAGAGACAGGGTCTCACTGAGTTGCTAAGTGCCTCGCCATTGCTGAGGCTGGCTTTGAACTTTTGATTCTCCTGTCTCAGCCTCCCAAGCTTGTGGGATGGCACAGATGAATTTTTATTAACTCGCAATAACTTAGGGAATATTGTCTCTATTTTCTTCCTTAGAAGCCTACAGAAGGTACTCTAGATAATCAAAGTGAGTATGGAATTATCAACACAAGGACTGATGATGGGCAGTAAACATACTGTAACCTGTAGAACTGAAACCAAGTGAGGGTCAAAGGAAAAGTCTACAGTACACAATGATTTCATATTCATGCTTATTGGTAAGGTAGTGAAATTATAAAAAATAACAACAATGCATAGATTATTTGCAAAAAAAAATATTTTAACAGTTCTCAGCCATTTTTAATAGTGGTGATTTATATATGATTATTTTAAGACCTTTGTGAGGGCTGAGAGTGTAGCTCAGTAGAAAAGCAACTGCCTAGCATGTGAGGGATAGGTCCTGGGTTTGATCCTTTATGTTTGCAACATAGGATAAAATGATAGAATTACCACATAAAATTATAATTATTATATTTGTTATCTTATGCATTCATGAGAGCCATGATTCTTGATGTGGAAGAAAGTCGTTACAGTTTAAATAAAAATAGACTAACTGGGCGCGATGGCACACACCTGTAATCCCAGCAGGTCTGGAGGCTGAGGTAGGAGGATAGTGAGTTCAAAGCCAACCTCAGAAAAAGCAAGGTGCTAAGCAACTCAGTGAGACCCTGTCTGTAAATAAAATACAAAATGATTGAGCACCCCTGAGTTCAATAATCCCCAATTACTGCCCCCTGTCAAAATGGACTAACAGAAAACATCCCCCCCCCACCCACACACACACCCCTCTATCTCCGAATTTTAACTGGACATATAACAATAGATCTTATAAACTATTTTATATACTTGTATGTGTTTATACATACACATATATACAAATACATCCATATATTTCTCCCCTTTTCTACTCCTTTACTGGGTACTGGATACATGGTTCTGACAAGACAATCACAAGTCAGCCATTCATGATTTCTTGTGTCAGAAGGATGCTTAGGGTCCTTTCCTCCAAGTTCAGTTCATCTCCTCTCCTTGGGCTTCCTTCATGAAATGGCAATCAGGTTCCATATCCCTCAGTGGTAACGTTCTTAGCTCTCCACTCCTGTGAAGAAATTCTTTGGAGGAAAAACATCCACATGCCTCTCTAAAATAAAAAGTATTTTCCAGGTTTTGGGCAGTCTAAATTTAAATGGGAAGAGGTGTGATTTCTAACTGCAGAGACAAAATTCAAACAATACATACAAATTCTAATGCTGAATAATATACTCCCTGCCTCAATCTGAAGATAGCACATTTTGGTTCTTTTGCTGGATTTCAGAGCTTCTTGAAGAATAATGGGTAGTTGGTTGATTTGCCAAAGTAGGGTATATAGGCTACATTTTTAGCATCAGAAAACTCTGGGGTAAAAAGGAAGATATGCTATGAAGGCAAATTTCTGTACTGTTTCTAGAAGATTGAAAATAATCACTACTCCCCAAATGGAAAGTTTTACAACTTCACCATGTGAAGGTCAGGAAGCTCTTGAGTATTCAACATTGTACACTAAGACAACCCACAGTTTTTATTGAACAGTTATAATTTGATCACATAGGTCTGCCAAATTGCCATGTGGTTTTTTAATTCTTAATACCTCAAATGTCCCCAAGCAAATTTTTAAAACAGAAATTATTCCTTCAGAATGGCAAGATTCCACGGGAACATTATCCTCTGTTTCAAAATGAAGTTTAAAGCTGTTTGAAAATAGTGTCAATTGGTCAATGCTGAAACTGTAGCAAGGACTATGAATGTTGCCTGCCTTTAGAAATCTGCGCCATTCTAGAATGTAATGGCTGTGAAGCCAGATCACAGATGTGCACAGAAATATGAGGCCAGATCTGAAGCTGTTTAGCAGAGACAGATCTCAGAATCTCCTTCATGATGTAGATTTTCAGAAACCATCTGTATTAAAGCATTCATCCAGTCAGTTCTACAGGAGTCAGAACACAACCTTTCAAAGAACTGACCTGTTAAGTACCTCATTTGACCCTCACTAAGATACGCTAATTAGTGCTGGGTTTTTCTTCTTCAATTAAAGAAAGAAGCTTAACATCTTTTGCTCTGTCAGCTTCTATTTCTCCCATCTCCCATTTTACAAATTCGTTCCAACTCTGAACACGTACTGAGCAGGGAGATGTTCCATGAAGGTATTTTAAAATGCCACAAAAAGCGTAAGATTTAAAAACTTCTTTCCCTATTAGATTGTCATTAGGAAACTTCCAGACCAAAGGGAGGCATGGAAGTGGGGAAACTTCTGGGAGCAACAAATAGGGCAAATAGAGCCTTACCTCTTGGTAATTTAAGCCAGAATCAGCCTACTTTTGTTCTGGGGCTATATCAGGAAACACACACTGTAAACTCTTCCATATGGAGTATGTTGCCAGCACACCATAATGCAGGCATTACCATCCTCATTTTACAATGAGAATAAAAAACGTGCCCACATCCATGGATCCGTCCTGTGAAAGTATACAGTTAAACCCAGACCTATGGATTAAAATGACAAGGCCTCTTTACCTTTCCATGGTCTCTCATTGATTAAAAAAAAAAAAAAAATACTTTGTTTCCTGATCCACAGCCACATTCTGGGTCCTGAGGAGCCCTAAAAACAGCTGGTCAGCTACAGTGAAAATCCGATCAACTAATCACTGCAAGCCATTGGAAAATTGTCAACACAAACCTCACCAACGAATTGATCAGCAGCAACAAAAACAAAAATACAACCATTATCAAGCCAAATTTAAAGGAATACGTGCAAGTAGTCTTTTTGTTCAGCCTAATAATAGTTTTTATTTTTCAGTCTTTAGAAGATTTTTATACCTATTTTTAAGAAATGAAAATAAAGTTTTGCTAAGAAATTAAAGTTCAACAAATTTTGCTTCCCAAGTTGAAACATGTACTTGTGAATCCAGGATAATTGAACAAGAAAACTTTTCTTGGGGAAAATATCTGAAAAATGAATTGTGCCATATTAAGGTACGATGAGTAACCACAGGAGATGAAATGGAACAGAGATCAGGTTGGGTAAGTCTATGTTATGCGACAGGCACTTGACCTTGGCCAGCCTCACTCTCTCCTCCTCCCACTACATAGAGCTGCACCTAAGACCTGAAAATGGTTGCTAAAGACAGGTGATTTTTTGAAGTCACATATACATAATAACCCTGCAGCACAAATCCAAAGAACCCCTCCCACCCATACACACTCTCTCTTTCTTACACACACACACACACACACATTTATTACTTAATGGTATTCCAACTCCCACATGAGATCATATTTCCTTTGCTTATGGTTTCCATAGGAAACTACGATTCTAACATTATGACCTATCATAGGAAATGGAGAAGTTTTAACCATCACTTCTAACGAGAGCCATTTGTTCACTTCTAGAATAGCCTTAAGCAGGAAAATGATAACAATGAAGGAGAAATAAATGAATGGGTTATTACTGCCATCTGGTGACCAGGTTGCAAAAATACACCCAATATACTCAGGGAGATCAAATTAAATTAGGAAATGAATTTTTTAGACTATATAAAAATGCTAATTAATATATTCCTCTATTGTGATGTATGTAAGAAATAATAAAAAACTCTTATTAAAAAATAAATTCCTCAGTAAAAAATAAAAATAAAAATAAATTCAGTATAAAAAATGCTAAAATGACTAATTCATTTAACAAGTGTTTATGTCACTGATTTGACCCAGACCTTTTCAAGTTTGAGCTGTTCTAGTTCACCAACATTGATCTTAATATCCAGGAATATAGAGGTCCAAGTCCCTCTCATCCCAGTTTTCAAAAGAATCATGGAAAAGGTTTAATGATCATTGCGCCCATTTCACCTCCCCACTCTGTCCCTCAGACTCTTATTCCAGAGTTAAAAAGATGCTGTGCATGGGCATGGTATTCCAAGGGACACCTCTCCACCTGTTCGCCTTTAGAAGTTTCTTAAGTTATACTTTCTAGGAAATTGTCTACTTAATTAAACCCAGGTAAACTTGAGGACATCTTGCTTTGACAGTGTGAATTTGTAAAATGACTGATTATGACTGAGCACGGGAATTCCAAGTCCCTCTCATCTAAGCTTCCCCTACCATACCATGCTTTGTTGGCACACTAAGCAACATGATATCCCACTCCACAGCAATCTGAACTCTCTGCATACATGATCAAACTTTGTTAATGTTGCACACGTGTACAATTTGTTCAGCAAACTTGATTGCCTTCCGGTCTTCATATTTCCCCCCCGACCAGACCTTCTCCTTCTCTTCTTCCCTCTTCTTCCTTCTTCTTCTCCTTCTCCTTCTTCTATGTTACGGTGCTAGGGATCCAATTCTGGCTCTTGAGCATGCTAGGCTAAGAATTTACCCTGGTTTACACCCCTGGCCTCTTTTCTTCTCACTTGTATCATCTACTGTGCTTTTTTTGGGTCCTTGAGAAACTTCAAAATTCACCACCTTGAAAATGCTTCAAAGATTAGCTACACATCATCATATTAGGGGCTGATTTTCATGTGTCAGACATTGTTTTAAACATGTATGCACATATTATTTCCAAATCCTCAGAAAACATTTATATTATTTCCACCTCCTCAGAAAAACTTGGGGGAACTGCTATCCTATTTAAGAGTTGACAAAACTTGATTTAGAGCACTAAAGAACATACTCAAGTCTACATGGGGAGTTGAGTGAAGAAACCAGAGTTTGAAGAAACTCAGCCTAATTTAAAAATCGAATTCTTTACTTCCTTTCTAGTTATTCAATTAACTGTCTAGTATACACACGTGTACCCAAACATGCACATACAGGTGCGTGCACAGGTAGCTTTGTATAACTGATACAACAAATGATACATTTCCATTTAATAATAATAGTTCCACCAGGCGACCAGCACACTGGTCTCATTAAAGAGGTTCGTGGCATAAAAGTTAACTAGTGAGATCAAAATAAAACACACAGACTCAATTACCTTTTTCTATGACCAGGTCCAAGATGGCTCTCACCTCTCTGGCTCACACCTCAAAAACCACCCAGTAGGGCAGCAAGGCTTACTCAGGGCTAGCAGGAGAGAGAGAGAGAGAGAGAGAGAGAGAGAGAGAGCACGCCAGGGAGTGGCCTTTTATTGGGGAACAAGAAATTCAGGGAAAAATTTCATCCAATGAAGGTCGAGGGGGGCAGCATTCCAAGGTCAGGGTCAGTGATTGGCCTCGGGGTCAGTGATTGGCCTCAGGGTCAGTGATTGGCCTCGGGGTCAGTGGTCAGTCACACCCCCACACGGACAGGCTCTCGCACCTGGAGAGGGTGTGGAAAGCTCCGACACACACCTCACACCCAATCCGGGAGGTGCCCAGTCACGTGCGAGAATGGTGTCCCACAAATAGTGGCATATACATATTCTCATGTCACCTTCCTGTGCAATTAAATTCATTTTCTTTAGGAGAATATGAAAATTTGTGGTTAGAAATAACACTTGACACTTCCTTATAGCAACTCCACAGCCCATATTAGCCACTTGTGTGGTCTTTTTGTTAATATGGAAGATTCTGAAAATAGACCACATTCTACCACATACCAACTATATCGTACTGAGAATGTTGCTTGGTCTCAATGAAATGCTAATAAGACCTTTCAAATTTTTGGTGAGATAATCTATAAAAAGAGCCTAATTAGCAATATGCTGTTACATGTAATCACTCAATAAAAATTAGTTTTTATAATTTCTGTCTCTTCTACACACTGGATCTTCAATGCATATTGTTGAATAACTGTGTTCAGTGATACATCTATGCTTTCATGAAAGGAAAAGAGTTCTTATTCAGCCTCAGAATATCATTTTGGTTGACTCTCAACGACAATTCTAGTATAAGAGTTTTTATGAGCTATGCCATCAATCACGTGAAACCTTCTTAGAGCATCTTTAGATACTGGAAAAAGCAGAAGGCACCATGCTCCTGGGTTTCTAGCTAGGCAGGGACCACATGGAAAGTTGTAAATGTGAAAACAGCAGATTTGTGAGTTTTCTCCTTGAGGCCAAAGACCATTATATTTCCTATCTACAGTAAATCCCAGTGGCTCATTCAGCACCTCTCAATTTTGTCTTCTTTGTAACACTTCCCTAATTTACAAAAACACAAAGAAATAGCAATACAAAACCACATAAGCCCTCCAAATTGTATCCAGATTAACTTCATACTTTCTTCATTTTTATTCTGCCAGCCATCAAGAAGTAAGTAAAACGCAACCACTGAGAGAGGACTCTTGCATTTTTGAAAAAATAATTTTGAAGTTATTTTTAAGGTAAAGAACATTTATCCTTCATCCTAAGGAACAACAAGAACTTTCCTAAACTACTCCTAAAACTGCTGTTAAGTTAGGTATAGCGACACACGCCTGTAACCCCAGCAATTTAGGAGACTGAGGCAGGAAGATTGTGAGTTCAAAGCCAGCCTCAGCAACTTAGTGAAGCTCTGAGCAACTTAAGGAATTCTGTCTCTAAATAAATATGCAAACAAACAAATAAGGCTGGGGATGTGCTCAGTGGTTAAGTATCCCTGGGTTCAATCCCTGGTATCAAAAAAAAAAAAGTACCCCACTGTTAAGAAGGGTTATAATTTTTCAAAAGTCAGAAAGGTGATATCATTTCTTAAACCACTGCCACACTGCAATGGCACTGCTCTGCTCTGGCAAGGGTTATGCACCTCAGAACTTCTCACTGAGATTAGAAAAATACACAAAATCCTTTAAGTTTTAACTCAGCATTACTCATTCTAGGACTCAACACTAAAGATACATTAGGCAAAAATGAAAAAATACATCTACACAAAACTATTTTTTGCACCATTGTTTATAAAATTAGAAGACTAGAAACAACTCAATGTAACCAAGGTAGTGATGTTGGTCAAATTATGTTGTTATATTGTACGCAAGTAAAAAACAACAACAAAAAAACATGTAAAAACAAATTTCCAGCATTATGTACAAACTATCATGCACTGGGGGCTGGGATTGTGGCTCAGCGGTAGAGTGCTCGCCTAGCACACGCGGAGCCCTGGGTTCGATCCTCAGCACCGCATAAAAATAAATAAATAAAACAAAGGTATTGTGTCTAACTACATAAAAAAATAAATATATTTTTTTAAAAAAACTATCATGCACCGATTAAAACAAAGCAGGGGCAAAGATCATTTTCAAGTTGGAAGGGCTTACAATAGTTTCTTATTCTTAATAAATATGCAAAAAAAATTACTGTTACTTAACAAATGTCCACCAAGAAAAGACTAGTTGATTTTAAAACATCTTTATACAATGACGTATACTCAGATGTAAAAAAAAAAAAAAAGAATGAGAAAAACTTCCATGCATTGCTATGGGTTATGCAAAATATATTATTGAGTAAGAAGAATCAAAGCAGAGAAAAAGTTATATACTATGCTGCCATCTATCTGAAAACAGGATGTGTCAGCCAGGCACGCCTATAATCCCAGTGACTCAGGAGGCTGAGGGAAGTTCAAAGCCAGCTTGAAGAATTTAGTGAGGCCTTGTCTCAAAATTAAACATTAAAAAAAAAAAAAAAAAAAAAGGTTGAGGTTGTGGCTCAGTGGTTCAAAATTAAACATTAAAAAAAGGGGGGGGTGTGGCTAAGTGACCCTGGGTTCAATTCCTGGTATCAAATAAAAACAGGAGTGTGTGTGTGTGTGTTTAGTTATACTAAAAAATTGTCACATGCCTCTAATCCAAGCAATTCAAGAGGATGAGGCAGGAGGATTGCAAGTTCTAGGCCAGCCTCTGCAGTTTAGTGAGACCCTATCTCAAAATTAAGAAAAATAAAAAGGGCTGGGGATGTGGCTCAGTGGTAGAGTACCCCTGGGTCCAATCTCCAGTAAAACACACACACACACACACACACACACACACACACATCAATGGAAGGATAAATCAGACACATAAATAATGTATATGCCAAGAGTTTAAGAGGAAAGATGGAATAGGAGGAACGGAAACAGAAGCAGGTCTTCTTTTAATACCTTCTCCCCCACACCCTTACTGGGGATCAAACTAAGGGGTGCTTTACTATTGAGCTATATACTTAGCCCTTTATTTTTTAAAATTTTATTTATTTATTTATTTTTAATTTTGAGACATAGTCTTGCTAAGTTTCTGAGGCTGGCCACAATCTTGAGATCCTCCTGCCTCAGTCCCCAAGTCACTGACATTATATATCTGTGCCAACACACCTGGCTGCTACATCTGTGCCAACACACCTGGCTGTTAGTCTTCTGTATAGAGCTTATTTAAAATTTTTGAACGAGGAACCATGTCAACATTTTAATTTAAATATTTTATACATACATAAATCATCTCTGTATTAGTTACAGTAATAGGTAAAAGTAGTTTTAAACAGTAATCTTTTCTGGATGTTCTTAATTGCATATAGTCTAAGGACAAAAAAAATCTTTGAAAATATAACCTTGACAGATGATAGGGAACCTGTCGTTATCTGGAAAACTAGTAAATAAAGGGAAAGACTCAAACTTCATTCTGCTCTTTACATATAAATTATACTTTTGGATAAATAAATGTCTAGTGAGGATAGTCTGGTCTTTATAGAAATATTTTGGATAATAATTTAAAAATAGAATCTTCTATATCATTCTCTTGTAAACTCTCAGGAATTAGTGGATTTAGACAATGATCTTTAAGGGATTGTAAAATCATGAGAGAGAGAGAGAAAATGAATATGAATATCTACCAGGTAGTATGTGTCTCTATGAAAATGAACAAGATCTACCAAGTATTCTTGCCAAAAGATTAATTCCAAGTCACATTAGGACTCTTAATCTAACTACCAATATGCCATATTTTCAGAAATATACAAAATGATGTCATAGAAATAAAATCAGCAAACTCAGATTTCTTTGACAAGTAAATTCTCAATCAGAGAAATGCAAATTAAAACTACTCTAAGATACCATCTCACCCCAATAAAAATGGCAGCCATTATGAAGTCAAACAACAATAAGTGCTGGCGAGGATGCGGGGGGCGGGTGGGGGGGAAGGTATACTCATACATTGCTGGTGGGACTGCAAATTGGTGCGGCCAATTTGGAAAGCAGTATGGAGATTCCTTGGAAAGCAGGGAATGGAACCACCATTTGACCCAGCTATTCGCCTTCTCAGACTATACCCAAAAGACCTAAGAAGAGCATACTACAGGGACACAGCCACATCAATGTTTATAGCAGCACAATTCACAATAGCTAGAATGTGGAACCAAACTAGATGCCCTTCAATAGATGAATGGATTTTTAAAATGTGTCATTTATACACAATGGAATATTATTCAGCACTAAAAAATAATAAAATCATGGCATTTGCAGGCAAATGGATGGCATTAGAGCAGATTATGCTAAGTGAAGTTAGCCAATTCCTAAAAAACAAATGCCGAATGTCTTCTCTGATATAAGGGGGGTGACTCAAAATGGGACAGGGAGGAAGAGCATGAGAAGAAGACTACCACTAAATAGGGAAGAGAGGTGGGAAGGAAAAAGAGGGAGAAGGGGAGTTGCACAGAAGATGGAAGGAGAACCTCATTGTTATACAGAATACATATATGATGTTGTAATGAGAAAAAGAAAAAAAAGTGTGTCACATTAGATTGGATAGAGAGAAAGGATGGGCGAGGAGGGGAGGATTAGGAAGGATAGGAAGGGCAGCAGAATAGAATAGACAATATGATTGATGTATGTACATTCCATGTATGTATTATATATCAAAATGCATTCTACTGTCATGTATGACTAAAAAATAAATAAATAAAAATTTAAAAAATAAACAAGTAAATTCTGGGGAGGAGAACATAATGAAGAGAGGTCTTCATAGATTAAAAAAGTATTTGAGAACATTTCAACAATTGCTGTGATCAAGCTTTTTTTAAAGCCAGGTGTGATGGTGCACACCTATAATCCCAGCTACTAGGGAAGCTGGCAGAAGGATCATTAGTTTGAGTAATAAGGACTGAGGATGTAGTTTAGTAGAGCAACTCTAGGTTCAATCTTCAGTACCACCAAAAAAAAAAAAAAAAAAAAGCTTATTTTAAATGTCATTCAAACCTAGGTTGGTGGTATACACCTGAAATCCCAGCTACTCTGGAGACTGGAGGAATGCAAATTCAAGGCCAGCCTACAGAAGTTAGCAAGATCTGGTCTCAAAAATAAAATAAAAAGAGTTGGGGATGTGGCTCAGTGATAGAGTATTTGCCTATCATGTGCTTGGCCCTGGGTTAAAAAAAAAAAAAAAAAAGAAGTGATTCAAAACTAAGAGAAACTAAAAATAGATTAAAACAAGGGTAAAATTTTGATTAATGACAGAATGTTTAATGATATTAAGGAATTAGCTTTTAATAACATTAATGTTATATTTAACATAAACATAAAATATAATAAGTATACCACTGATTTATATAATATAGCATTAATATTGGGTGTAATAATGGTATTGTGGCTATGTTAAGA
Organism: Callospermophilus lateralis; assembly: GCF_048772815.1. NCBI lineage: Eukaryota > Metazoa > Chordata > Mammalia > Rodentia > Sciuridae > Callospermophilus > Callospermophilus lateralis. The sequence continues at coordinate 88,821,436 of NC_135308.1, read as the reverse complement.
AGTCTATCTTCAGTGACACTGAAATAATCACAAATAAAATTTTGTCTCAAAAATAAAAATAAAACAAAACAAAAAAAATTGTGTTGGAGCTTTCTATACAATCATCTGGTGGTGTATAGGAGGAAAGCAGGTGCATAAAGGAAAATATCTGAGCATGAATAAGTAAAATCGTTTTAAACTGGTAAAGAATTATAGGAAACAAGAATACAATTTTATTTTTGTATATCTTCGGACTTCTCTGTAATAAAAAGGAAACAAAATTAGAATTTTTGTATAGACCTATAAGGATCCATATAACCTGGCCCACACCTGCCTCTCCAATCTCATCTATCACTAGCTCCACAATTTGTGCCAGTAACTCCAACTGCCTTTGTTTTCTGATTACATCAAGCTCTTTTGCCAGAGAGAAAGGAACGGAAGAAATATTTGAAGAGAGAATGGCCAAAATTATTTCAAAAATTATGAAGGGCATCAAACATTGACACAATAAATAAGAGGAAGGAGTTATTTTGTATCTACTTGTTTTCTTTCTATTAGAACTAATATTCTCAGCCCATTACAGGGCCTCTATTCCATGGTGATCTTACACCCCAAAGGAAATCTAAATCTATGCTTGGCCACTGAGGTGGGCTCCATTGGAGAGAATTCCTCCAGTCCCACCTGGAATGATTTGCAGTCACTGAGTGACCCCAGGTGGCAGCATTAGCAAGCTCCAGCTTTGAGCTCTATAGCAAATGTAGGTTGGTTGTGATGCCTTTAGTGCCAGGGTGCACTAAATGAGAATAGAATGAAGCAGTCAACAAATTTTCAAGGTCTTCTAAAGGCACTGTCTTCCCCAGTGATTTTTATTTCAAGACAGATGGTCTGAGGTAGACCGAAAGGGGAGGTTGTAACCAAAGACAGATTTTAAAAGTGGAAATATCTCAGAAACATAACAGTGAAGAAGCAAGTCTGCTCCAGTAGAAAAGGACCACAAAAAGGGGGGGGGGTGGTAAAGGGACTAGAGAGAACAGCAGCAGACCAAGGAGGTCATTTCTCCCCAAGTATTCCTTCATAGGGACACAAAATAAACTCCACTTCAGTGCTGAGGGCCAGCTATAAAAATACAGCCTCAAAATAAACAGTATGAAACAAAGGGCACATTGCAACACGAAGATACACTCAACATGGATGGTTATACAATGTTGCAATAGTTCTACACACCTTGGCAAGAGCAGATGATTCCCAAACCCAGGAATAGCTGCACATGTGATTCCTGACTGGGCTGAGCAATGCACCTGTCAGAGCCAGGAGAGAGCAATCCCAGACAAGTGACGACCAAGGAAATCATTGTCCCAGATAGAATTAGGTCAGACGAGTTTAGATTGAAGAGATTGGGCACTAGGAGATCGTCTTAGTTTACATTTTAAAGAGTGAAAAGTATCATTTCATTGTGGCATGCACTTTTTAAAAAATATATATATATATTTTTAGTTGTTGATGGACCTTGATTTTATTCATTTATTTGTATGTGGTACTGAGAAGTGAACCCAGTGCTTCACACATGTGAGGCAAATGCTCTACCACTGAGCCCCAGCCCCAGCCCTTGTGGCATGAACTTTATCTAACACTTTTAAAGGATTATCAACAGCAGTTAAGAATCATAGCATGTATCATTGTCTATTTTCTTGAAACTATGTCCACCTGAGAGTTGTTAAATTTTAGTCTGAGCCTATGGCTGAAAGACGATTTAATGAAACTTCCTTTTTTATCAGATAAAGTAAACAAGATAGAGCCAGGTGGAGTGGCCTAGTCTAGCTCACTGAGCCAGGCAGGGGCTGGAACCCTGGGACTTGTCCACTGACTTGTGGCCCAGTGTTCTCTTTGTCCATTACCTTCACATCTTATTTTATATCACCATGGCCAAAGGCAGTGCTGGCATATTAAATATTCAATGTCTACCTTACTTTCATTCTAGGTATAATTGTTTTCTATATGAATACTAGAATGATCTGTCTCTTCGTTTATTACAAGGAGTGGATCTGTGAGAAGAAAATAGGATTTTATCGGATATTTCCCCTAAGAGTCAAGTCAAGAGGAAATCACTTTATTTGAAAAGTGAACTTTAAATCCTGTTTTTCTTGTTTCACAGCTCACCTTAGCTTTACCTATCAAGTTGCACTAATTGAACAAGTAACATTAAACAAAGATTAATATTTTCCAATTTCCTGCTTCACCCATGATAGAAAGCTGGGGCTGAGATGGAGCTCAGTTGCAGTGCTTGCCTAGCATGCAAGAGGCCCTGGTTTCATCCGCAGCACCCACCTCCTCTCAGAGGTATTGGAAGCTCTAATTGTGCACATTTATTTAAAACTTCCAGTAGGTGGCAGTGTTTAAGAACATAACCAGTAGTCAAAACTTCAGGGTAGCTACTGCCACAATGAAATTGGATGTTTTAAGGTTTTTTGGGGTGTGAGAATGGAACCCAGGGCTTAATGTGTGCTGAGCAAGTGCTCTACCACTCAACTGCATTCCCAGACCCCAAACAAGAGTCTTTAAACTTTGGCCTAAACTTGCATTTCCTGTTATATTTGTCCTGGGAAAGATTCAGGAGCTAAAGTGTTACCATTTCCTGATAATTTTTTAATTTGAGTTTCACCCTTCAATTTACAGATATAATCCTTGGTAATCTTATTTTGCTAATTCTGTGTAAGTTCCTTGAAGTTGTTCCAAATACCCATTTATTCCCTGGAATTTTGTGGGCTAAGCAACAGAGTCATTTTTATCTTTTTTTACTTAGTTTTTTTTTTTTTTTTGGGGGGGGGGAGGGGTTGGGAGTGCTGGGTATTAAACACCCAGGGATGCTTTACCATTGATCTACATCTTCAGTCCTTTTTATTTTTCTATTTTTAAAAAGGGTCTTGCTAATTTGTTGAGGCTGGCCTGGAACTTGTGATCCTCCTGCCTCAGCCTCCCCAGTCATTAGGATTACAGGTACAAGTGATTTTTAAATGACTATTATTTTATTTTAATTAATTTTTCTTTTAAATTTTTTTTTGTTATATATGACAGTAGAATGTATTTTGACATACATGGAGTATAACTTTCCATTTTTGTGGTTGTACATGATGTTGGAGTTACACTGGTCATGTATTCATATATGAACTAGGAAAATTATGTCTGATTCATACTACTGTCTTTCCTATTCCCAACCCCCTCCCTTCCCTCCCAATTCCCCCTGTCCAATCCAGTGAACCTCCGCTACCCCCCCAACCCCTCCCTCCCTATCCCATCTATTGTGAATCAGCATTGGCATATCAGAGAGAGAACATTTGGTATTTGGTTTTGGGGGATTGGTTTATTTCACTTAACAAAATTGTCTCCAGTTCCATCCATTTACCCGCAAGTGCCAAAATTTCATTCTTCTTTATGGCTGAGTAATATTCCATTGTGTATATGTACCACATTTTCATTATTCATTCATCTGTTGAAGGGCTCATAGGTTGGTTCCATAGCTTAGCTTAAATGGCTATTATTTTATATTATATCTGAAATCTAGGCTATGTGTAGAATACAAGATCCAGCTTTGTTGACATGCACACGAATTGTTCAAAATGCTTACAGTAGGTACTTTGCCTACTGCATGCCAGGTTTCCCCAACAGGACCTTTTACAAACTGTGGGAACGTCATCCTTTCTCTTTTCTTTGTAGCACTCATTCCTCGATTCAGCTGAACAAACCATAAATGTCTTCTGGGATCATCACTGTCATTCCCATCTCTATACTTCATACTCGTTCTATCAGAAATTCCTGGCTTCATGACTTCTTAAGTTTGTACCTGCCTTGGTTCAAAATGCTCCTCACAAGGCATTGTCTAGGCATCATCCCTTGGCTGGTTCTGCATTCTTCTTTGCCATTTTCACTGTGCATTTTTTTTTCAGAAAATTTGAAACCAATTTTTCCATAATTATTTAAAGTTGGTATATGTATATCCTGCAGTATTTTATTCAATGTACATTGAAAACTCTTTTAATTTTTATTTAATTTTGGGGGGTGTTAAGTATTGAATCCAGGGCATGGGCTCCACCACTGAACTCAACCCTCAGCCTGCTTTTAGATATCTGCACATACAATGAGTCATCTATGGTCACTTCCACTTCTCATATTAAATCTTTTTAGAATTCACATTCCTGAGCCAGGTGTGGTGGCACATGCCTGTAATTCTAGGAGCTCAGGAGGCTAAGGCAGAAGGATTATAAATTTGAGGCCAGCTTCAGCAACTTAGCAAGACCCTAAGCAACATAGTGAGACCCTGTCTCAAAATTTTAAAAAATGAAAAGGGATGGAAATGTAACCCAGTGTTTCAGCACCCTGGGTTCAATCCTTGGTATGAAAAAAAAAAGAAAGGAAGGAAGGAAGGAAGGAAGAGGGAGGGAGAAAGAAAGAGAGAGAGAGAGAAAGAGAGAGAGAGAGAGAGAGAGAGAGAGAGAGAATAGAATTCATGCTTCCTTTGCGCCTTTTAGAATAAAGGCCTTTTTCCAAAGAGGGTAATTTGTGGTTTTTGTTTGTTGGTTGGTACCAGGAATTGAATCCAAGTATGTTTAACAACTGAGCCACATCCAGGCCCTTTTTTGTATTTTATTTAGAGATAAGTTCTCACTAAATTGCTTAGGACCTCCCTAAATTACTGAGGTTGGCTTTGAATTTACAGTCCCTCTGCCTCAGCCTCCCAAGCTAGTGGGATTACAGGCACATGCCTATTGCGCCCAGCAAGGGTAGCTCATGTTTGCAGGATACTTCAAATCAAATGTGCATAACATTTATGTCATTTTTAATGCTAATCTTTGTGTAAGTTAATAACTTCTTTGTCAAAGGAAAGTGCACAAATCAGCATATAATGATACATTCTCACAAAGTCAACATATACAGCCAAACTTACCTCTAGAAACAACATTATCAGAACACAGGAGCCCATCATGATCTCTTGTTGTCAGAGTCTCTCATAACCACTATCCTGACTTCTAACACCATAGATCCGCATATGAATTAAAATGTATAAATCATCTGGCACACTTGTGATGCAGAGAAGCATAAATATACAGAGAATAAACATAACAGTAACTGGTAGCAACTCCATAGTCACTGTGCTAATGAATCCCTCTCCTTTGCTTTGCTCAGAACAACCCTGTGAGTCATGGCCTCCCCTTTTCAAGATTTTCAGCTAAGCAAATTGAATTTTAGAGGGATGAAGGCCTTCTCTTAAGACCACACCTCCAGTGAGTGACAATACTGAAAACAAGATGCAATTTCTTGTATCCCAGAGACGCAGTTCTTAATCACTGTGCTCTACAGAAAGAAAAATATATTCATAAAAATAAATATAATCAATGACATGATATTTATCCTTGGGGTGTTTTGGAAGACGAAAGAAAATTAAATTGATAACAAGGCAAGGCAGGCAAGGAAGAGAGAATTTAACAAAGAGAGATTAAGATAAAGTCTAGGGAGGAAGAAGGGAAGGGAAAGGGGAGGTTCCGCAGAATGAAACTGACTGAATTATATGGTTACATCATGTGTATGTACAAATATGTAACAATAAATCCCACTATTTTGTATAACTATAAGGCACCAATAAAAAAATGTCTAGAGAAAAATAAAATAGTCTATAGTCTCTTTTTTTTTTTTTTTTTGTTATCTTCTCAAGTTAAATCCATCCATCGTATTCTTTACTTCTGTCACCTTCATTGCCAAATTCAGTCATTGTTATGGTTTGGAAGTACAGTGTTCTTCATTGCCAAATTCAGTCATTGTTATGGTTTGGAAGTACAGTGTTCTCTTGTATTAATGTAGAAATATTCAGAGGTGAAATGATTTGAATATGAGAGCTAGAACCTAAGTAGTGGATTATTCCATTTGATGGATTAATAATTTGCAAGAACGACTGTACTGGATGATAACTGTGGACAAGTAAGGTGTGTTTTTAGGAAGTAGGTCGCTGGAGGAAGTATTTTGCCCCTGGCTCTTCCCTCATCCTCTACTTCTTGGTTGCCATGAACTGAGCAGCTTTTGCCACCAAGTCCTTCCACCATTATGTTCTGCCTCACCTCAGACCCTGAACAATGGAGTTGGCCAACCATAGGCTAAGACCTGAGCCCAGATTAAACTTTTTCTCCTCTAAATTGTTCTTATCCAGTGTTTTGATCACAGCTATAAAAGGTGTTTAACACATAGCAAACTTGAAATGCTCCGACATAGTCAACTACCAGAATAAAGGAAGAACATGAAGAGCAATTAATTAAATCACCATGTTATTTCTGTCTCAGATAATACATTTGTATCTCACACGCATTCTCATTTCTCTTTTTTTGTCAATGTACCATGTCAGGTATAAAAATCCAACTCCTCATTATAAATGGTTCTATGACTTTTTTTTCCAAATAAACAAATTTTTAAAAAGACCTTAAAAATTAAAAGAAATTAAGTGTGGTCTAGGCATAAAGAAAATAAATTTATGACCTGAATCATATAATACAGTTTTTCCCTAACATGACCTATTCATTTTCAAAGGCATGTAAACAAGCTGAGTTTATATAGGTCATGCAAAACTATACATGAAAAGATTACACAGGAAACTTCTCAGCTTCACAGAGGGCTTGTGGCCCAGCAAAAATGACCGAGGGGTTTTTTAAGAACCGTGAAGCTGTATACCCTAAACACCCCCAAATCCAAAGCTTTACATGGATTTGTGTAGTGCTATCAGGTATGACAATAGTATTATCTGTATACCCTGGCATTCATAAACAACATACATGGAGGGGCTGGGGATGTGGCTCAAGCGGTAGCGCGCTTGCCTGGCATGCATGCTGCCTGGGTTCGATCCTCAGCACCACATACAAACAAAGATGTTGTGTCCGCCAAAAACTAAAATAAATAAATAAATATTTAAAAAAAAACATACATGGAGCCACCAGAAATGTATTTAGCTGGAGACTAAATAAATTTATACCTGGGTAAAGTGACATTCATGAATCAATAGCAGGTTGTGCAGTATTTAGGGATGGTTGGAATGAATGTCTAAGGGTTCCTCTAACCCTACCAGAGTTATCTGTGTTTTACAAGTTTATAACTGCAAAAGTATCTATGTCTTGAGTTTGTGGAGGTAGGGGGTTGAGGAGGGAGGTATCTTTGTGACACCATCAATGAGATGTCTGAATCATCTTTCTTGGAAAATACACATGTGTATATATACACACTTTTACATAAAAATTCAGAAGTTGTATGAGTCCAAAGACTAGAAAGGTTAAGAAAAGTTTTAGCAGCCTGATGTCACTGTGTATGATTGTAGGCAATGTAAAAGGTAACTGGACTTTTCAGAAAATATAGAATATTAAGAACATAGGGCATTTCCTGGTTAAACACACCCACATCCACACAGCCTGAATTTGAATTAGGTTAGGGAAGATGATGTATCTAAAGTCATCATTAGCTACTTTGCACATGCTCTGATAACTCAAAATTTCTTCTTGTCTCTCATATGGTCTCTGTGTCTTCACTCTTGTTTGCCCTCTCTCTCCCTCCTGTCTAATTCAGCTCAACACTTTGAAGTACAGACTTCCTTTTATAAAAAGCCTTCCCTGACTGCCTAAATCCATCCATTCAAAAGCAAGGTCAGGTACCACAAATATCCCATGCTCCTTAGCACATCACTTTATAATGATCTTCAGACTCAGGCAATCTGAGCAGGGAAGTGTGAATTATTTAACTCTGGGTCCTCAGGTCTTAACAGTGCCTGGCACTCAAAAATGTTTTCACATGAATGCATAATCTCACATGAGCATATGATACAGGCTTAGTATTGAAATTCAGGAAGCTTGAGGTTCACAAAGCTTGAACTTGTGTTCAAGAGAACTTGAAACAGTATCACCGCCTTTTAACAAGCTTGTTTAAAAGGAACAAGTGCCCATGAATAAATTATCTTCTCTCACTTTCAGCAAGCTATACTTGGAAAGGGTATGGGGCAGATCCTTTGTGGGTGAATTCTCAAGTGGTTTGCTTCTTGGTGAGTAAATTTTTATAGTAAAGATTTCTCATTGCTCTTCATTACACCTTAATTATTATTGCTTAAAATATGTATACAGGTGTATAGTATAAAATTTAAAAGTCACCAAAAGATGTACAATGAAAAGTAAATTTTCTAGGGCTGGGGATGTGGCTCAAGCGGTAGCGCAATCGCCTATCATGCATGCGGCCCGGGTTTGATTCTCAGCACCACATACAAACAAAGATGTTGTGTCCACCAAGAACTAAAAAATAAATATTAAAAAAATCCATTATCTATCTCTCTCTCTCTCTCTCTCTCTCTCTCTCTCTCTCTCTCTCTCTTAAAAAAATTAATTAATTAATTTTTAAAAAAGTAAATTTTCTTCCCATACCATCCCAGGTTACTCCCCTCTCTCCCCCAGAAACAGCTGCCATTAGGATTATTAATGAGCTTTTAAAGGAGAGGGTAGGCATACAGAATTTTTTTTTCACCACATTGTGGGTCATGTATTCAAGAGAAACAAGTTTCTGTGGTTTAAACACTCTCAATTTTGACAGCTGCCAAAAGGAAGAAACTGCATGCCATGGCAGTGCTGCTTCATAGACAGTCTGAATAGGAGGTGCCCATAAGGTCTCCAGGAGAATCATCCAGGAAATAGCTGGAAATAGAAGCCTGAGACTCAGTGGAAAGGTCTGGGCAGGAGGTAGAGATCAAAGGCAATCCATTGTGGATGCCATTTGGGAGATGCAACTGCCCACACAGGGATGGTAGAGGGGGTGAGAGGCTGGCATCACAATGGATCCTGGCACCAATTTTAAGGATAGAGGAAAGAAGAGCTAATAACCAAACCCAGGAAGGATAAGTTAGAGGAGAATTCATGATGGTTGATTTTTCACATCAAAGAGCTAATTTCATACCCTGAACTCTATGCTGACGTGCACCAGAAAGGCAGCTCTAAGGATATTGAAAAGAGAGGATTCAGAGAAAGTATTACAGCAAGGTGAGAGAGTAAAAAAGAAAATTATCCCTCAAATATCTATTAATGGTGACATTGTGGTACCAGGAACAATACAGATACGTCTTTTTATAGGGTCTTATTTTGGTGCAATTGTAAGTCTGAAGGAGTGTCTTCCGATGACTTTTCCTCTTCAAGGCTGGTGGAACATTTAAAATGGAGACATCAGTCTCAGGTAGCCCTGATATGTAAATCACCCACTTGAGCTTAAGAGGATTTTGGAAGCCCTGTGAACCTCTGTTGCCAAGTCTGCTCAAAATTGTGCCTAGAAAGAGAGGTCAGGAGTGCAATAGAGGAATCATTAAACCACCTCAAAGAAGGATTAAAAAAAAAAAAGAGGAGGAAGAAAAAGGGGAAAGGAGAAAGAGGCTGAACAAAGGGTTTGAGACTTCCATATTGTTTGTTTGTTTCTTTCTTTTTGCTTTTTCTTTCTTTCTTTCTTTTCTTTCTTTCTTTTTGTTGTTGTGGTGGTGGTGGTGAGGATTGAACCCAGGGCCTTGTGACTGTGAGGCAAGCACCCTACCAACTGAGCTATATCCCCAGCCCACTGCCCCACTTTTTTTTTTTTTTTTTTTTTTTGTATCGAACCCAGGGGCACTTAACTGTGCCACATTCCCATTCCTTTTTATGTTTTATTTTGAGACAGGGTCTTGCTACGTAGCTGAGCACCTTGCTACATTGCTGAGGCTGGCTTTGATCTCGTGATCCCCTTGCCTGAGCCTCCTGAGCTTCTGGGATTATAGGGGTACACCATCATATGGCCTTAATTTATTAAGTTACTTAAAAGAGGAAATAAATCATTGTAAGGGTATAGAAATAACAACATTTTCCTCCTCTCTACTCACCAGAGTACAATATATATTACTTCAGCCACCAACATGTGTGGAGATTTCTCCCCACCAAAAATCAAGCAATTTTTTTTTTTTTTTTTTTTTTGGTACCAGGAATTGAAGTCATGGGCACTTAACAACTGCCCTCTTTTGTAGTTTATTTAGAGACAGGATCTCACTGAGTTGCTTAGGGTCTCACTAAATTGCTGAGGCTGGCTTTAAACTGGCTGCAATCAAGCAATTCTGACACCCAGATGTAGGAAGTGATTTCTCCCTCCCACAAGCAAGCGAAGGGTTCTGCAGGGGTCACCGATGGTGTTCTCTAACTGAACACTATAGCATTCTATCAATAGAGTCAGTTTTACCTGCTTCTGACTAATCAGCCATAAATCAGGGTTCCCACAACCTCCTTCTTGGTTTGGATTGATTTGCTTGAGTGGCTCACAGAACTCAGGAAACATTTTAATTACATTTACTAGTTTATTATAAAGGATATTACAAAGGACACAGATGAAGAGATTTGTAGGGTTGGGTAGGAGAGAAGGGACACATAACTTGACCTTCTGAGAGGCAAACCACCCTCTAGACACCTTCAAGTCTTCAGTTCTCCAGAAGCTCAGTCCTTTGGGTGTCTATGGAAGCTTCATTACACATGTATAAGTGAGTGATCGTCGGCTACTGGTGATAAACTTGACCTCAGCTTCTCTTCTTGGAGGTTGGGTGGAGGTTGAAAAGTCTCCACCCTCTAATCTTGCCTTGGTGTGATAGCCTGGTAACCTGAAGCTATCTAGGTACTGCCAGCTATCAGTCATTCATTAGAGTGCCATAGATACTCATCAATTAGGAGATTCCAAGGATTTCAGGAGTTGGGAATGAAGACTAAGAACAAATATCTATTTTGCAATATTGTAACCCTTCAATTATTTTTTACAAAGTACCTTCACCTGTTTTAGGCATTGAAAATACAGAAATAAAAGATGAGCCTCTATAAGTTCAGTCTACACGTAAATTAACAGACTGTCTATGTGAGCAGATGTTATGTCTTACCACTCCAAGGAACTCTTTCACATGCACAGTTCCACAGGTTGTGGTCTAGATAAATATATGTATGAAAAGCTTTGGAAGCAATAAGATGGATCCTTCCCCCTGGCTGGGTAAAGAAAATATTTCAGGGGCTTATTTGTTTAATATCTATTTTTTTGAAATTAACACAAATTAATTGCACATAGTAAAGTGAGACACTACCATAGTTCCATACTTGTGGACAATATGCATGGTTCCTATTCATCCACCATTCTTCTCCCCACCATCCTGCCCCTGTCCCCTGAAATCACTATTGTATTTTCAGTTGGACTTTTTTTCCCTTGGTTTCCACATATGACAGAGAAAGTACAAAGTTCAGTACTTGTTCTTTAGGGTCTGGTTTATTTCACTTCACATCATGTCCTCCAGTTCCATCCATTTTGCCACAAATGGATGGATTTCATCCTTCTTCATGGATGAATACTCCCTTGTGTATATATACACATTTTCTATATCCATTCATCTGTTGATGAGCACCTAATCTGATTCCATATCTTAACCATTGGGAATAGTACCATGGTAAACATGGGCATCCACATTTTTTTTGTATGTTGATTTCATTTTCTTTGGTACATACCCAGGAGTGGGATAGTAGATAGTGGTAGTTCTATTTCTAGTTTTTTTTTTTCTGTTGTTATTGATACTGGGGATTGAACCCAGTGGCACTTTACCACTGAGCCACATTCCCAGTCCTTTTTTACATTGTATTTAGAGATAGGGTCTCACTGAGTTGCTTAGTGTCTGCCTAAGTTGCTGAGGCTGGCTTTAAACTTGCAATCCTCCTGCCTCAGCCTCCTGAGCCACTGGGATTACAGGTTGCGACACCACACTCAGCTATTTTTAGTCTTTTGAAGAAATTCCATAGAGTGTTCCATAATGGCTATACTAATTTATATTTCTACCAACAGTATATAAGTATTTCTTTTTCTTCACAACCTCACCAATATTTTTGTTGTTGTTGTTGTTTGTTTGTTTGATAATGACCATTCTAATTCAGGTAAGGTGGTATCCTGTTGCAGTTTAGATTTGCATTTCCCTGATGGCTAATGATACTGAGCATTTCTTCTTGTCTTTTGCCATTCGCATTTCTTCTTCAGAAATTTTAGATGAGAGATAATTGGGTGCACAAATGACAGAGGCAGAAGCAGACCTGGGATCAGTAAGCTTTATTCAGCAGCAAGGTCAATCTGTCAAATATCTGACATGGCTTTTTTTCAGGGCTAAAATGGCTGTTGCCCACCTGAGGTTCTGGGATTTATATGCAGCCTTAGCAGAACCAGGCCATGGCAGGAGTTTTGTTTTCTCAGGGCGTATCAGGAGGACAGATAGGTAACCATATCCTTCAATAATTAGTCCTTTCTTGGTTGAAGTTTCAGGGCATATGTTGTACATGCTTTATCTAATTTGAGCTTTATCAGCCACCATCCAGTGCTATTTTTATGTCCGTTTTATAGATGAAAAATATTTACTGTGACACAACCAACAGTGGGAACATCTTCAACCCAGGCAATCTGACCAAGATGGTACCATTGTGATCATCATCTTACTGCTACTGTATTTGCCTATCATCTTGACCAAAACATCTGCCATTGAACTGTATGTGTCTTCTTAAAGGGTTGGCATAAAGGAAGTGAGACTAGGGAGCCAAAGGTAAGCTTTGAGATTCTCCAGAGATTTAAAACAGTTTTTTTTTTTAATTTTATTTTGTTTATTTATTTTTTGGTGGTGCTGAGGATCGAACCCAGTGCTTTATGCGTGTGAGGCAAGTGCTGTACCGCTGAGCCACAACCCTGCCCCTAAAACAGTTTTCAACAAAGTATGTACTTGGGAAACCTGTATGAGAATCACTTGCATATCAAAAGTCAACATTGCAATAATCTAAATATCTCTGTTGGCTTCATTTTTGGTTTGGAGTCAGACAAGACTTCTTATTATAAAATAGAATAAGTGTTCCAATAGGCTGAGAAAAATTGAGAATTATCCTGAAGGCTTGGTTATGAAAAGAGTATCTGGAGCCTCACTAGAGTAAACAATGCTGGGCTTGCCAATAGAAACAATTAGAAAACTAAACAAGACAGGAGAGTCAACAGTGTTTACATGTTGGAAAATAAGTACAACTATAATCCCTGAAAAATAGAAAAGAAGATGAGCCTTAGAATTGCCTTGACTTCCTTCCTGGAGGCATTTGGGGGTCATATCCCAGGTGGGAGTCCAAGAGAGACTGCAACCTCACTGAGTTGAAAAGATAGATTGGGATTCAGGAAAGTTTAGGCTGCTGGAACATGCAAGGTGCACATCAGATATGGGGTCAGCGAAGAATAACCTGAGGAACTGTAGACTAAGTCTAAGAAAAAAGGAAAGATAAAAGGACGATGTGTCTATCTATCCCTTGGACCTGGAGTATACTCTTCCTCTTCTGTCTGTGGACATCAGATCCCCAGGAAGCTCCCTGGTCTTTGTACTCCAGGATCTATACCAGTAGTCCTCCACCCCTTCTGCTTTGTTCTTGAATGAAGAGTTACACCATCTGTTTCCTTGGTTCTGAGGGTTTGGACTTCAGCCACTCCACCCACATACCAGAGTCTCCAGCTTTTCTGATATCTTTTCTTTACTTCTGTTTGTTATTGATTTTTTTTCTTTTTTCTTTTTTCTTTTTTTCCTACAGAAAAAAAGATCAGAGAAAACAAAATAGGACACTATTATAACAGGATTTTTAAGGTGGGAGATATAGTTCAGTGGTAGATTGCTTGCCATGTGCATTGCCCTGTGTTTAATCCTCAGCACCCTCCAAAAAATAAAATAAGTTTTTAAAAAATATTTGAATGCAGATGAGTAAAGTATTTCCTATTATATGTTTGCTTAGAAGTACCAACAGAGAGAAGGGTAAACATAGCTGCAGGGAAATTGCTTTCAGAAATCCATTAAACTGGTTTCAGCCACTGGTGATGGATGAGTAGTAAAAAATTAATTCTCTTGTGGTATACAAGCACACTGCACAAAGTTATGTTTTAACCTATCTTAAATAATGAGCAAGACATAATAACTAACTTAAACATAGCACACACTCCATCACCAAGATGCCTGAGGCAAATGTTCTCTGCAACATTTTCTATTCTAAAAGTAAAATAAATTCCTTGAATCCATTGACATCGCTTAAAAGCCTAGATGGGGGTGCATGTTGCTCAGAGGCTGAGCATGTGCTTAGCATGTGCAAGGCTCTGGGATCAACCCACAGGGGGAAAAGAAAGAAAGAAAGAAGGACAGAAAGAAAGGAAACCTAGGTTGGGTTGCATATATTTGTAAATATTTTTAATCCTTACTTTATAGTTAGAAAAATAATCAGTGCACATTGCACAAATTGTTCAATGTAAGAACATTTTAAAAAATACTGGTATGTATATAAAAAGTGAAATCTGGACAAGGTTCATAGTTTGCTCTCTAGGATATGAAGATCTATTTTCTGGCTGTAAGAAGCATAATGTCCAAGTAAGTTGTCACTACTGGTTGGAGCTGAGTAATGGGTATATACGAACTCTGCAAATAATTTTTGCAAGCCTAAAATTATTTCAAAATAAATTTTTAAAAAATCACCCATACTTCATCTTGGGAAGCTGAGGCAGAAGGATCACAAGTTTCAGACCAGCTTGGGCAACTTGGTGAGAACCTGTCTCAAAATAAACAGGGCCAGGCATAGTGTCACAGCTACCTGGGAGGCCAAGGCTAGAGGACCTCAAGCTCAAGGCCAACCTCAGCAATTTAGTTAGACCCTGTCTCAAATTAAAAAATAAAGAGGGCTGGGGATGTGACTCGGCAGTATAAATCACCCTGGGTTCAATCCCTAGTATTATTAAGAAAACAAAATCACAACCAAAAAACCCATATTTGAGTATTTTTGTGTTGAAATAATAAGAACATTGGAATTTAAAAATGGGCAAAAGAATATGTCACTGAGGATTTTTTCTGTGGCCAGTGATGTGCTTACCAGAAGCAGCCCAGGACAGAGGCTGGCTCAGGTTAGTCTTGGTGCCAAGCTCAAATGTCATAACCTGGCTTCTGTCTTGCCAGCTCTCAGGTTTTATTCCATTGATTAGTTTCAGTTTCAGACAGGTTTTTCCCTTGCGAATCATCAATGTATTTTGAGAGGAAGAAGAAATGGATGAAAAAAGGATAGAAAGCCCCATTGCTCTTTTCAGGGGTAAAGTGAATAGTTTGTTAATAGAGAAAACAAAATGAGACAAATGTTCTCTCGAATAAGTGAGCAGATAATAGAAAGTTAAAAAGATATATAAATAGCCAGGCACAGTGGCATATGCTGTAATCTGAGTGATTTGGGAGGCTGAGGCAGGAGGATTATGAGTTCAAGGCCAGCCTCAGCAATTTAGCAAGACCCTAAGCAATTTAGGAGACCCTGTCTCAAAATTTAAAAAAAAAAAAATATATATATATATATATATATATATATTTTTTTTTTTTTTTTAAAGGCTGGGGATGTGGCTCAGTGGTTAGGTACCCCTGGGTTCAATCCTTGGTACTAATAAATAAATAAATAAATAAACAAACAGACAGACAGGTAGATGATATGAAGGTATATATCTTTACTAATAAGCATAGTTATTCAAATGCCCAGTAGGTTCACAGACAAAGTAATTCATGTTTTACCTACCCAAAGAATGGCTAATTACAATATAATTATTTTTCTTTTTTTGAGGGTGGGGAGGGTACTGGGGGTTGAATTAAGGGGCACTTGACCATTGAGCCACATCCCCAGACCTATTTATGTAATTTATGTCTCACTGAGTTGCTTAGTGCCTCACTTTTGCTGAGGCTGGCTTTGAACTCATGATCCTTGTGTCCCAGCCTCCGGAGCTGCTGGGATTATAGATGTGTACCATCACACCCAGCACAATCCAAATTTTTTTTTTTTTTTTGAGAAGTTAAATTCCCAAATGTCTTCTTTCCCTACTAGTGTTGGTTTCTCCCTCTGGCTTCTTCTCCTTGTGGTTAGTAACACCCACCAACTCCAGTTGCTCTCTATTTACAAATTTATATTTCCACTGAAGTAATACCTCACCTACCTATACTCAACTTCAAGGAACTTCAACTCTTTGAAATATACCTGGGAATTGGGAAATATGAAAAATTGCAGAGAAAAATGTAAGAAACTATGGCTAGGGGTGTGGTTCAGTGGTAGAACACAGGCTTAGCATGTAGTGGCCCTGGGTTTCATTCCTAGCTAAAAATAGACCTAAGGAAGGAAGGGAAGATGGGAGGGAGGGAGACTAAACCAAAGGATGTCCTAACTCTAAATCTTGACTTGGGATTCATTTGCTCACATTGAATATAAGTTTATGGGTGTCTGCTGGGGGACATAAAAAATATCTTGTCCAAGTTTTTTTGCTACTTGGAAATATAAAGATGAATAAAATACTCTCAATAAATTTATCAATCTGATGATGTAAGTGAATCTGGTTTGTAGCTACAGAAGAATAAAAACAGAAAATAGAATTGAAAAAAAAGATTTCTACAAATAGGAACACAGTGCCAAGAGCAAAACTATTTTTGGTTTTATTCTTTTTATTGGCAAATAATTAATGTACATATTTATGGGGTACAGGGTGACATTTCAATACACGATACAGTGACTGTTGGCCTCACTGAAATTGCTCTGTAGGTAATTGCTATATCCTTTGCCTCAAACATTTACCATTTCTTTATAGGAATATTCAAAATCCCAACACAAGATTAACTTTTAAAGCTTTTATAAATAGGTAAAATCATGAGGTGTTTCTCTTTGTAGCCTGACTCATTTCATTTTAACATAGGAATTGTTTTTTTTTTTTAACCACTGAGCCACATGCCTGGCCCTTTTCATTTTTATTTTAAGATAGTATTTTACTAAACTTCTTAGGGCCTCACTGAATTGCTGAGGCTTTCCTGGAACTTGAGATCTTCCTGCCTCAGCCTCCCAAATTGCTGGGGTTACAGATGTATGCCCTTGTACCTGACTTTTGGTTTCATTCTTAACTCATAGAATAATTTAAGGCCAGTCACTCAAATATTGAATATTCATTTAGATTAGATTATCTCCAAAGATACTATTCCTTTCTACAGTTCAATGACCATAGTTTGAAAAGAGTTGACCATCTAATAACAGTAGACTACTTTTTTAAGGTACAGAAGGTTAAAACAAAAGCAGCAGTTCAGGGGCTGGGGATGTGGCTCAAGTGGTAGTACGCTCGCCTGGCATGCATGCGGCCTGGGTTCGATCCTCAGCACCACAGACAAACAAAGATGTTGTGTCCACCACAAACTAAAAAGAAAATTAAAACAAACAAACAACAAAAAAAAAACAAACAGCAGTTTAGGGTCATTTACTACAGAAGCAAACTACTCTGCCCTCTGCCATAGGCTGTACATAGCACATCATAAATAAATTGTCTCCAAGAATCCACAGGCCAGACAGAGTATGCTGTCATGTTTTTTTTTTGTTGTTGTTGTTTGTCTGTTTGTTTTTGTACTGGGGATTGAATCCAGGTGTGCTTCACCACTGAGTTACATCCCCAACCCTTTTTATTTTAAATTTTGAGACAGGATTCCACATTGTTGCTTAGGGCATCAATATATTGCTGACCTTGGCTTCGAATTTGCAATTCTCCTGCCTCAGTCTCCTCAGTCACTGGGATTATAGGAATAGACCACCATGAATAGACCACCATTCTTTATCCTACTATTTTTATTCATGAACTTGTTTATGATTTATAATTCTCTACTAGAATGACATTTCCCATTTGCAGGCATTTTGTCCCTCTTTATCCCTAAAACAGTGCTTGTCACATAGGAAATTTGTCACTACACATTTAAAAAAAAAATCTCTTGACAATTTTTGATGTTAATATTCAGTTTTATAACTCATTTTCTGGGAAATATTTATCCTTATCTCTAAAATATTTGGCCATCATTGCCTATGTGTTTTTTGTTTGTTTTTGTTTTGTGTTTGGGTTCAAACCTGGGGAATTCTTCTCCTGAGCTCCACTGCCAGCCAGCCCATACTTTTGAACCATAACTTGTCTTATGTTCCTAATTTTTCTTATTTTTCAATGATTTGAGATATAGCTTCCAAATGATTTCTTATAGAATGGAATGGCATGAGGAGTATATTATTGCTGGACATAGTGGCGCATGCAGCTCTGGAGACTGAGGCAAGAGGATAGCAAGTTCAAAGCCAGCCTCAGCAACTTAACAAAGTCCTAGGCAACTTAGCAAGATCCTGTCTCAAAATAAAAAAATAAAAAAGGATAGGGATGTGGCTCAGTGATTGAGTACCCCTGGGTTCAATCCCGATACAAAAAAAAAAAAAAAAAGTATATTGTTGTGACCATTGTATATATAAAACTGTCTTTTGATACTCACACTTAAAAAGAGAAGATTACTTCTCTGGCATACAATTCTCAAAAATGTTTCAGAGTGGTACTATGTGCTCCCTTCTCTCATGTATGGGCACAAATTGAAGAATTTGCTTTGCTCAATCAGATTAGCATTTTGTGGGGAAGAATGGGGACTGAGTAGAAGAAATAGAAACCTCTTGTCATTTTTATGCCCCACTCTCAAAGACTCACATCCCTTTGTAAAAGGGAGAAGAAGAAGGGGAATAATTGTGGAGATAATTAGAAATAAAGTCTATGGAATCTGGATACTATTGGGAAAGTAGATGAGAAAAAGATGAAGGTATATTTTAAGTTTCTTGTGGTGTCTTGCTAATCTGGCTTCAAACTTGTATTTAATGTGATTGTAATACTTTTGAGATTATCCCTTAAGTTTTTTCTCTCCCTCATCATTATCTTTTCATTTATAACTGAGATGTATTTTTTTTCCCCTCAACATTCAAAAGGAGGCTTTATTAGGACTTATACTGCAGCATAAGGAGAAAAGTACATAGACATCCCTGTAACTAGCCCACAACTTCAGACTCATGCAAAGTCCTTACTACCCACATGTTGAAATCAGAGAGATGCTGGGAGAGTTAAGGCTTATCAATTCCTCCCAAGACACCCCTTCCTTAGTGATTCCTTTCTCTGAAATTGATCGTGCTTTAATCAAATTTCTATTACCATGCATCACATTGTATTGCATGTGAAATAGTTTGCCTTCTTGGACTAGAAGCATCTGAATGAGCATAGGTTATAGTTATATTTGTGCCTTCAATGCTTGGCACTTAGAAGAAATTAAAGCAGTTATTTATAGAATTTATGGTCATTTATAAAAACCATACATTTATCAACAAAATAAAACAAAAAACAGGGGCTGGGGATGTGGCTCAAGTGATAGCGCGCTTGCCTGGCATGCGTGCGGCCAGGGTTCGATCCTCAGCACCACATACAAACAGAGATGTTGTGTCTGCTGAAAACTAAAAAACAAATATTAAAATTTAAAAAATAAAACAAAAAAACAGAAGAAACAAAACTCCTTTTCACATATAGTGAGTTTGTGAGATTACTATATTTAGAAGCAATCTAATTAGAAGAAAACAATAGAAACTGAAATCTTCAGAATACCTCCAATTGCTTAATCACTCATTTGTTAATACTGAATTAATGTACCCAGCACCAGGCTGGGTGTTGAAGACAGAGATGATAACATCCAGCTTTATTCAGCTTTAGAATTATTCAGGAACTAATAGAAACTGCGTCTTGCTAAGTGGACCCCTTATCTCCCTTCACTGCAAGGTTGGCCCTTGTTGACCTTGAAGATTTGTGAAGGAACAGCAGAGTGCAGAAACCAGGCAGGCCTCATTCAGTTTTGTTTTTTTTTTTTTTAGTTGAATTAAGGTGGGGGGAAAAAAGTCACAGTTTCATCAAATGAACTTTAAATGCTGACGATTAAAATTCAGTTGTATTTTTAAAAAGGTTCATAAGCAGTGCTACCCATTGGAGAGAAACCCATCTAGGATTGGTCCTCTAAAGTTGAACCTCAATGCAACCTAGAAATATGTATCTATTTGTATTAAGTCTATCCACACAAGATGGTGAGAGCCCAGAAGAGTCAGCGACAGGCCGGCAGGTTTTAGAAATCACTCGGCGACCGCATGGAAGAAGGAGCCTGTACGCTGTGACATTAGCTGAGAGTGGAGGCTGCGAGAAGGTGACCTCCTCAATTGGGGAGTGGGGGAGGGCGTGCGCATACTCGAGCCCTTGTCCTTGAAGGGGATTGAACGAGCCGAGGGGAGGGGGTAGGCGGCGCTCGGGTTTCCAATCACAATAGAGAAACCTAAGAGGCTGCGGAGGGTGTGGGCCCCGCCTCCTCCTTGGCTGCAGATCCGGCGCCCGAGGAGACGCGCGCAGCTGACATTGTCTTCGCAAGACTCTTCCTGCGGTCTCTAGAGCCTTCTGTCGCCTGGTAGGTTTCTGTCCAGGACCCCGAATCCTGGCTCACAGACAAACTGGATGGGATGTGCAAGGGAGTAATTGAGTGGCAAAACGGGAGGAGGGACCGAGAAGCACATCTGCTCTCTTGGGCTTGTGCTCCTGAGCATCCCCACTTGGGCCCTGACTCTGGGTTTGGGACCCGGACCTTGTGCGAGCCCCGGGAACCGAAGCTGGGGAGGAGAGGCTGCGACGGAGCCCCAGGCTTTGTCCTCATCGCTGCAGGCTCGTCTTCGGCCTGCGTTCTACCTGGGGAGAGACTTGTTGCATTTTTTGCCAAAACCCAGGCCCTGCCGTGCCCTAGATCAGCTCAGGGCGGGTGCCATCCCCTGTGCCTATTGGCGGGATCCGGGACACGTGCTGGAGGAGCTAGGGGTGGGGGAAGGAACCAGATGGGTTAAGAAGGCTGGACGATTTTGAACCTGGATCCCAGGGTAGTGGAAAACTGCCCCTGCGTTTGCTGGGATGAGGGTAAATGTATCCAGTGATCTGCAAATTTGGTCCCACACTACATTTTTTTTTTTTCCTCCCCTGGCCGCAGGAACCCTATGCGGGCATTTTCCTGGTCTCTTGATGCTCAGGAGCTTTGTTTACTTTGCCAACATTGGGTGCTGAGAGGAAGGAGGGCCTAGACTTCTCCCCGGAGACTTTATCCAAGGAGATCTGGGTTTGCTGCCTTCCCTCCTGGTGACCTGCCCTTCTCCGCTGCCGCGCGCCTGGAGTGGTGGCTTGTGGGCAGGGAACCCTGCGAACTGCAGGTGGGGCCTGGGCTGTGGGGGAAGGGGAGAGCCGGCACGCACTTCGTGGAGGAATTAGATGGCTGTACCCGGGTTTTAAAGGGTTAGGGTGAGAGAGATTCTGTAAAGAGGATCTTTGTTCCTGAACTTAAGGCACTGGCTCATTTCTAGTAGTTTATTTATATCCCCAAGGGGTGAGGGATGTAAAGGACCACGAGCCCCTGGTTGCTTTTACGTAGTTTGTCATTCTTTTTCCCAACAGCCACCACTCTGATTTGGCAGAGGACTTCAAAAAAAAGACATTCTAAAAACAAGTAAAAAATAAATAAATATTGCCTATCAGAATACCAGTCTATTTTTATATGGCAGCCAATTCTGGATTTTTGGTTTTCCATGGCTAACTGGAACCCCTGTATACCTAAAGGATCTTAAACCAACAAACAAAAATAAGCGTAATGGGAGGAAATTGCAGTTTTAACTGAGTTCTACAAGAAGAGATGTAGCATTCTTCTGATTCTACCCAAGTTCAGGACAGGCTCGAATTTCATTTTAAGGTCATCCATTTGTAGAGGCCTTTGCACGACATTGTATCTTTTAGCATTCACTAGAAAACTGTAAGTGTGATCTGAAAAGGCAAAAATCTCTCAATTTACTTGTTACAGATTGGGGGAAATAGTTTTCAGAAAGAAAAAAAAAAAATAGAACATGGAACCAAAATAGTTATTACATGATTATCTCCAAATTCAGGTACTTTATTCCAACTGAGAGTCTTATTGACTCTATAACATGTACAACTACTAAACCTGATTTTGTTACTTAAAGTCCTTTGAAGAGTAGAAGCAAAAATAAGACTAGGATGAGTTGACTCAGTTCGAAACAGGTACAGTAGCTTCAGATGCAACAGTCTATCACAAAAATGGAAAACAAACTTAAATATTAGACATGTTGGGTAACCATTTATAATACATAAATTATGAAGAAAAGGCTTATTTATGGCCTGCAACCTATTTAAAAGGCAGGAGAGTATATTTTGTGTACTAAATTGCCACATAATTTTTAAGTTTCAGTAAATTTTCTCATTTATTTAACTACCCAGAAAATTTATCTGATGGCATAGATAAATTGGGTGGTACTGTATAAAATGCTTTCCAACAGGTTGATTTTTTTTTTTAATTTTATTGCTTTATTTCAAATGGTTTGCAGAGTTTTCATCAATATTATTTATCACCATTTTGTTGTCATCATGTACTTATTAAGCACTTACTATGTGTTCAGTACATTGTGATACATTCTATATGAAATTTAAGAACACCATATATGATACAATTTCACTATAAGAACCAGCCCTTATAGTAGTTATTAATAGAATATATTCATGACTGGCCATTGTTTTTGACCAAGTTTAAATATGGGTTAAATAGTTTACATAGTTACATATAGATAGGGGCAAAAGAAACAAAATACCTTATTTAAATATAAATGTTCCTGTCTTGTAGCCAGTAAATGAATGATTACAACAAAAATGGGAATAAGACTAATTAAATATATGGAGTGGTAGACTAAAGAGAAAAATCTCAATTCTAAGGGATTTCTTGGAGGTTTTGTCCTTGATTAAATTTTCCATTATATAAGTCACTTGGTTCCTTAAAATATATTCTATGTTCTAGAATATTATTGGGATTTTAAATTTTTTATTATTTATTTTTGTGTGGTATTTGTGATTGCATCCAGGGCTTTGTGCATGCTAGGCAAGTGCTCTACCAGTGTTAATTAAAGTTGTACTTTAATTCAAAATCGCAACAGTAACATCTTAAGGACAACTTCCATTCAGATTTCTTATGTGGACATATGTATAATGTTTTGATTCTTTTCTTGCAGTTTGAAATGGCAACCCTCAAGGAAAAACTCATTGCACCAGTTGCAGAAGAGGAGACCACAGTCCCAAACAATAAGATCACTGTAGTGGGTGTTGGTCAAGTTGGTATGGCATGTGCTATCAGCATTCTGGGAAAGGTATATTTTAAGAAAACCATACATGATAACAATTTCAGCTTGTAAACAGTCTCTTTATGCATCATAGGATATTATTTTGTCCTTTAAAAGATTTTTCTTTTTCCTGAATAATTAGAAGTAAGTTATGGTCATCATGGCACTTCATTTAAGTACTTGAACATGCATCTGCTAAGAGAATTGTATTCTCCTGTGTAACCTTAACAGAGTTACTACACTCAGAGAATTTAACATTCTTACAATACTATTATGTAACATAGAGCATACATATTTAAAATTCTCCATGTTGTCAAAATCATGTACTTTATAGCTATTTTCACATCAATCCAAGATCAACTACTTCATATACTTGTGATGTCTCTTTGCTTCTTTAATCTGGAACAGTTACTCAGGTCCTCCTTTTTAGCATTGCTGGAGATTGAACCCAGGGCCTCATGCTTACTAGGCAAGTGTTCCACCATTGAGCTACACCCTCAGCCCCAAACCAGCTTTCTTTTCTTTTTTGGGGGGAGGCACTTAATCACTGAACCACACCCCCAACCCTTTTTTTTTTTTTTTTTAATGTATTTTCTTTAGATATAGGGTCTCCCTGAGTTGCTTAGGACCTCACTAAATTACTGAGGCTGGCTTTGAACTTGCAATCCTCCTGCCTCAGCTTCCTGAGCTGCTGAGATTACAGCACCACCATACCTGTGCCACCATACCTGGCTCCCCAACCCAACTTTACTCCTTGTATCACTGACATTTTTATAGGGTTCAGTTCAGTTTTGTAGCATGTTCCCCAAGTTATGTTTGTCTAATATTTCCTTGTAATTAGGTTCAGGTTATATTTTGAGGGATCAGATTAGAACCATGTGATATCATGTTCTTGGCACATCACATCAGGAAACA
This sequence comes from Callospermophilus lateralis, assembly GCF_048772815.1. Taxonomy (NCBI): domain Eukaryota; kingdom Metazoa; phylum Chordata; class Mammalia; order Rodentia; family Sciuridae; genus Callospermophilus; species Callospermophilus lateralis. The sequence continues at coordinate 88,797,431 of NC_135308.1, read as the reverse complement.
CTTGATATTCAACTTATCTCATTTCCAGAAATGCTGAATTTATTCCCCTGGTTAACAGGGTGGGTGTAACATTTTTTATTGCAATGGTCTCTTTAGCCTTTATAATTAAATAATCTGTTTTTTTTTTTTTTTTTTTTGAGATTGTGAGAATATCTGTAATTCCTCTTAAACTTGCAACTGGTAGTTTTATTTTGAAATAATTTCAAACCTACAGAAAATGTGCAAGAATAGTAAGAAAATTAAAACTTTCGTATGCCGTTTACCCAAAATTACTAATTCTCAACATTGTGTTATTCTGTCAGGCATATATTTGAGAATAAGTTGCACACATTATGTTCTTACTTCTAAGTCTCTCAGTAGATTTCCTCAAGTAGGACATACTCTTACACAATCAGTGCAATTTGCAATGCAACAAAGCTGCAATACCATTTTCACCTTCTACTTCTCAAGCCTTTGTTCTCTGTACAACTCCATAGACTTTTTGGCTGGCCTCATACATACCCCTTGTAATCCAAACCAATTTGTTTTCTTTAGTTCCTCAGAGCTTTTGAGGAAATGAGCCTTTTTCTTATTTACCTTACTGAATTGGTTCATTGTTTGTATAGATGGCTGCCTTAAAAGTAGGAAGAGAGAAAGGAAAACAAGCAAGCTCTTTTTACCTTCAGTAGAGCACACGGACCACTTTGTATCATGTGTGAGAAACTCCTAGCCAAGCCTAATTCTGTTTGCGAAGTTTTTTCATGCTAGAGATTGAACCTAGGGCCTTGCACATGCTAGGTAAGCATTGTACCATTGGGCTCTACACCCAGCTCCTACAAGTTTAAATTCTAAAGGAGTAAATTTTGAATCTTTGCTGAGAACAAATACCAGAAAAATCATTTGAAATATGAAATACACCACAAAAGGGGGGAAAAAAATGAAGTATACTAATGAAAGTTTTATTCTTTGGCATATATTTCTAGATAGTTTGATTGAGTAGATACTGGCAATTTGAGTACAATAACACAAATTCAGTAGTCACTGTTCTTTTGCAGCTTACATTTCTGTATTCAAAGTATTTTAAATTAAAAAAATAATTTTAAACAACTTCAAGATAGGGACTATCATTCATATTCTTGTTTTCAGATAAGGTGGCTGAAGTTGAATAAATTACACAGCCTGTCACAGCTAGCTTGATAAACCTATACGTTGAAAATAAAAGAAAAAATGCACTTAATGCACGTAACCTACTGAATATCATAGCTCAGCAACATGGTATACTGGAGAATATTGTGATTGTGAGGTTGACTGGGAACTACATGGAGGCCAGGAAAAGATCAATAGGTAAAAATAAAAGTGTGCTTCCTTGGGGGCGTGTATTGTTTTCCCACACTTGGAAAGTTGAAAAACCTGGAGTCAAAATTTGGTATGTTGGAGTCCATGTCTATTTTGAAGCCAGCACTCTCACCTCTTACCAATAGACTCCAGTATTTTTTTTTTTCCTATGCCAGTATTTAGGCAGTTAAAAACATAAATATATTAATAAAATACTAGTAAAGGAGTTTTCTTTCCTACTGCTGATCTCAAAACTTGCACTTTTCAGGAAAATCTATGCATAAGAAGTGTGGCTATGATTATTTTAGTCAAATTTTAAAACATCTCCAGTAAATCAATTGAGACTACATAATAATTTGGCCAGACCAGTGCTTGAGAACAACCCCTGCTGCTAGCAATTTCAAATTTAAATGCTATGATTTCTGTTTTTCAATGTTATACTCCTTTCCCCTTGATTTTTCACAAAATGCCTTAGAAATTATGTGGAGACCATCTAAGGATAGTTTTGAAAACATAAACAATGTAAGAAAGTGTTACCTAGTTGAAAACCCTTTGCTAGCTAATGTTAAGATATATTTTAATGGATAAGACTAAAGTAGTTCAAAATTGTTGAAATATTTGGGAAAGATTAGAGAAAGGTTAATAGAGAAAGAAAATAGTCCGTCAGGTGCTTGCTTATCATTTTATTAATTTCTTTGTGAAATCTGTCAGCAGGTATTAACATCTCTTACTGTTGGGGAGAAAAACCTCACAAGGGCTAAGAGCACCCAGACTGTAAGTGCCAGGCCTGGCCTTTTTGAACGCATGGCTACAGAATACACATTTTACTGTGCCTCCAGAAGGTGGTTGAAGTTGTAGTATCAGAGCAAGAGGTTATGAAGGCACAAGCCTTCTCTAGACTAGGAAGATAACTGAGGCTTCCTTGCCAGTGCCCTACCATTAAGAGGACTCCTTTATCTTCTGCTTCTCCTTTTATCTGCTTACCCCCCAGCCATTGCCTACATAGCAACCAAAGTAGTGGCTCGCCTACTGAAATCCTGTAGGGCCATATGGATTGCCTCTGCTTGTCTCAGAGCAAGGCAAAGGTGTGCAGAGCTCCAGGGGTACCAGCAGCACAGGATAGCCACTCCTTCTAATGTATGATCACGGTACCATCTCTGACTTCATCTCTTACTCCCAAACGCAGAGTTCATTTCTGACTTGAACCCTTTTATGTGGTTTTCCCTTGGATGTTCTTCCCTAGACCTCAGAGTTGCATGCACATGAATGATAAACTGGGGATCTCATTCAAGGGCATGACCTTTGCAGGCAGGCCTGCACTGATATCACTTCTCCTTTTGGTCTTTTTTTTTTTTTTTTTTAACAAGTGTGTTATTTATTTTATTTATTTTTTTGCTGTATATAATTTGTCTTAACTAATAGTTACACATGACAGTACAATGATCTTGTCCTTTTGGTCTTAATAGCACTTCTACCATTAGAAATTCCTATTCCCTTCCTATATATCCTGAGAAAGCAAAAATTACTGGATTTGTTCTTTTTTATTTATTCACTTATTTATTATTTTTGAGTAATGGGGATCACACCCAGGGCCGTATGTATGCTAGGCAAGTGCTCTACACTGAACTGCACCCATCCCTATTCATGACTCTATTCTTGATTAGTAGAATGATGTCTGGCATATTCCATAGGAAATATGCATTACACTAATGAATACTCTGGATGTTACTGATTAATTGCACTTAAATTTTGTCAAATTTTGGCCCAATTTTGCCTTTTCAGCTTCTTTTTACCAAATATGCCTTGCCAATCTCAGACTCTGCATTTTAGCTGCCAGGAGGAGGATCTGAATGTCAGCTCATCATGTTGTCAGGGTTGTGCAAAGCTTTCAGGCAAGATCACCACTATCCCCCAGCATGAATCCCACTGTCTTGATTTGGGTATCCTTGCTTCAGTCAACTATAACTGCATATATATCCTTTCTTGGGATATAAACATAACATAACACAACTCTTAGGAGAAGCAACATTGTAGACATGTGGTAAAGTAATTTTTATTTTATTTTTTATTTTATACTACTAGGGATTGAACTCAGGGCTGCATGCATGCTAAGCAAGGACTTTACCACTGAGCTATATCCCCATGCCTTTTTAAATATTTATTTTGAGACAGTGTTTTGCTGTTTCCCAGGCTGACCTTGAGCTCACATTCTTCTGCCTCAGCCTCCTGAGTAGATGGGATTGCAGGTATACACCACTGTGCCCAACAACAAAGTAGTTTTTTCAGTACCAGGTTTTGCTTGAAAGTAGTACATACTTAAATTTTGGTATTTGTACAAGGATAGATAGATATTATATTCAATAATATGGTAGAAGTGACATTTCAGAGGGGAAGAAAATAAGTTATTGAATAAATGGTGCATGTCCATTTAGTTAGGTATTTGGAAAAATAATTTCATGCACATTAACCACTTGACCATAAAAATGCAACCATCAAATATTAAGGCATTGGTGCTAGTAATTTATTAGCTAAAAGCACCAAAAGGCAGAACACAAGACCCTGCCCAATCCACATAGGACTTGAGATTCAAAGACACTTTTGTGGTAGATTTAACAAGATGTCAACAGTGGTATTCTTATCTTCTAGCTGGTCTTACTCCTTAATAAGATTATTGCTTTTGCAGTTAATGTAAACCTTGCTGTTTCAAACAGTTTTAAATATAACTTAACAGCTTAAGTGAAAAATGTGTATGATAAATTCATAGGATATAGAACATGTGAATAGAAGTGAATTTATTTAAGTCAAACAACAGCATCAGTACTTGGTCACACTTGTTCTATTTGTGTGCCTCCACCTTTGGAGGACATTCAGTCATACAGATCTAGCTAAATTTGGCACTGCAGTTCTTTTTTTTTTAGCGCTGGATCTCTTCCTTCCTTGTCAGCTAAAAATGCACTTCTCAGCCAATTCTTTGCGCCCACTCAAAAAGAGAGACAGGATCTCAGATCCTGTGACATCCTTTTGTACTTAAGCACTAAACAGTGTTGCTCTGTTGACTTGAGCCACATACACTTGACGTTTCTAAAATAAGATTGATATTCCTAGTGTTCAGTACCTTGACTGAATGTTGTAGCTATTATTAAGTTTATTGTATTCTTTAGGACTTAGAAAACACAAATGGGGATTTTGTGTGATCTTATCAGAGGCTGCAAAGGAACAAAACGGTTTTTAAAATGCCAAAATGTGTTTAAGTAAAACTGGATTAAAAAAAAAAATCAATACCAGCATTTGATATATAGTCATCCCAGGACCCCTGTGACACCAAAATCTAAGGATCTCATACATGGCATAGTGTTTGTACATAACCTACACATTTCCTTTATACTGCACATTTGAAATCATCTAAGTATCCCACAGTTCACAAATAGGCCACATTAGAAGTTTTCAAGTACTGCAATTCAGTTGTTTAACATTAAACTCACATCATCCAGTTACAGGGAGCCATCCCTCTCAGAGAGGCTCCTCCCCATCAAGTCCACTGAAACACTTTTGAGGTTAGCCAACCCTTTTCATTCTGGCATCTTGGGACCCTGCCCATTTGTAGTCCTACAGCAACCAGGGCCTGCTTCCAGCTAAAGTAGGTCAAGTTTCTCATTGCCTTCTCACTTCTCTGCTGCTTCTCCTCTGCTGGCCTGTGCCCTCCTGACTCCTCCACTTCCACCTGGCCTACTGTATCTGATCCTTCACACTGCATCCTAGACCCCAGTAGCCTACCTTTTCCTTCATCAATACCCTTTGCCTATGTGGATGATCACACTATTCTTCCTAGAGGGAGTATTTACATTTTTAAATGAACTCTAACATTGAAATATCCTATTATTCATTATTTTACTAACAGTCCTAAAAACAGTAGAGGCAAGAACTTTAGTGGTATTTTAATGGGAGGGATAACCACTCCTAAATATTTTGTTTTAGTTGTAGGTGAACACAATACCTTTATTGTATTCTTATGTGGTGCTGAGGATCAAACCCAGCACCTTGCATGTGCTAGGCAGCACTCTACTGCTGAGCCACAACCCCAGCCCCAGCCACTTTTTAAATAGTTTGTAAATTATGGGCATCCATAAGAGATGGGAATTTCAAAGGTTGGTTCAGATGCATCTTCACACATAAGGATTTTCTTGGTGTTCCCATTGAAGTGTCTGGATTAATCAGCTTTTAAGTCCACATGTTTTTAAAGCATAATTGTATTATGGAATCATGGTTGAATGCCTAACCCCAAGGTAGAATTGTTGAGGATTTTAGCTACATGGTGCTTAGCATTTAAATGGTGTCTCTGAGTCAGACCATGTGTGGAGGCATCCTAGCATGGCTTTAGGTACTAATGCCTGCTTTTTTTGTTTTGTTTTGTTTTTAGTCTCTGGCTGATGAACTTGCCCTGGTGGATGTTTTGGAAGATAAGCTCAAAGGAGAAATGATGGATCTGCAGCATGGAAGCTTATTTCTTCAAACACCTAAAATTGTGGCAGATAAAGGTAGTTTAATTTCATGCCCAATGTGATCTGATATTAAATTGATGTTTTTAGTGAGAAAAAAAATGCACTTGGAATGCACTTTACAGCATCATAAACTTAACTTTTATTTTGAATTTATCATTATTGTTATTTTGCAGTGCTAGGAATCAAACTCAGTGTCCTTGTACATGCTAGACAAGTTCTATAACACTGAGGTATACTCCTGTCCTAAACTTTTAGCAAAACTCAAACTTTTGGAATAGTTACTTCAGTGACTGTCAACAATGAAATGTTGATGACCTATTTTAGTATTTTCTTCAAAAACTATGAAATTTTCATCTAATTATAATTTTTTTCTCCTTTAAAAAAACTTATTTCTGTATTATGTTCTAATTTTCATCCTTAAGGCATTAATTTTACATTCCCTTGTCAATGGACAGTTACTAGAAATGAATTTATTAGCCAACAATGATCATGGCTATGTATATCACTAAGAGAAAATAACCAATTATGATAAATAGCATTGTTTGGGTTGTTGTGTACCATATTTCTCCTATAGTCCAGTTTTCTTTCACCAGTTTCTAGAAACTCATTTTCCATCCACTTTGCTAAAAAGCACATAGAACACATTGACCTTTTCACATTGGAAGAACATGTACAAAATGATCGTGGACTCTACGTTCCATGCAACTGTACTTGTTAACTTTACACCCCAATTAGACGATTCTTTTCCTCAAATGAAAGTTTGAATATACTTATTTCTTTAAAAGATCTCCTGCCTTTGCATAGGCTCCTGTCTGTATCCTAAGACCTCTAGCAGGGCCTACATACATCTTCACAATTTGAAATGACCTGCATTTCCACGTGTCTCAGCTGCTTCTTCTCCTCCCTCATTCCCTGACGGGAAATTGGTCTTTCCATCCTGGTGAATCCAGTGTTGGCAGTTTCTTTTTTTTCTCCAATTCCAGCAATTTGAATGCATCGAAGAAACCAAATAATAGGTATTGTTAGTTGAATTAGTAATGTTGAGGGGAACATGTAGAGCATTTTTTTTTTTTTTGCATGTATTATCTCATCTTCACAAGAGTCCTATGAGGGATCAATACTATTATTACCTCCACTTTATGGGAGAGGAGTGTTAGTAACTGTTAAAAGTCACATTACAGCAGTTTAGTTCTGTGACTCCCTCCATGGCTATTGCATGCAAGGATCACATTAAATTTTCAAGTCCAAAGGTTTTGAAACGGACATACTTTGACCAAAAAAATGAAATGTTTTTCAGAGAAGTTCATACTGCTGAAAAGTGAATATGCTCCTTTAAAATTTCAGTTTATAGCCCAAAACAGTGTCTTCTCCTGAGATCTTATTAGCATTATATGCCTAAAAACAACTTAAAATTGATTTTCTTTATTTTACTTAATTTTTCTTCCTTTACTAAGAGTACAAAAATAGACTTTTGTTGTTGGAAGTCTGCCTATTGTACTTTAGACTCACTTTGTATGCTTTGGTTTATTCCTGAAAATTCAATAAATTTCTTAGGTAGAAACATAATTTGAGGTCATTTTTATTTCCTTGATTGATTTTCTGAGTCAGTTTTACAGTCGGATTGCTTCAGTGTAGCTCAAGGAGGAAAATGGCTGCAGGGACATTGGACTTGAAAGTCTGTTTTGTTTTGTGGTACTAGGGATTGAACTCAGGGCCTTGTGGATGCTAAGAAATCACTCTGCCACCGAGCTGCATCGCCAGCCCAAACTTTCAATACTGAAAACTTAATTGTCATTGAGTTCTAGAAGCTTATTTCTAGTTAGAGTGCTAGAGCATATCATATATGTTTGATGAAAAGTTGTATTTAAGGAATGCCTTTTCTTCCTTTTTTCTAGATTACTCTGTGACTGCCAATTCTAAGATCGTGGTTGTAACTGCAGGAGTCCGTCAGCAGGAGGGGGAGAGTCGTCTCAATCTGGTGCAGAGAAATGTCAATGTCTTCAAATTCATTATTCCTCAGATTGTCAAGTACAGTCCCGATTGCATCATAATTGTGGTTTCCAACCCAGGTATTATAATATTTTAAGTCTCAGTTTTGTTCCGTTTAATGTTTGGATTTTTGTGTTGTTGTTTTGGAATTAAAGTCAGTCCCTGTGTTTGCTAGCCGAGGTGGCTCACATGTCTTTGGTTTTTACCTACAAAAGGATGATATTTGCAAAATAAATGACACTGCCCTCTTATTCTTTCATCTGGGTTTATTGTAAAGTCTAAAGGCTATCAAAGTTTTTTAAAAGATTATCCTGGTAGGAAGAATAAAAAAGGGCTGAAACATTTGAACAGGGCTTCAATTTGTTAAAAAAAAAAGAAAGATAAAAAATTAACTTTTTGACCTTCTCTCTTCTAGAAAACCCAATCTGGTGTCCTAATCTCTAAAAAAAATTTTAGGATTGCCAGGTAAAATGGCACATGCCTGTAATCCCAATGTATCTGGAGGCTGAGGTAAGAGGATCACAAGTTCAAGGCCAGCCTCAGCACGTTAGCAAGAACCTCCCAAAATAAAAAAGGACTGGGAATGTGGCTCAATGGTTAAGGATTCCTGGGGTCACTCCTAGGTACCAAGAAAACAACAACAACAACAAAAACTTTTAGGATTGAATCAGATTGAAATTTGAAAAAGAATTTTTAAAAGTTACTAATCAGTTCCATTTTAAAAATAGAAATTGACTACATTGATGGACAAATATTTGCTGACACCAAATGTTATAACTTAAAAACTGCTTTCCTTGCTAAATCTATCCTCAAAGTATGCAGATAGATTGCATGCAAGGATCACATTCTGGCTGGAAACAATGCTACTTTTTTTGCCTTCTAGAATAAAGGAGGCCATTGTTAGGGACCAGGCTCCTGCACAAGGCTGTAACACATCAGGCTTAAAGTCAAAATGGAGTCACCCAGGAGTTCCACATCACCACAGTGAAACTAAGCCATTCATCAGATCAGATAAATTTGGACTGGAGAGATAACAGCCAGTTTTCCCAAGCAGGCAGTTTCAACTGGCATGCTGTGTTGTTAATCCTTTTTTTTTTTTTTTTTTTTGGTACTGAATATTTACCTTAAGGGTGCTTACCACTGAGTCACATCCCCAGCCCCCCCCCCTTTTTTTTAATATTTTATTTAGAGATGAATTGTGCTTTTTAATGTTTTATTTAGAGACAGGGTCTCCCTAAGTTGCTTAGGGCCTTGCTAAATTGCTGAGGCTGTTTTTTGAGCTTGCAATCCTTCTGTCTCAGCTTCCCAGGCCACTGGGATTACAGGTGAGCACCACCATGCTTGGCTGTGTTTTAATCTTTACACAGAAGAAGTCATCTAAAATAGTCTGAAATTAACTGGTTATTTTTCACTGTTCTGTCCTTACTTTATAAGGAATGTAACTGAAATGACCCATCCACTTCTTGTTGTTTTATTACTGCTTTTTTCAGCCTTTCTCTGCTTATAAAACCAAACTTTTCTGCTCGGCCAAGTAGACACTATAATTTATGGGATGAAGTGCTGCCTAATTCTCGAGTCAAAAATAAAGTCAATTAAGATCCTTAAACTAAGTTGTAATTTTGTCCTTTGACAGCTTAAATGGTTCATATTTACTCTATAATGTCTACAATTTGCCGTGTTGGTGAGCACAGCAGACACATTGATAAGATGGTGAAACTGATTATCTTTGGTATTTCACCTAAAGGAAGACTGTGACTAAGAGCCAGGGGAATCTTTACAGTTTATTGAACATTGTAAGTAGGAAGCTAGCAAGGACAGAGATGACTTCAGTATTATTATTACCCACTTTAAACCTAGATTGGGCCTTACTAAATGGTTCTGTCTTGTTTATAAATATGTATGTGATAGGCAGATATAAAACAGGAATGACAACTAGCCCTATTGAGTTGCTGTACCCTGTGCCTCAGGCAGGTGTCACTAACTGATTATATATCTTATAGCCTAGCCAGCATGTACAGTCGAGGGTCTGCAGAGTTGACTTGGAGCTTCTTGTGTGCATATTTTTCTGCTCTTTCCAGCTTTTCCTCTATCTAAGTGCTGTGATCCTATCTGAGCCAACAGAAGTTTTACCTCTGTGGAGTTGTAAGGCTGTGCCACACTGAAACAAAGGTTATGTCATGGATGTCCTTTCATTAAATAGTAGAAAAATTTAATATCACCTGCTGTCAGCAAGAGGCTGAGGCAGCAGGATCCCAAGTTCTAGGGACTTCAATTCAAGTTCATGGCAACTTCGTGAGATCCTTTCTCAAAACAAAATTTTTAAAAAAGTTTACTGAATAATATATGATAACATGCCTGGGTAATTTAGTAATAAATGGTTTTTGGTTTGTGATGGCAATTGTTATCATCATAGAATGTTAGAATTGGTGAAAATCTATATGAGGATCTGATTCAACCCTTTTCTTTCAACTTAATCCATCTGCAAGGTTCCTAAGTATTCTTATGTCAGCTAATGATATAAATAGAAAGTCATAATTCATTGTGTATTTCATATTTTACAGTCTCTCTCTAATAATGCTTCAAGGTTTGTTCTTGTTTCTCTCTCACCCATTATCTCTAATTATGAAAATTGAAAAGTATTACATCTTTCTGGCCACATCTCCTTAGAGAAATGAGGAAGTTGGGGAGGAAGAATCCGGGGATAGCAGTTGAAGTCAGTTTTGATTTACTTACCTGTATTTTTTCTAAAATACTCAGTGGACATTCTTACATATGTTACCTGGAAACTCAGTGGATTACCCAAGCACCGTGTGATTGGAAGTGGGTGTAATCTGGATTCTGCTAGATTTCGCTATCTTATGGCTGAGAAACTTGGCATTCATCCCAGCAGCTGCCACGGATGGATTCTGGGAGAACATGGCGACTCAAGTGGTAAAAAAAAAAAAAAAATAGAAAATGTTTACTGTATTCTTATGGTCTTAGTCTTGCCATTATTTACACTGATTTGTTAAGTATAAATCATAGTCTTCTGGCTCTTTCTCCAAAAGTCCCTTAGTGTGTACTTACTAAAAACAAGGGTTTTCTTTTTTCTGACCATAGTACTCTTACCAGAATTAATAAAATGTGTTATTAATTAATTATTATTATCTAATCTGCAGTTCATTGCGGATGTCTCTGTCTGTCACTAATATTACCTAAGGCCTTTTTCTCAGTTCAGGAGCCATCCTAACATTACATATTACATCTAGCTCTATCTCCTTACTCTCTTTAATCTGGAATACTTTCTCAACCTTTATTTTTTTTATAATCTTGACATTTTTGAAAAATTAGATGAGTTATTTTGTAGAATGTCCATCAATTAGGTTTGTCTTATGGTTTCCTCATGGTTAGGTTTAATTTTTGTACTTTTGGATAAACACCACAAAAGTGATATTGTCATACCCTGGAGCATCATAACAGGAAGCCCATGACTGTTGTCCACTGCTCTGTTCTCTCATTACTCTTTGATTTTTCCACAATTATTATTATTATTATTATTTCCATATTGATATTGATCTCTATTGTCTACATGAAATGAAAGAGGATTAAACTGATCTCACATGGACACCATTATGCAGATTTCACCAAAGACCCTGAAAACGCCAAACTGGCTCGATGTGGCAAACTTTGAATTAATGGGGTCTTACTTGACTGTGAGCAGCTTTGCCTTCATAGCTGTTAGCTACCCAAGACTTCACCCTGCCTCCACTCGTACTTCCTGAGTCTGGGTGTTCTCCAGAGGTTCCCGAGGAGCACATAACTTAAGTTTGCAGGTCCAGTTCACATCCCAGTCTTTGTAACACTTTCTGACATTCTTCTCCCCTAAATTAAGCATCCCTTACATATTTCATTGTATTTGTGTGTAATTATTCTGTTTGGGGGCCTTACCCTAGATGAATTGATTAATTAATTAATTTTTTACTTAGAAGAAATGGGTTCTATTAGAAAAAAGTAAGCAGTAGGCAAGTTTGAAAACTACTCAAATCAAAACTTCAGGATGGTCCCAAACTAGAATACATTGTGATTTGACAAACCTAGAGAGAGGCAAAGAATTTCCATATTCTTTGTAACTATGACATGGTGATTGTTTTGCACCAAACTTGTTGAAAATTAAAAGTTCAGAAATGTTGCTATTTGAAGGCAAGTGTCAGATCAAATGTCTTGGGGGGGACTGTTCTAGAGGCATTTGTCATTGGAGTGGTATCAGCCAGTATTCAGTGACTTGCATTAGAAGCAGAATCTGGATTAAGAGATTTTAAAGACAGAAATATTTAGAATGCCTGTCTTTTTTTTTTTTTTTTTTTTTTTTTTTTTTTTTTTTTTTTTAATAGTGGCTGTGTGGAGTGGAGTGAACGTGGCTGGTGTTTCTCTCCAGGAACTAAATCCAGAAATGGGAACAGACAACGATAGTGAAAACTGGAAGGAAGTGCATAAGATGGTGGTTGAAAGGCAAGTGGAAGGGAGCTTGGTTTAAGATAAGCTTGGTTTAAGATAATTTCTTTTCCTGTTTACCTAGGTAAAATTGCAAATAGTTTTCATGGCTGCTTAAACTGATTAAATGTAGTCAGTATGTAGTTATCACCTTAGACTGGTCAAGCTTGCTATTTCAGTCCCCCTAGGGAAAGCAAATATTTTCTCTCTAGAGAGAGATCTATTACAGAGGTAACCCTAGCCCAACATGGAATTAACAAGGGAGGAGGGCCTTCATGTTGCCTCCTGTCAACAAATAAGTTTAGTTTACTTAGGAAGGTAAACCTAGACACATGTCATCTCATAATTGCCTTTGAAAAGTATCAAAGGCAGATTGCTGAAAGTATTTAAACTGTCCTGTGCTGATCTTTTACATTCAACTAAAGATTACCTCCATCCTTTTTCTGTGGCCTTTGCCCATCATAAAATAAAGTGTATTTCAAAATAGTCAATAATATGGGTCCAGGTTTACATCACGACACTGACATTGTGTAATCTTGGGAGCCTTTCAGCCTTTAAGGTGAATCTCCTCTGTAGAGTTGTATAGTCATAGACTTACTGCTAAAATCAAGTAAAAGCATACTCACATGGGACACACTTATCATTGATAAGCATTCAACAGGGTATACATTATTCGCAGACAATTTTTACAGTAAGACTAACTGACATCTCATATAGAAAATTTTGTCAAATTTAATTTTACTGTTTTTTTGTGGAACTTGACATGTAGAAAAAATAATATCCAATTTGAAAAACTCTTTATAAATTATCAATACATTAATAGATTGCCTATCATACACTATTTGCACTTTGTGCATTTTGCTTGTATATGAATTAATTTAACACTATTTAGTTTATGAAATAGATAACATTACGTCCATTTTAAAGAAGAGGGAACAGGCAAGAAACATAAATTAATTTATACAAGATTACAGTTAGTAAGAAATAAAGCAGAAGTCAAACCCAGGGCTCTGGTTTTAGTGATCTTTATGATTTATTTTCCTTAGTGCCTATGAAGTTATCAAGCTAAAAGGATACACCAACTGGGCTATTGGGTTAAGTGTGGCTGACCTCATTGAATCCATGTTTAAAAATCTATCCAGAATTCACCCAGTATCAACCATGGTAAAGGTAAGTCATACAGTGAAAAATATATAAATGTGAGCATTATATTCTAAAACAAATTTAAAGGATAAGGTAAAATTAACAGTTCACAATTTTTTTCTGTATTTCAAAGTTTTGTATAAACTTTCCTTATTCCAACAGAAGTCTAGAACAAGAGCATAAAACTTGAGGAAGTTGTGACATCTGACAATTTTTTATAATTTTTCTTCTGTTATGTGGCAAATTAAACATTATGGATGAATCTTATTCAGCATACCCTTACAATATATGATTATTTGCATGTGTATGACAGTTTCATTTTAAGTTGGTGTGATGAACTGTTAGACCCACCTGTCATGTGTACTCGATACCTTAATAAATTTACCATCATTCAAAAGCTGTGGAGCAAAACCACAAAATAGTTCAGATTATATTGAAGCATTGTGTAAAAGACAGCTGACTCATTTTCCACAAGTCAATGTCAAGGGTGAAAAAAATCAGTGGGGAGTGCAGTAAGCAAAAACAAACACGCAGAAGGGAGACACAGAAATCTTTAGGGATAAAACATGGTATCAGATGTTTGTTTTAAAATAGTAACTTTAAAAAGCAAGTATGGCAAAAATTGAGTAATGGCAGTGTCTTCGGATATGTACTCCACTTTTATATATGTACAAAAAATTTTGAAATTAAAAGTTTAAAAGATTGTATTGAAGTAACCTTAATATAATTAAGTAATCTGACTAGTTTTAGAGTTAAATTACCTAATATGACTAGTAAAGTGCTTTTGGAAATGGTAACTTTTTGTCAGCAACTCTTGGGTGCAACAAGAATCTCGGCTGTTAGTGGCCTCCAGCCACTAAAGGGCCATCAGGTTGGCCACTCTCATTGTTCCTTCCACCTATTAAATATTACCACCTGTTTAATTCCTTCCTTAACTAAAAATCTTTAAGAAACCTGGGGTTTTGTGAAAGTAATCCATTAACAACTGAAATTGGGCTGGGGATATGGCTCAAGCGGTAGCACGCTTGCCTGGCATGCTCAGGGTGCTGGATTTGATCCTCAGCACCACATTAAAATAAAATAAAGATGTTGTGTCCACCGAAAACTAAAAAATAAATATTAAAAAATTCTCTCAATCTCTCTCTCTCTGAAGATTCATTTATAAAATTTTATTCAAGTGCATCTAAATAGAGAGCAATGTTCAATAAAACACATTCAGTAAAGCTCAGTCAAGGGCTTATTATTTTCTTATAGGTATCTAGTTTTATCATAGTTCATGTTTGCCTTCTTCATATAGAAACACTACTTCAAAACATGAGTCTAGAATGAGTTTGTGCTTATCCAGTTTTCCACAACTCTCTGTTCAAACACAGTTCCTTTGATCATTTCTAATCAAATGCATTTTTTCTTGCAGGGGATGTATGGCATTGAGAATGAAGTCTTCCTGAGCCTTCCATGTGTCCTCAATGCTCGGGGATTAACCAGTGTCATCAACCAGAAGCTGAAGGATGATGAGGTTGCTCAGCTCAAGAAAAGTGCAGATACCCTGTGGGACATCCAGAAGGACCTAAAAGACCTGTGACTACCGAGCTCCAGGCTATAGAAATTGGAAAACCTGAGCCTTTAGTCTGCATCCATGTACGTGGGTCAGTTTGCTGCTTCTTTAATATGAAATATGGGCTACAGGATCAAAGCCCAGGCTCGTTTTAGTGCTTGCAATAAGAGCTCTTGAACAAATAAAATTAACTGTTCTAGTGTGCTTCCATTTCTGGAATGATTTCTGAACGATTTTAGTCAGTCTTTCAAATTATTTTTCCCATGCCCCTAAATCCCAGTACTAGTTACATTGTATCTTCTGTTCTCCTCCCTCCAGACAGCACAAAAGCTCTGTTTCACAATATATTCCATAATTTCATGGTGGTTGTCCTAAGAGTATGGTTACTGCTTCAAGGTTACAACCAAAGTTGTAATGGATTTCAACAGGTATGAACTCTTCTCTGAAAGGAAAAGCCTCTAAAATAGAGCTCTGTAAACTTGGAGTTAACTGTATGTGAGAATTAGTTTTCTTTGATAGTGAAAGAAAATGGAAGTTTGGATTAAATCATCCAGATCCAAGCTACTGGAAGACAGAATAATATGGAGATTTAGAAGGAACATAAAGCAGATTTTCTTTAACAGAACTTCTAATTTACATGTAATCTCTAGTGTTTATTTTAGGAAGTGTTTTTTGTTTTTGTTTTTTTTTTTGAGCATGGGCTTTGGCTTCATGTAAACTTAGGTTTGAGTGCTGGCACTGTCATTCATTAACTGTGATCTTGGGCAGTTCGGCTGCTCTTCTTAAGCACTCTTAATCCTCAAATTCTTTACCTATGAAACCATGATGATAGTATTCCCTTTTGATGTGATTGCATTAATTAAAGAAAATTACATAAAAGTTTTAGCACAAAGTTTGGTCATAATGATAGCTAATACTTAAGTAGTTTTTACTATTCCAACCATTTTATAGATATTAAAGATAAAGGACATGAAGAAAAAATTAGCACATTTTCTATGGAAGAATAAACATTTTAATGTCCAGAGAACAGGGAGATCATATCTGTCATAGACTGAGCAGAAAGCAAAGCACTTTGGATGCAGAGCCGAGAGCTGAGTCCTTAGTATTCAAGGAGCTGCTCTACCAGCTACAGCCTGCTTCCAAACTGCCTTTACATGAAGATGAAATAAACTCCTGTCACTATTATTGGAAATATCTCCCTCAGCTAACCAGACCTAATTATAAATGACACATGCCAAGATTTTATTGGTAATAACCAATCCTAAGGCAAAGTAGCTGAAAGCAGGTAACTTCAACGAGATAGGCATAATGACAAATAGCAAAAGAAAGTGCCATAAAATCAAGAAAAGTCTGAGTACCCACATATTTAGTTGGAGCACATTATTTTCTTGGGAAAATATGGAAAATGGAACTGTTCACATTCCTTAGGAATAAAGTGGAGGTTCAGTAACACCCAACTAGTTAATACATGGGTTCAGGTATTTTGTAAGTTATTCAAAATGTGAAAACTACATATCGATTCAGATCATGATGTTAGAATTTAAAGTGATCTTTGCCCAACCTATTTCACAGAAGAGAAACATACCCCCAAGTACTTTGGTGAATCAATGGTTTAGTACAAACAAACAAAACAGGGTGGAATTTACTGGTGCACCTACCTGAAAAATCAAGGAATAGTACTGACATTAAGCAAGATTATTTTGAAGGACAAAGCAATGTCATCAAAATTATGAAGTTTTTCCTGACCTAACTCTTCTTTGTGTGTATATTTATTTAACTCTTGGGTTCTGCTGATGGTAAATTGTTTATAGCAGCTCCGGGGTCATATCCTCACTGGTTTAGAACTAATTTCTATTGCCTGCTTTGGAATTCCAGAAAATATCTTACTGCATCTTATTGGCTGTCATGGAATAAAAGGCATGTCTCTGAGCTCCTGTGTCTTGGAAGATATAGTGATCTCATTGATAAGTAACTTGTTTTTTTCTCAAGGCAAAGTGAACTGAGTGGTGGAAGGGATGGGTCCCAGAAGAATTTTAAGATATCCTCTTCAGACATAAGGAAAATAAAAAAAATTGGGGGTGACAAAACAACAAAACCAACAAATGTCTTCTATCTTGGCTGAACTGGAACCAAAATTCTCAAATCCTGACACCCAATTTGCATCTCCTTTCTTCCTTCCTTTCTTCCTGGGGACTGAACCAAGGCACATTCTACCACTAATCTGTAATCCGGGCTTTTAAAAATTTTTTTTGTAAGAGACTTTTTGCTGAGACTGACTTTGAGTTTGCAATCCTCTTGCCTCAGTCTCGCAAGTCACTAGGATTACAGGCTATGCCACCACACCAGGTCTTTCTATTAAGACACTTTACTATTACTGTATTACTGTTCCCCAACAGCTACCTGCTAAATTCTTTCTGTTATATCTGGATTCTGTCTTGGTGAAAATTTTCAGGTAGAATGAAGATCTTTTGGAGGAAAAAGACTTTTATTCTGGTGTTGGCTCAATCTGATTCTTATTATTCGAGATCCCACATAGAAATATTAGTCTGCATTAACAAACTGAGCCCAGTGGGAAGCAAGAATGCCTTACCTGGTTTTGGAACACTGGTTTCTGCGGGAACAAAGTTAAAGAAGTATCTATCACAGGAAGCCATAACACATGCCAAGTACAAATGTTTATTGAGTACCTGGTATAAGTAATTCTTCTAGCTGCTATGATAGTTTCTATCTTCAGGGAAACAAAACATAAACACGCACAATCAGAAAAATGAGAAATTATACCCAATTATGTGTGATACATGAAAGTACACGAATACATGCTACTGTCGCATGTAACTAATTCAAAGAAATTTAAAAATTTATAAAGAAAGAAAATTTCAATTCATATCGCAAGCAATGGGTGAGCTGCCTTTTTGTGTAAAGTCTTCTTAGAAATTGATATTGGAAATATGGAGAAAAAATTAAAGAGATGTGAATAGATAACGTCATTAAGAACCAAATTGATGCCCAGGGCTGAGGTGCATGCCTGTATTCCCAGTGGCTTGGGAGACTGAGGCAGGAGGATTGCAAGTTCAAAGCCAGCCTCAGCAAGGGCTAGACACTAAGCAACTCAGTGAGACCCTGCCTCTAAATAAAATACAAAATAGGCCTGGGGATATTGGCTCAGTGGTGGAGTGTCCTGAGTTAAATCCCTGGTACCCCCTGCCCCAAATAAAATAGAACCAAAAGAATTGCTGTTAAATATGTGAAAAAATAAATTCATTTACAAGTGTATATTAAAAGTATATGTAAGTAATTTACCAGTGTAAATTAAAGTTTCTCTCACCTAAAAGGAAAAATCCAAATATTGGTAACACATTCTATTATTCATGGGGAAATGGAACTCATAGATTGCTGGAAGGAGTATGGGTTGGCATAATCCTGTGGAGGGCAATTTAGCAATATCTACCGAAATGAAAAGTGTATGCTCTTTTACTCAGTTTCATTTTGGGGGATTAACCTGCATTCTAGCAAAAGAACAACATGATGTAGTTAGTATGTGCTGTTTTATAATGGCAAAAGATAAAAACTGAAATGTTCACATAAGGTTTTTCTATTCATTCAGTAGAATAGGGTTCCATTACATAAAAGAATGAGCATGCTCTCTGCATATCAATACAGAAAGATGTAGAAATAGTTTCAGGGAGAAAAAGTATTTTTTTTTAGTTGTAGATAGACACAATACCTTTATTTTGTTTATTAATTTTTATGTGGTGCCGAGGATCGAACCCAGTGCCTCAGACACGCTAGGTGAGTGCTCTGCCACTGAGCCACAACCCCAGCTCAGAAAAAGTATATTTTTATCTGATTGTGTATATATTAAGAAATTAAAAAGCTACAGCTGGGCATGATGGCACATTCCTGCAATCCCAGCTATTTGGGGAGACTGATGCAGGAGGATTGTACATTCAAGGTCAGCCTATGTGCCAGAAAGAACGAAATTTAAAAACACAAAAAATAAAAGGAAAGACAAAGCAAAAAGGCAAGCTAGATTGAGTATAAGGCTACAAAAATGTCTATGAATCTTTAAAGTTCAGGGGGTGGTGTTTGGGAAAAGGGAAAGTGCTAAGCCTTGGACAGATAAAAGAGAGAATTTAAAAGTGTTTTTTTGTGTAGTTTATGGTTTTTGAACTAGGTGAACATATTGTTTTAATGAAACAAGAAATGTTAGAAATTCCTTTCCAAGTCATTAAGTATGATATGAGGATAGTAGGTCAGATGGTGGAATGAGATAAACATCATGACCCTAGGTTCAGGTATGACTACATATACGGTACAACTCTGTGTTGTGTACAATCAGAGAAAGGAAAAGTTGTGCTCCATTTGTGTACAATGAATCAAAATGCATTCTGCTGTCATGTATAGCTAATTAGAACACATTTTTTAAAAGTCAATAATAATAGCAAGGACATTAAAATCTTCAGAAGTTCTGAGAAATTAATATTTTCTTCTTGTTTCTTTTTTTCAGCCTTCTACCTTAGAAAAACAACAACTTTTTTCTTTTATAATGTGCTTTTTACAAACATTCTTAAAGTTCTAGTGATGATTGATTCCTCCATTCTTGTCCAGATGATGAAATAAAGCTACTTATGACAATTCAGTCATGAGATTTTTAAGAGCTGTTTGTTAGAGTTTATAGCAATCAGAACTCACAAAAATTTTCAAGGTTAAGTGAGTAATTTTCTCTTTGGGAAATTTTGAAATTCCACTAAATGTTACACTTTATAAAGTGTTTTCATTATATAACACATAATAAACATTAATTAATAGCAAATAATTCTGTTCCCCTTTTCAAGCCCACAGAACAGGCTCTATCTGAATAGACACAAGGTAAACTGAATGTAGCATTGAGGTGGACATTTCCTTATTTCTAGATTACTAGCTTGAAACCCATAGAAGCTGATGATGGAAGAACGATCATTTCCTTTAAATGCCCTACATTTAAATATCCTGTGCCCATATCATTAAGGACAGGTTTACAATGTCAAAACCAATACATTTAACTTGCATCCCTAAAAGACAGATTTAATTAAATTTATTTTAATACAACCAAGAAATTTTATTACTAGGGATAGGAGAAGAACAGACACACAGTTGGTGAGATTATTCTGAATCTGTGTTCAGGTAAAAACAACTTTCCAGGAAATGTCGAAAGCTTAGAGGTTTCAAAGGGTTAAATAACACAGTACATTTTTCTCCCAAAGGGGAAAAATCAATCAAAAGGTGATGACATCTTGCTTCCCAAGTTCTCTCTTGTTTGCTCTGTTGACATGGAACTAGGCACCCACATTACAAAACACTGATGGTTGCCAGGCACGTCCTCTGAGCTGTGAGGAACTAGATGGCTAGCCTGGACATCATGCCTCACACCTGACACCAGGCAGCTGGCGCTTTCAATTCATGCTGAAGGCACAGTCATTTCTAATCAGTGACACAATTCAAAGGAAACAATGCATAAGATATTTTTAACGGTAGATAAAAATAACATAATATGTACTAGTCAAGGTCTTTGCAAAGGAGACTACCTGAGCTGCTTATTTAATATTTAAAAATGTAAATGTAATTTGTCTACCCCTAATACTAGTAAGCAGTCAGTAGGGAGGGAAGGTTGCACAATGCAGTCTTTGTAACAAATATTAGTTTGATTGCATATTTACAGAACATAGACTGATGTTAAAAGCCGATGTTAAACCTAAATATTATATTTAGTTAATATCCATATAGATAAGAAAATATATTTTTGTCTTTATGTTAATTTTGAATACTTTTTAAGCCCAATAATGCATTTGCATATTACCTTAAAAGTAAATGACTTTTAAATACTTTCTTAACTGCCTTGACTCATAAATATTAAGGCCATTTAAATTTCAAAAATAAAAATGTGTTAGGGCATCCAAAACTCATTTAAAGATAAAAACAGGATCTACTAAAAAACTGATTTCTTTTATTTGTTCCAATTAGTTATACATGACAGTAGAATGTATTGTCATATATCATACATAAATGGAGTATAATTTCTCATTCTTCTGGTTGTACATGATGTAGAATCACACCAGTTGTGTAGTCATACATGTACATAGGGTAATAATGTCTGATTCATTCTAGTATCCTTCCTATCCCCAAACTCCCTCTCCTATCTTCACTCACCTCCCTGCACTCCCCTCTGCCTAATTCAAAGTACCTCTATTTTTTCCTAGCCCCCTTCCCTCTTATTGTGAATTAGTATCCACATATCAGAGAAAATATTTGGCCTTTAATTTTTTGGAATTAGCTTATTTCTCTTAGCATTATATTCTCCAGCTCCATCCATTTACCTCAAATGCCATAATTTCATTCTTCTTTAAGGCTGAGTAATATTTCATTGTGTGTATATACCACATTTTTTGAATCCATTCATCTGTTGAAGGGCATCTAGGTCGGTTCCGTATTTTGGCTACTATTAATTGAGCTGCTATAAACATTGATGTGGCTGTGTCACTGTATATGCTAATTTTCAGTCTTTTGGGTATAAACCAAGGAGTGGGATAACTGGGTCAAATGGAGTCTTGTTAAAGCAGTCAGTTCCTAAGCCAACATGGTGAAGATTTGGGCGTACTGTTTCTTCTATTAGGTGCAGGGTCTCTGTTCTAGTGCCTAAGTCTTTGATCCACTTTGAGTTTTGTGCATGGTGAGAGATAGGAGTTTAATTTCATTTTGTTACATATGGATTTCCAGTTTTCCCAGCACCATTTGTTAAGAGGTATCTTTTCTCCAATGAATGTTTTTGATGATTTTTTTTTCTAGTATGAAATAACTATTTACATGGGTTTGTCTTTGTGTCGTCTATTCTGTACCATTGGTCTACATGTCTATTTGGTATCAATATCATGCTGGAGAAACTGATTTTTTAAAACATGATCATTGAAAATAGAATAAGACACATTATATCCTGTCTCATGTAGACTGATAGGAAACATATTTTGCAGCATATTTTGAAGTCAATTCAGGGTGTAAAGAGTTTTAAGTGACAATATTCAGTTTTAATCTTATTCTTGGATATGCTTCATCTCTGCTGTTGTTTTCTTTTTTAACCCTACATTCTCGCTATCCTATGAATCATTGATGTCAGTGTTGAGAATCATGGCTCAAATCCTGTACTCCCAGCACTAAAGATTGAATACCCAATAACTGACAAGGAAGCACAAAAGGTTTTATTTAAAGGAAGGAGTGGGGAGGAGATCCTCTGCAGAGGATGGAGTCCAAGTTGGTGCCCAGGGGAGTAGGAGTGTCCTGCCCCTTTTATAGATATTAGATTTCCTTTTGTTCTTGTGCCCTCTCTTCCCATCCAGCCTATTTGACCCAAAAGATGGAGTGATCCAAGGGCAGGAACAAAGCCACCCAGGGGTAGGTGCAAGAAGGGAGCTACCCCGGGGCTACTCATTAACAACTCCTTGCCGAGAGAAACAATTCCCTGGAGGCAGGTAACCTTGGCAACAGGTTAGAGGAGGGGAAAGTGCTCTGGAGGTATTAGCATTTTATTTCCTTTGAATTAGTCCCTATCTTCCTGACCCAGTCATTTACTACCTACACTGACTGTCCTTCTGTCCCCCATCATTGAAATATTGTCTCATAAATGTAGACAATATCATATAAAACTACCCATGAAACAGCAACAGCCTATACCTTCAGACTTTTATGGAGTGCTGTGCTATGCCTTGTGCTGGAAGCTACAGTTTGAAGATAGAAACAACAGAGTTTCAGCTTCTTTGGACTTGGTGTAGAGGAGAAACAAATGCAAACACTGAACTTCATTATAAAATGTGCTATGACAGGTGTACTTATAAATATGCCCATGGCAATCAAGGAGCATTAGGAGGATTACATAACAGAATCTATGGGGATGAAACTCAGAAAAGCCTTGTTCTAGGTGAAAGAGTCAGAGAATGAAAGAGCTGGCTAGGTATAGGATGATGGCAGACAGGCTATTCCTGGCAGCTGGAACAATATCAGCACTGGAAGAGAAGCAGGCCACAGCATGGTGCGGGGGCTTTGCTGTCACTGGGGAACACTGGATTTGTGGTTCTGAGTGTTAGATGATAAAGTTGGATGGAGCAAGTGGCAGGTGCCCACTTCCACAGAGATCAGTCACTTTACAACATTGTGATGATAAAAAGATGAACAGGGACATCTCAAAATCTAGTGAATACTGACAACATTAGAATACTTCAACATTATTATTTTACAAGCTTATTGGATTTCTGAAAAATATACTCATAGGAAACTCTGAAAGAAAAATATTCATTGACATACATATTTTATTATAAAACATAAATAATCTCTTCCTTAGTTCCTTAATCTGGGAATCAACTGCTCGACCCACAGTGGGTACGTCATTAATACACTAACGAAGCCATTCTGAATATGCAGGTCCAGGCTAATCAAATCTTGGAAGTCCTTTAAAGACTTTCAAAAAGATTCCAAAATGTCAAAGCAAATGTGTTCTTCTAAATGTATCTAGTGACCTCTGCTGGAATATTTATTTATCAAGGAAACCAAATACAAGTTGTCTTCTTTTCTTTTCTTTCTTTTTTTCCCCCTAATTTGCCCTCTTGCCTCTTCCCTTTGAAAGATAAGATTTTAGTGGGAGTGAAATTAGGGATCAGGGTCTTTTGAACATCTTTTTCCTACCTTAGAGAAGTCCTGTCTCCCTTTCTGCCTCAACAGCTCTTATCTTTCTGCTGCCAACTCATTTATTTGTGCTTTTAGCATAAACCTTATAGGACAGTATTCAGGGATTTGGGAAGCAGAGAACTTTGCCTGATTCTCCTCCAAATCTGCAGAAATGACTGCCTTTCTCTGCACATACATAGGAAAGAAGGCACTTCATCCAGAGAGCAAGGATAGATGAAAACATGGACATATTTCTTTTAGTTCTATTTACTTCACTTCTCTTGACTCCAGGAGCAACTTTGAAAGTAGCATTTGCCACTAAAAAGCAAAGAATTGGTGAAGAGTGACCTCATGTTGAGAATAACAAGATTAAAAAAAAGTGCAGAAGCCTGATGAGGTGTCATTAGGAGATGATATGTTGCTGAAAATACTGGTACTTGATATTAAAAATAAGTCAAATGGGAACTAAGGACAAGGAATTTCAAAACATCATAATAACAAGAGTAGAATTGTGCAAAACCTTATGATATGATTAAATTTGAAAACCATTTTTATTTATCCCGTGCATGGTGTGCATATTTGTAATTCATAATTATTACAGAAAATTTATAAAACACAAATAAACCAAAAAGACCACATAAATATTGGTCATAACCACTATCACTTACAATAACTCTAAGAGTTTTGACAGGTATCCTCCCAATTTTTTTGTTCGTGTCTATTTTAGTCTTCTCTTCATATATACTTCATGACTACACACACACACACACACACACACACACACACAAACACACACGTTATTACAACATTGATTGAGACATACTACTTATGTCATCTTGTATCTTAGTTATTTTCATTTACCACATTATAAAATATATTTATTAATCTAAGGTCATTTTCTTCCAAAGTGTTTAATATAATAAAGTACCAAACAGGTAACAAACATGTAGAGTACAATATTAAAAAATTAAGAAAATTAGCCTCCCATTCCTCTCCATTAGTAATCAATGCCCTTTGGGGAAGGTTTTAATAGGCCACCATATGTTTTATAAATAAGGCTGAGCATTACTAAAGTGTTTGGCATAGTGCCAGGCACTACATTAATTCTCTTATGTAAATTATCTCATCCTCATTATAATAAGTAAACTAAAGCTTATATAAACATCTGCTTAAGGTTACATATCTGATAAGTGGCTGAATGGACGGTTCCAGACCAAGCACTTGACACCTGGAACATACTGTAAATGAATAAATCACTCTTTTGGTGTATGTTGAATAATGTGAATCAGCTCTCCTGTGGCTTGTTCAATCCTGGAAAAACCAATCTCAAGGTTGTTGAGAGGAAGCACTGCAAACGCAAAGCTCTATCATGTCCCTGTCATCCCATCTCACTCCTCATCAACATGTCCTTCTGTTGGGCTTTATTGGAATTTGTGTTTGCAGAACACTTAGAAGTTAAGTCAACACGAACAAATAAATCATTATGTAAAAAAGTCTTTTCAACAACATAGCCTCATATCTCTATTATTTTAGTACTTGATTTTTTGATTAGCCATGTAGCCTTTTTTTTCCACAATTCAAACAAATGGATAATAAACTGTGTATGTATATTTACATTTGTAGACAAAGATAATCAAATATGTTGCTGAATCATGGAAGACATGTTTATTTTTCTTGATTTACATAAATTATTAATATCACATAATAAAATATGATTTCACCTATCTTGAGTCATTAAAACAGGCTTAAGTCAATTAGGCCAACTACATGGAGTGAGACTACAGACCTAATAAATGTTTCTAAGATAGTATTATAATAAGGAACAAATTATGCTTTGACAATGTACTTATAATTCTAACCTGAACATTACTTTGTATGAGTTTCAATTCTGCTGCTACATGGTATAATGTAAAAATACAGACTGCCAGGTAAATCTGTAAAGCAAGATGGTTCGAATTAAAGCATGCTGTGAATGTCCTTACTTTAGAAACAAAATTGTGTGTGTGTGTGTGTGTGTGTGTGTGTGAATATATTGATACAAATACACATACAAACACATGAGAAAGCAAATATATGGCATTTATTGGCAATGTTATCCTAATGATATTTCTACTGTAACTTTTTTCCTGTATTTGAACATATTCCCATCCACATCCATTAAATTATTATTATTATTAATATTTTTTTTGGCACTGGGGATGGAACTCAGGTGTGCTCAGCCATTGAGCTACATCTCTAGCCCTTTTTTATTTTAATTTTGAGACAGGGTCTTGCTAAGTTGCAGAGATTGTCTTCAAACTTGTGATCTTCCTGCCTCAACCTCCCAAGGTACTAAGATCATAGGTGTGTAAAACCACACTGGAATCATTGAATCATTCTTCATCAATTTGATCATATTTGTAAATATACAGTGTGACTAAAATTAATTTCTACTAGCTCATTTAACTGTGGACTGATAATCATTGACCAGTCAAAAATACATTTATTATATGCTATACCCAAAGACACACTAAGATTTATACTTTTGATATGGGGGGGAGAATTTAAGTTATTAAGAAAGAGATAAACAAGAGCTATGCTTATCATCAAAATTAAATTTGTAAGTGTAGAAGGAAATAACCAGAAATAAAATTTTTAAAGCTCTAGAAAAAAGTGTTAAAAAAGAAAGAATAGAGCCAGGTGCTGTGATGCACACCTGTAATCCCAGCGGCTTGGGAGGCTAAGGCAGGAGGATCTGAAGTTTAAAGCCAGCCTCAGCAAAGTTGAGTTGCTAAGCAACTCAGTGAGACCCTCTCTCTAAACGAAATAGGGCTGGAGATGTGCCTCTGTGGTTGAGTGCTCTTGAGTTCAATCCCTGGTACCCACTCCCCCTCAAAAAACAAGAAAGAAACAAAGAATAGAAAGCTAAAAGAATTTAAAACTGGAAACATATCTCAACCAGTTCTACATGTAGTCTGCAAACTTTATGAGGGAAATTGCTTTGCTAATATTGGATTGCTCTGGAAATGATGAAACAAGCCCTGGAGACAGTGTGAGTCTAGCTTGGTCAAAAGGACAAGGGCTAAAGGGCTGGATTTGTATCACGCTCAACCTGTCCCAGGAGGAGCCTGCTCAATCCCTGAACAGCAGGATTTTACTCGAGATTGCTCTGGGTCATTTAGGTAGATAGTAGTAAGGGATAGTGTCCTCATTGGACAAAAAGATAAGCCCTCCTTCAATTGGGAGTTCTCTGGGAAGCACTGGAGATTTTGTTCTACTCATTTACTCTTCGAGTATCTACTAGAGCTTGATACCTACCAGGCTCTAAACTTCTGTGTTTCTAAGTGCTCCTATCCAGGAATTGCAATTAATTGAAACAGGGAATCAATCAAGGGTTTTAGAAGACTGGAAGAAGAATGCTTCGAGGCCGATCATTATCTGTGACATCCCTAAGTGGGCTTCCTCAGTGGGAAGCTGAAAAACTTCCTGTGGAGGATTTACTGCTCTTTGAAGTTTCTTGGGAGGTGACCAATAAAGGTTTGTGCTGCTCCTGATGGTAACTATTTCTCAGGTTGCTGAAGAATATAGATTTGGATTTCATAGGTGATGCTTCAGTGATAATGCATGAGCAAGGGTGACATTTGATCTAATCTATTTCAACAGACAGTGGAAACTTAAGACTTGTGTATGTGTTGAAGAGGGAGTAAGTGAAAAAATTAGTCATTGCCAGAAAATGTGAATTCAAATAATAATTTTAAATCCATGTTACAATAAAATAAGAATGAAAAGTTTATTTTTTGTTGTTTTATGATTTTTTTCATCAATAAAATCTTCATAAGTACTTTAAGTACTTTTAAGTCCTTTATTTTGGGAAGTACCATATGAAGAAACTTAAACTCCACATGCTATTAGCAATTGTATGAAACATTTCATAGCATTTCTAATAATTTAAGATTATTTTTGAATTAAAGTTTTAATGTAAAATCTGATCAGAAGACAAAATGCTGAAAAGACTGAAGGTATTTTTCTTCAATGCTATGCATACATAGAAATTATAAAATAAGAAAATCAAATTGATCAAATAAAATAATTTCCTAATAAGATATAACCTGATTATGCTGAGTTGGAGAAGGCAATCCAGATTGGTTTTAATACTACAGGTACCTGTACAATTATCAAAGAACAATTCTTATAGATTGATAGATTCTAGTTAAAAATTGTTAAGACTATGAAGGAAAAAACGTTATCTAACAAAGAAAAGATAATGGTTTTGAAGGCTGAATTCTTTAACATCATGAAGAAACAGGTCCAGATATTGATGGGTAAATAACAGTGACAAGCTGTATAATTTGAAGAAGCTGAAATGAAAACATAAATATGATACATGGCTTCTTCCTTTTGACTAGTTAGACCCAGAATAATCCCAAATTACGATTATACTTGGCTTCTGTTCTGATTTTTATCTTATGCCAACTGTTCAAAAATTGCATTTGTAAAATTCCTTATATCAAAATTATCAATTAATTCTATCTATGCAAAAGGGCATAGAATTCAGGTGAAAGAACTAGGTCCAGTCTTCCTGGTGCATTGAGAAGGAGCAAGGAGAAAAGGGACTTTACTGTACAGTAGAGAAGTATCTTACAAGTAGATCTTTCCAATGTTCTTTTTCCTGTCACAGTTTTTTTCTGCCCAGTCTTTATTTTATTTTATTTTTATTGTGAGCAAACAAGTTTTATTTTGCAAAATATTATGTAATATGAACTCCACTGCAAAAGAAAGGAATAAATTAATTTTAATTATGTAATCCAGAGGAAAAGGAACAGGTCGAATGAAGGTCCTGGATCTAATGGATCTCTCTATAGGGACAACAAGTGACAAAATATATCACCCAATATCAGCTAAAAGCAAACAGAAACCACATGAAAAACTGTTCCTTTTTGCCCAGTTTTTAAAAATGGCCAAGGTTTCTGGCATAGAGCCACCACTACAATACATGAATCCCAGGGCGTACCTTGAAATGAAGATTTCCTCAATGGAGTAAGCAAGAGCTCAAGGACATAGCTCCTTGGTGGAAAAAATTGGGGTGAGTGGTTCTTAGCAAACAGAGTCAGCCCAGACGACCTCAGCCCAGTGCCCACACTTTAGCAAGCCTCCTTTCTTTCCGTGTTTGCTCTCCATTTATCAAACATTAATGGAACTAATGAAAACTTATCCCAGGGGTCTTAAATCCCAATCATGTGCATGCTGATTTCAGTCTTGATATTTTTAATATCTCTCTGAGACTGATTTTGTCAAAAATTTTAATAGAGACATACAATGATTCCATTCATCCCTGACAATATAAATTTGCTTTGAACTTGACTTTCCTGAAGTTTATAGCCACAGCTTGAGGCATCTTAGGGATTATAAATCCAACCCTTCTATTTAATACACAAAATAGATATATAGAGGCACTAAATGAACAAGCAAATGGAAGACAGAGGACTAAGATGTAGGTTTCTTCCCAGTCTGATTCCCCTTTTTTACTGCCACATAAGAATTAAATTTTGAGACCTCTACTATCTAAGGATATGTCCTATAGCTGAAAAAGCTCTGATTTGTAGTCAAATGTTAGAGACCTCTGAATAATAAAAAAACCCTCTTGAACTATCTCAGTATCAGATTATTCATGAATAAAATGAAAATAATATGTTTGAGTCATCTTACAATGTTCTGTGGCAAACAAGGAAGTTTTTTCATAACAAAGAAAAAAAGGGTTTTTTAGAGAGGAACAAAATTTCTCACTACCAGTTCTTTGCCAGTGAGTTATGGAAATGTTTAAAGTATAACTAACAAAGGAGTCACAATTAAACTATTGGTTGTTAATAATAATATCCAAATAACCTTTCAGTGGTTCATATTCACCTTAAATTTATTGCTTTTATTAATTATCCATTTTTTGTTATCCATCTATTATTCAAAAAAGATTTATCAAGTATCTGTTAGGTGTCAAGCAATAAAAGACTAGAGAGACAGAATTTAACAAAATAGAATTGAGCTGGGCAGGGTAGCACACTCCCATAATCCCAGCGGCTTGGGAGGCTGAGGCAAGAGGATCTCGAGTTCTAAGCCATCCTCAGCAAAAGCAAGGTGCTAAGCAATTCAGTGAGACCCTGTCTCTAAATAAAATACAAAATAGGACTGGGAATGTGGCTCCATGGTTGAATGCCCTTGAGTTCAATCTCTGGTACCCTAAACAAACAAACAAATAGAATTGATTTCCAATCTTTCAACATTTATAGACTTGCAGGAAGATTGACATTGAACATGCAGCTATAGACACATGCAGTAGTGTCAGGGTTAGAGAGAAAGGTGCTTGAAGATTATGTGTGGTGCTATTGGTAGTGGTTGTGGTGGGATTCTTAATTGAGTTTTGGGGTTTGTGGAGAACCTTTCTAATGAAGAGACATTTGAGTTTATATTTAAGTTTGAACTGATGTGGGGCAAATATGACAGAGGAGGCAATAAAGATAGAGAGTTCTGTGTGAGAGACCTACACAGGCTGAGATGCATTGGTACACATGCCAAGATGCAGAAATGCGCCCTGTTCAGAGATCTCAGTGCAGTTCAGAAAGGGAAGAGGAAGGAATATGAAGGAAGACAGGAGAAACCTTCTGGGGCTAGATTGTGAAGCTCCTGATGAATTATTATCTTCAAGGATAATAATTTTATCTCCAATCCATGAAAAGTAAACAGAGCCATTAACTTCTAAATAATGGGAAGTGCTAAATATCTGATGTGTTTTTGAAAAAGTACTGTTAAAAATTGGGAGAAAAGAAAAGCAGAAAAGCTGTACTGCCTAAGATGGGAAGTTTTCTCCAAATGTTGGGGGGGAGTTTACTTTCTCCCTCTTTGCTCAGACCTTACTATAATTTCTTCTGCACAGACTTTCCCCAAACCTTGCCAACTATAGCTAGATCATCATGTTGAAGATTTTGTATCATAAAGAATTTAATGGACTCTGTCACAAATAAAATGAAACTAAGAGGTATAAAGACTTCTGAAATTTAATCCTAAAATAAAAGCTTTCTTCTCAAAACAGACCAGACACAAATTGATTTAGTCCCAAGTCAGCATGTTACTGGACATAATATTTTCACCTGCTGCCTCCTCAAACTGGAAATCACAGCTCTAGGTCATATGGCACAAAGGGCACATGGACAAACTCAAAACTTGTAGTCAAATGGCCTGGTAGAAATCTAGTATAACCACAAGTTTACTCTTCAGAGGGAGGCATTCTGTAGGAGAGAACCTTGATATACATGGGCCTCAAGCCTCAAGGAGTCTGTGAACCTTTAGAAATTGTATCTGAAAAGATATGTGCATATATTTTTTAAGAGGTTTTTTTTTTTTTGAGAAGAAGACTACATACTTTTGTAAGTAGAGCTCTACAGAGATTTCTGATTGATGTAGGAACCATGATTCATATGAAATATGTCTATATAGATTCTATATTGCCCATTTTTAAATTGGATTTTTCTTTTTTGCTAGTGTGTTATTTGTGTTCCTTACATATTTTTATCTTAATCCCTTACTAAGTTGTATAGTTTGCAGATATTTTCTCCCATTCTGTGGGTTGTCTTGTTATTCTGTTCTTTTTCTTTGCTTTGTAGAAGATTTGCACAAATGTAATAAAATCAC
Source organism: Callospermophilus lateralis (assembly GCF_048772815.1). NCBI lineage: Eukaryota > Metazoa > Chordata > Mammalia > Rodentia > Sciuridae > Callospermophilus > Callospermophilus lateralis. The sequence continues at coordinate 88,766,114 of NC_135308.1, read as the reverse complement.
ATTTGTCTAATTTCACTATGTTGTATCCACAAATCCTTGCCTGTTCCAATGTCCTGAAATGTTTCTCTTGTTTTCTACTAGTGGTTTCATAGTTTCAGATCTCACATCTAAGTGTCTAATATATTTTGACTTGATTTTTGTAACTGGTGCAAGGTTGAGGTTTAGTTTCATTCTTCCGCTTGTGGATATACAATTTTCACAGCATCATTTATTAAAGAAACTGTCCTTTCCCCAGTATATATTCTTACACTGTTGTCAAAAATATCTTAGCTATAGATGAATGGTTTGTTCCTAGAATTTCTTTTTTGTTCCACTACTCTGTTTTTGTGACAGTAAAATGCTGTTTTGATCACTTTAACTTTGTTGTATATTTTGAAGTCTGTTAGTGTGATGCCTCCTGCTTTTTTGTTTCTCCCCACTCCAGATTTCTTTGGTTATTTGGGTTCTTTTACGCTTTGATATGAATTTTAAGACGGCTTTTTCAGTTTCTGATATAAATGCCCTTGGTATTTCAATAGGAATTTCATTGAATATTATGGCCATTTTAACAATATTAATTATTACAATCCATGAACATTGTATGGCTTTTCTTTTTTAGTGTCTTCTTCAATTTTGCCATCAATGTTTTATTTAAAAAATATTTTTTTTAGTAGTGAATAGACAGAATGCCTTTATTTTATTTGTTTATTTTTATGTGGTGCTGAGGATTGAACCCAGTGCCTCATGCATGCTTGACAAGTTCTCTGCTGCTGAGCTTACAGCCCCAGCCCTGTCATCAATGTTTTATAGTTTTCACTGTAGAGATCTTTTACCTCTTTGGGTAGATTATTTCTTAGATATTTAATTTTGTGTGTAGTTATTGTAAATAGGAATGCTTTCTTGATTTCTTTTTTCAGATAAGTTGCTATTGGCATATAGAAATGTATGTTGATTTTTGCAAATAGAAAACTATTTGAAACTTTGCTGAAGTCATTTATAAGTTCTAATAATTTTTTTTTGTGAAGTCTTTGGAAGTTTCTACATCTGCAAGGAATGACAATTTGACTTCTTTTTTTTCCAATTTGGATGCCACTTATTGCTTTCTCTTGTCTGATGCTCTGGTACTTTATAATAAATAAGAGTTAAAAGTTTGCGTACTTGTTCTGTTCTAGATCTTAAATAGAAAGCTTTTGGCTTTTACCTATCTGGTATGATCTTAGCTGTGGGTATGCTTACCCTGATTTGAACATTATGCAATCTATACATATACTGAAACATCATATAGTACCCCATAAATATGTATAATATTTATATGTCAGTTACAAAAAAAGAAAGAAAGAAAAAGAAAAAAGAAAGAAAATTTGTGGCTCCAAAATACTCTAAGCCCCTAAATTCCTTTTTGTCAATCCAGAAGATTCTGGAGCAAAAACAAAGTAAAATATAAGAATCCTGTTTCCTTCCTTCCCCACACCATTTTTGAGAAATCCATCAATTCGTTGCTCCATTCATTTAAATTATGTTCTTGCTGACTTTAGCCTGAGGATTCTGATGTCAGACTATCTAAGTGGGAATCCCAACTCGTCCATTACCTATGTGATGTTGTATCCATTTCAAACCTCTTTTTGTCTCAGTGTCACCATTTAAAAAATAATGATTGCATCTACCTGTAGTGCTGTTGTGAAAGTTTTTAAAAATATCAATCATAAGTTATTTGCAACAGTACCTGCATTTAATAAATGCTCTGTAGGCATTATCTTATTGCTATTAATTTTTCATAAAATTTATTTATAAGAAGAGAAAATTAAATCATCAATTATCATACTGGCTTTCACTTTGAATGATTCCATGATTTTATTTTAAACACAAGATTAGAAAGAATAAAAAAAAGACGCAGGTCAAGGTTAATTAAATCATGGATGACATAGTAATTCAGGGTTGCAATTTCTTTGCCTGGCAGAGATAAGTCAATGGCATCCTAAGCCATAATACGTGAGCCACACAATTCAAGCAAAATCTGCATAGCACACACAGAGTCAAGACAAATACCAGTCTCCCCACTTCCTTTACATCTAGAATACCATGTTATCTAGAATATCAAGCTTATCCTATATAGAACATTTGAAAATATTATTGTAGATGTATCAGGGTGAGTGTGCTTTGCCCAAAGTTGAATATCGCCTCTCACTGTGGAGACTGCAGCTACTTTGATTTAAACCACAGAATTAATAAAGTGCTGGGAACACAAATATTTAGGGAAGGACTGCCTCAGAGAATGATGTCCTACCTAATGACTATCTTTGCTCCTGCAAATGTGTCTTGGTACAGGAGTGTCCGATTAGCAATTACATATCCTGAAGTAAACAAATGACTTCCAAATTCTGTAACTTGAGCATTTTAAAATAGTCAAGATTTAATCAGTTTTATTATGGAAGTACATAATAATAAATACCAATGCGTGCGTGTGCACACATACACACACACATGGAGACAGTGAGGTCATTATTATGGCTAGTGTCCATTCTATTCTGCTTTGGAATAGTGATTTTTAGTAAAATTAGCAGTGTTCTTAGGTGAAAAGTTAGGGTTTTAGCTCCTCTTTGCTATATGTGCCATGGTAGCTCATCTTTTCTTGCTTATGAAAGGCTTGATACTTTGTCCTCACACTAAAGATAACTCCCATGTTGTTTCAGGAAAACACAAATCAATAAGATACAAAGTACTTGTTTGAAAGTGAAGGTGAAGTCCAGATTCAATGATCTAAACTGTGGAAAAGCAATAATTCACTAATAATATTAAATGTGTCTTTTAAAACATAAAATGGCATTTATTTGCTGATTTAAAAAAAGAAGTATGTGTTGGTGAACCTCTGATTTATACCTTAAATTTAAAGATGAGAGACTCTATCTCTATGCCCTGCACTTAGTAATACTCCAGCATGCTAAGAAAGAAGGCTGGGGCAAAGTGTGGTAACAGTAAAAGCTGAGGGAAACTAGTTGACAAATAATTACGCAGGGGACAAGGAGAGGCAACAGGTGCTGAATATACAAAATAGCAAGAAGAGGATGTCCCCACAGGATTGTGGAGTGGAACCTGTATTTATAATCAGGTCTCATTCCAACCTAGGTTGTAATTTTTTTAAGTTTCATATTTTCATTCTAGAAACTCTAAAAGAGCACAGCCATTCTATTTATAAACACACTGGCTATTTTGGAAATATCTATCTAAAGGAAATGAAGTAGCAAATGAATTCACTGATTATCTTTGTAGTTTGATTCTGAAATCTTATCATTTGTTTTTTCAAATAAAGAATTTCAGAAACTGGGGGTATAGCTGAGTGGTAGTGTGCTTGTATAATATGCACAAGTCCCTGGGTTTACCCCCAGCACCATTAAAATAGTTTTTTTCTTTCTCCTTACCTTCTTTAGCAAATAAAAATATATTTTAATTCACTCAAATCAATTTGAATTTGAAACACATAACATAATGAACGAGGATGCTCTAAAATCTATGGGTGAGACACAGTTACAAATAAGGATTTTCAAGAATAAAAGTGAAGGTATGGCATTTAATAAATATGTACCACCAAAACTCTGTAGCTTATTCCCCTGATAGAGTGAGAATATATAAGAGGAGAAATTAATTGAAATTTTTGCATTTTTGTAGGTAGTGGTTTTGAATAAAACATACATGTATTTAAATGTGTTGTCAAGATGTGACTCTCACACTTCAGAGTTCCTTTTACTTGCTCTTGCAAATTGCTTCTCTAAAGTAATTTTCCTTAGCAAATAATGTCAACAGTTCACAAAAATTTCCAGAATTTAGGGAAATGTTTACATATAGTTGACCTGGACATAAATTTACATAGATGTAGATCCATTGTTGAATGGGGTAAGTAATGATCCAAGCAAGAAGCTCTTACCAGTGCATTTTGCACAGCCTCTTCAGGTGTTCCCTGCTCCCTCCTTACAGGCTGTGTGTGATTGATTATGTTCAAATGACAGTTCAACTTTCTTTTGTGTAAAGACAAAATGTCTTTCTTTACAGATGAAGAGGACATTGTGTAAGTGCATGAAAATTGTTTGCATTACATTTTTGGAGTCACATTAGCTCTTTGATATATTAATGAATCTGGTTAGCATCACATAATAGTACCAACATTTGCCTTTTGTGTCTCACTCCCTCAAAAGGGAATTTTCCAAAAAGTGTATTTTGAGTGCCTCAGGTTTAAAGAAAATTTCACAGCAATGATGACCATTGGTTGAAACTATTGAGAAAACTAATGATTTAAAGTCTACTGAAATAAGAAATTTAAGAAATACAGTAGTTATCAAAATCCATATTCCAATTAATCAGAAAACTTTTTGTAAAACAGCAGTAGAAAATGAGAAGAAACTTTCTTTTCATTGTACAAGGAGTAAAATCTATCTATCTATCTATCTATCTATCTATCTATCTATCTATCTATCTATCTGGCGGGGGGTACCAGGGATTGAATCCTGGAGCACTCGGCCACTGAGCCACATCCCCAGCCTTATTTTGTGTGTTATTTAGAGACAGGGTCTCACTTAGCGCCTTGCTGTTGCTGGAGGCTGGCTTTGAACATGTGATCCTCCTGTGTCAGCCTCACGAGCTGCTGGGATTACAGGCGTGCTTTTAATTGAGTTGAAAATTGGTGCCCAATTCTTATTAGCTCCAGAATTTCACACTGAATTTCTTGAGTCAATCCCTTGCTTATAGCTCATTCCTAATTTTTTCATCCTTTTAAGTGACATTTTACTTGTTTTGTGTTTGCGGTGTTGGGGATCAAACACCAGAGTCTTAGACATGCTAGGCAGGTACTTACCATTGAGCTACATCCCAGCCAATGAGACCTGGTTTTTAACACTGCCACTACAATCACTCTTTCTGCCTAAGCTAACTACTACTTAACCCTCATTTAACAGATGAGATAATTGAGCCTTAGGCTAGTTAAGAGAGTTAACTAATTCAATCTAAGTCGGTGTTAATTTTTTGCCATTATATCGCTTCAATAGATACCCTGCACATATATCTTTGGTCACTCTTCTTATTTTCCCCCAGGATAATTTTATAGATTTGGAAGTGCTGAATCCAGGAGTACACACAGTTTTTTGGTTTTATGTTTTAATACTGGTAGCAGCAATGCCCAAGGGGGGAAATAAAGCAATGACATGAGCCTGAAAATTTGTGTCACTGATTGCCATCAGATTTGGCCCAAGCATTTCCCATCAAAATCTATCATGTCTTTCCCCTTGTCAAAAGGAACCTTGCTTAGGCCTTAGAAAGGGAATGCACCTTAGCCTGGGAGATTTTTCTCCCAATTGCAAGCAACAATGGCCATGACTTGAACACACCTGAGCCCTTTCTTGGAGAAGGGAGAAGAAGTGAAAGGTGACTACTGCAAAGGACATGTGACAATGGCTGTTTGTCCTTACTTTGAGGCTTCACTGTGAATGGAACTTTAAACCAAGTGCTGTTTTACTCCAAGCCTCTCTTCAGATTCCTTGGAAATGTCCCTATCTGCTTCTGCCCAGAAGGGGCTTTAAAATTGACCCAGAATTGAACCAATCAGTAGCATTTTGTTAGCATCCCTCAACAACATGTCAAACCCTGTTCTTTGAGAAAGTTAAATAAACTTTTGTGTTGAGAAGATCCCAAATGTTAAATTTAAAATGAGAGTGCATTTCCATCCCTTCCTCACTTGAAATGAATTACTAACCCCAATGATAATAGGGCCTTTTTTTTTTTTTTAACAGTTGGAGGTATCTATACTGTGATTCAGACAAAGGCCAAAACAACAGCAGATGAATGGGGAGAAAATTATTTTCTGATAGGTCCATATTTTGAGCATAACGTGAAGACTCAGGTGGAACAATGTGAACCCATGAATGATGCTGTCAGAAAAGCTGTGGATGCAATGAACCAACATGGCTGCCAGGTAAAGGACTGACATTGAACCTCACAACTCTCAGTAAACCGTTATGGGAAACAGGCTGCAAATTACAGCAACTCCTAGGAGAAGACCCTCCACCTACTTAGGGAAAAAGAGAGGGTTTGTGAGAAGGATGATGAACTTGGTCTTGAATAGATTGCACTTGAGATACCTCATGAAGACCAAGGTGAACTGTCTAACAGGGCAATGGATTTGGAGTTCTGAAGAAGGTAAAGGGTAGAGATGGTTTTGAGGAAGTTATTTGTATTTAAATTGTGAAGTCAGTGATATTAAACAAAGTGTTCAGTGGAAGTTTATAGACGAAGAGCAAAAGTTTTGAGCCAAATCTCAGGAAATGTCAATATGTTAGAACATTCTTTAAAAATGAGCCAGAGATTGTAAGCATAGAAACAACGTTACAAGGATCTCCTAATCCTCAGAACCTCTGAATATGTTACCTTACCTAGAAAAAGGGACTTTGTAGATATGGCTGAGTTAAGGAAGTTGAAATGGGCAATAATCCGAATGATCGGAGTGAGTTTAGTGTAAGTATAGGAGACCTCAGAAGAGGGAGGCAGGAGAATTAGAATTGCAGAAGTGTTGACTATGGAAGGAGAGGGTGGAGTCATGTACTTTGAAGAAAGAGGAAGGGCCCACAATGAACATAGGTGGCCTTTAGAATCAGGAAAAGGCAAGATAACATATTCTCTCCTAGAGACTCCAGATTGAATGCAGCGTCTGCCAACTTTGTCCTGTAATGTTGACTTTGTCCTGTAATACCTGTTTTGGATGACTGACCTCCATACCTGTAAGATAATAAATTTGTGCTGTTTTAAGTCACTAGGTTTGTGGTTCTTTATTACAACGGCAATAGGAATAATGATGTTAAGACAAGGGAGGAGAAAGTTTCAAGTATGAAAAAATGATTAAGGCAACAAATGATTGAGCAAGGGTCAACTGAGTTGGGAGATATTCGGGTTATTGGTAGCATTGCTAAATACAGTTTGTTTGTTTTTTTTGTTTTGTTTTTAGGAGAAGGAGAAGTTAAATCAGATAGCAGTGGGTTAAGAAATGAATGAGTGGTGAGAAAAAAGGGTATAGAAGTTATAGCTGTGAGATTTTTCTTTGAAAGGGGAAAGATAATAGTTTCAGATAACATGGTTTTAAGAATTGGTGTCTTATTAAATATGGGTGAAACCTGAGCATATTTATATGCCAAAACGAAATGTACTAAGATAGGGAGAAGTTGCAAGGTCAGAATAGATACATGATTGAAGAGAGTAAGGTTAATGAGAATGGTAGGAAAAAACATGATCCAAAGCAATATTGAAAGAACTGTTCTTCACCCTTTTCACTTAAACCGGAAATAAAATATGAATGTAAATAGTTGACTCAGGCTAATCTCACTCAATGTTTTCAATGATCTTACTAAAGTAGGAGTTAAAGGTCATCTTGTAAGAACTGGAGGCAAGCATTGAAATAAGAGAACTTGAAGGAACAAGTACTGAAAAAATATGTAAGGAATATATAAGAATTTCTAGATATCTTTGAAGTGTAGTCAGAACTTTTTACTAAAACAAATGTATTTGACAGTGATTATTTGTAGCAGAAACCAGCATCCTGAGTGAAAGAGTTGGGAGTTGAATAGATGGAGATCCAAAGTTGTTTTATTTCAGCATTTATATAAAAAGCAAAGCAGCACAGTGTTGGAGGTAATTGTGAGAGGGATTGGATTGATGTGCCTTGGTATCTAAATGGACAGGAAAGGAGGTGATAATGTAGGAACATACGGAAGATTCCAGGAACTTAACGTTTTAAAGAAAAAAGAATACATACACCAGGAGACACACTGAGAGAAGTAGAATTGTAGAAGTTGTGTGGTAATAGGGTGCTGGAGAGGAATGTTTCAGAGCAGCAACAGTTCAGGTTGACAAGGGTAAGACCATAGCCATGAACTTGGGTGGCTGGAACCAGATGTACATGAAGTTCTTTGATTTCTACAAGATCAAGCAACTATGGGGTAAATGTGTAGGTTAAGAAACTTGAGATATTGCCTAGGATAAGATAAAAAAAGAAACTAGAAAAAGTAAAAGTAATTATGTTTGAATAGCATATGCAAATAAAGAAGAAGGCTTTAAATGTTTCAGAGCAGTTAAAAAAAAATAACTTTCCCTCTTACTTACTTATTTCCCAAGAAATACAGTTTCTGGAGATGAAAAAAAAAAGAGAGAGAAGTCCTCACTTGAGGGGTCTGTGCATAGTGGTGTCTAGGAGGTACATGCAGTTTAAGAAGCACAATATGTAATTAACGAAGGAACTGGAGGTCCCAGAAACACTAGGAGAGAAAATAGCACAGAGAATGTGAGGGAAGTGACAGAAGGGTGCATGTTGTACTATTGGGATAAAAGTAAGGGTTTTTCCAAGGCAGAGGGAGATGAGAAGAACTTTGGACTGATTGGTCTCATGATTCGAAATCCAGGCCATATTCTCCTCAAACAGCTGGGTCAGAGATTCCAGCAGCCTCAAAACTCTATGTGCTTATCTAACCTGCTTCTTTGTTTGTAATAGCCCCTAGGAAATTAGAAAGCATCAAGTCCCAGTCTTTATTGCCTGGAGAGAGGTGGAACAGAAGCCAGTTCCTTAGCATGCAGCTAAAGGGGTTGGGATATTAGAAGTGCATTTCAGTTCCTTTTGACAAAGGTATTGAAAATTTAATCCTGAAAGGAAAGAGTGGCATGATGAATACTAAATTACAATGGAAGCAACTTAAATGAGGTCTTTCAAGGTTGGTCAAAGTTTGGATAGGGTAGAGACATCACCACATATGCCTGAGTCCCATAAGAGGAAGTGAGAATTAAATTGAGCTTTCAGGCTCTGCAAAATTTAGCTTTAGTTGAGTGCCAAGGGTAAAGGTGTAAACAATGTGGACACATTCAAATTTCCAGAGAGGTTTGGCTATGCAATGAAAGAGACTAATCTTAATCTCTGAGTTCTAGAAAGGAGTTGAAGTAAGTGGCTTATAATGTTGCATATTATCTACTAGGATAATATACATAAAATAAAAATCAAGGCAAAAGAACAAGCAAATTACTATAGAAATATAGAGACCAAAAGGAAAGTTGCAGCTTCGATACACAAGTGACTAACATCAATACAATTGGAAAAATAACTGAGATAATTAATGCATTAAAATTTGCTTGAGATAAAATAGGAATCAAAAAAGTCAACTTGAAGACTAACAGGATTAGACTTTCAGCTGCTAGAAAAAAGATATAATGTATCTTTGGCAAAATATTTAGTTAAGATGTCTGGCAGCAACATAATTAGGAAACATTTTGGGTCATATCTTTTTAAATAGGAGTAGTAAGATAGATCATACACATTTGTCTACAGAAGCAGCTTCTTTTGTAGTTGGAAGTATTGTAAATCCTGTTTCATACAGGGAATTACACAATACAATGACTGTTACATTCAGCTCCAGATTGTTAAACATACAGAGCATTTCATCTGTGACTGTATCACAAAAGCATAGACTATAATGCTAAATCCTCTTTGTATAAGCTCAAGGAACCAGGAGGGTAAGGAGTGACACATGAACAAAAGTTATGCTATCTAGATACATTGTTCTTAAATGACCAAATTTAACAAAGATCAGAAAGTGGATATTGTACAGGAATGGATGTGAGTCCACTTTAGCTAGGTACAAACCTCAGATGTCATCAAAACTCTTCTCTATGTAGCATGCCTAATCTGCTATTGAGCTTCAAATAAAGTTTGCATTCTCTATGCTAATATACATCTTCTTCTCTTGCATTATTTAACGTTATTATGTGGCTATATGTTCTCTACACAACAGGTGCATTTTGGAAGATGGCTGATAGAAGGGAGTCCTTATGTGGTGCTCTTTGACATAGGCTACTCAGCTTGGAATCTGGACAGGTGGAAGGGTGACTTTTGGGAAGCATGCAGTGTCGGCATCCCTTATAATGATCGAGAAGCCAATGATATGCTCATATTTGGATCTTTAACTGCCTGGTTCTTAAAAGAGGTACAGTTTACCATATAATGATAAGACAGTGGAGTGGCACAACTGCAGTCAGTGCCTAGAAATGATCCCAGGAATTTAGATTAAGCAGATTTTGAGATAATGTCATTCTTGATTGTCCTAATACATTTTAAAGGAATTATAATACATTCCAAGAAATTGTCCAGCATTCCTCAACTGAATTCCAACCTTTGGAACAGAGTAATAATAAAGTAATAATCATGCTTATTAATATGTATTCACTTAATATGTATTCACTTAAGATTTAAATGGAATTGTATGTATAAAATATGCAATTATGTAAGCTGAGTAGATGAAACACAATAGATATGCAAGAAAAAAGAGGTGATTTTCATCATCCATTATATACATGAATTGTGAAATTTGGGGAGCAGCAGAGAATTTGAAATGTTCTGTTTGGCTTACACATGAGTGCTTGGGCAACAGGAGTGACTTGTAGATATTCTTATTATTTCCAAAGGGCAAAAGTATTCTCATAAGCTATTTATGAGTCCTTTGAAGTAGAATAATCCATATATGTAAAAAAGAAAGAGATTAAAAGACAACTTTTGTTAAACAAGTCAAGCTGGAACTCTCTTGACTCCTCAAAGCATGGCAATAGGATATCTTTGCATCCCTTTCATTACACCTAGCCAAAAAATCAGATGGTGAGGGAAGAGCATCCCTAGCAGTGGGAATAAAGTCTAAGGACAAAAACATCATAGAACTGAGTGTTGAGAAAGTGTTTCCCATAATCATTCCTTCTGATGAAGTCATGCCCCAATAGCTGTAGAAGGCTGCCTTCAATTGAAGGGGACTATGGACAGGTATTCTTTCTGCTTTATGCTGGGGACAGCATAGGAGAAGAAGGGGGAGGGTATTGGCAGAATCTGTCCTAATACAGACACTTGGTTCTGTTTTAGATCAGTTAGTGAACACAACTCTCTTTAGACTGCCTATCTGAGGACACAGCCCCAAGGCTGAGGCCAGCCACAAAATTGTGTGTGTGTGTATGTGTGTGTGCGCTTACCATCATTCTTTCTGATAAGGGAACTGGAAGAGAGAGAGAGAGAGAGAGAGAGAGAGAGAGAGAGAGAGAGAGAGAGAGAGAAAACACCAGAGAGTCTCAGTTTTCTCTTAAAAGAAAAAAAGAAAGAAGGAGAAAAAGAAAAAATTCCAAAAATAGAGATTTTCTTTGGTCCAAAGGGTCAATATGTAGAGACATTGAGGCACAGGCAAAACTACCAGGCAAGCCCTATCTGTACAACTGTTAATAACTGATTTTTCTTAAAGAGCAGGTAAAATTCAGAGGGCTTAGCCTTGTCAGTGGTTCTCAAAAGAGTATTTCCTTAGACCACCAGCAGGATAGTGAATATTAATTTTTGTAGGAGTGAAACAAGCTAACTTTAAGGCAAAGAGACTAATGCCCAACCTGGTTCGGTGTAATGGATTTAGACCTGGATCCTGGGTCCTTACTAAGCTGCTGTTTAATTCTAAACAAGTTATTAGAATTTCTCTTTCTCCTTAATTCCTTTTTCTTAAAATAGTAATTTATCAATTAAAATTCTTTTGGCTTTAAGGAAGAGAGAACCCAAATAAGACAGACGTAAAACATGAATCACTTGTTATTTATTTTAATTTTTTTTAAAAAAGTAAACTGTAAATGCATTGAAGAGGGACTGATGCAGTGAAGGGAGGGGGAGCATGCTGGGAGAAGTGCTGGGGACTGAATTGGAGCAGGCTGTGTTCCATGCTTTCATGATTATGTCAGAGTCTATCCTGGGGTTGTATATAACTAAACACAAAAAATACATAATAAAAAATGAAACTTGTTGGACTGGGTATGTGGTTCAGTGGTAAAGTACTGACCTGGCATGCATGATGTCCTGAGTTTGATCCACAGCACTGAAACATAAATAATAGGTAAAAAAAAATAAATAAATTTTAAAATACAAAAGCTTATTAAGTGGGTAGTTCAAACTTAGTGACATATTCAAGAATATGTGACATATTCAAGGCACTCAGTGACATATTCAAGAATATTATTGTTATCATTAATTCATCCACTCAACAAATATTTCTTAGCTAGTAAACATCTATTCAATTTTTAAATATTATTACTAACATTCATTATTTAGTATTGCTGTTAATATTTTTTCTTCTGTGCATATAAAAATAAGTCAGATATATCACTGAAAGGGAGATTAAGACATAAAAATATATGAACTTTATAAATACGCCACTGAATTCTATAAAACATTTACCCTTGCTGAATCTGTATGGCTCATATTTAGACCTCTTTAAATTGCAATAAATTTAGATACCTTGACTCTCCATTGCTGTGGATGATGCTCAAGATTATGTTTCACCAATAACTTTTCTCAATGCCTTTTTCTGGTGTAGGTGACAGATCATGCAGATGGTAAACATGTCATTGTCCAATTTCATGAATGGCAGGCCGGAACTGGATTGATTCTTTCCCGAGCCAGGAAACTCCCTATTGCCACAATATTTACAACCCATGCCACACTACTTGGGAGGTATCTCTGTGCTGCAAATATTGATTTTTACAACCATCTTGATAAGGTAAATAGTCCTTCCACTTCTCCCCATCCACATTTCTTCAGATCACTGAAGACGAGGGATGAAAAGCATTGACCTTTATATTTCATCTGCCAACCAGATGGCAGAAATGCCCTTTTAGTTAATCAATATTCATGAGAAGGTCTCCCCTGGGGTGACAGGGAGCTGATGTAGCTTAACTTTGCTCAGAGTGCAATGGAGTGTGGAGGTGTGAGACCTGATTTCTGTCTCACTTGGGAGCAGCAGATCCACAGAGGCATGGTAAGAGTGACACACTGTGTGAACCCAAGACCGGCCTCTTGTTCCTTCCTGTAGCTTGGAAAATGCTGTGAAGATAGATGCTGGATTCACATACAGCTCTGAGTGCAGGTAGAGAAAGCGATTCTAGGTGCACTACAAGCCTTATTTCCTCTAGCTTCTCACAGAACAATTTATTGGAAACACATTACAAGTTGATAGGTGAGATTTTTTTCTGTAACTCTGAAATGCATAGGATAGGTGGGATTCTTGGGATTCAAGTAGGACAGAAGTTACAGGAAAAGGAATGTGGGTTGTTACATGATCAAATAATTATGTTTGCTCATTTTAAGAAATGACCCAATTTCATGACACAAAGTCCTTCAGTTTTGATTTCTTTCTTTTATTTTCCATCAATTAAATTAGAATAATAAAAACACATATTTTATATTATTAGGTTAGCAATATTAATAAGGCATTTGTGTACCATAAATTAAGAGATTTTGCAGATTTGCAGTCTATATTACCAATCAAATGGATTTAGAGTTTTAAGGCTCAGTTTCAGAATCAGGAAAATTAGCTATTTGGAAAGTTAATATCCAAAGTCTTTTTTCAGTTTAAAAATTCTAGAATTCTATGAAACAGTATGTGTGGGGGTGGAGAGTGGGTGTATACATATGTGTGCATGCACATGGGTGCATATTCCATGAATAACATTCAGATAATGGTACTAGAAAGTTATACCAGTAGCCCAAACACACTTTGAGAGCAAGCAAGTTCTTTCTGAAAAAATTTAACATTTGCAAAGCAGTGAGAGGCCCTAATGAGATTCGCCCTATAAAAAGATAAGCCTAACCTAAAGGTCAGATTACAAGAATCAGGTGTACATTTGAGATAGTTACTGAGGAATTCAGACAACCAGGAGCTCAGGGAAACATCCTAATGGTGTATGAGAAGTGTGGACTGATAAGGGCAAACCAGTGATCTGTGATGAGCTCATCAGCCATGCTTCCCACAGAAGAGCAGCCTTTGCTCTTTCTAAAAGAGAAAATAATAGATTGGCATATTGAATATTTCACTCCAGAGGACTTAAGAATATTATATAGTAGCAAGTAACTGATAAAAAACTAGTAACATACATTGGATGGTCTATTTTTAAGGAGCAAATATATTGTAGTAATTAACTTTATCTTTTTGATAATGTTATCCTTAGTATTTATTTTATATTATCTTCAAATATGATATCTCACTATGCATATGTACATATATGCATAAAATATCAATTTCAAGCTCCTCTCTATTAGGTATATAAGCTTAGTCACACCCCAGTCCAGCTTTCTAGAAGATTCTTCTGCCAAGACAAGAAGATAACAAGTAGACAAAATTTAGATTTTGAGTTAAATTCTTAATCATTTTTCACAACAGAACCCCCTCCCTCTCATATTCACATTAGGTTTAGAATTTGGGTGGGTGATATAAATAAAACTCTAGTTATATACATGAAATTTTTTAAAAGTTCAAAATAAGAAATGAGTCATAATTCAGTCTTAGTGCAAATTACATATCAACTCAGGATCACTTTTAGTAAGTTTTAACTCAGATAAATAAATCTGAGGACAATATTGGGATAAGAATAAAATATGGGGCTGAGATTGTGGCTCAGTGGTAGAGTGTCCACCTAGCACGGGCGGGACCCGGGTTCAATTCTCAGCACCACATAAAAATAAAGGCATTGTGTTGTGTCCATCTACAAAAAAAAAAAAAAAAAAGATATTCTCTCTCTCCCTCTCTCTCTTTAAAAAAAAAGAATAAAATAATTTAATTTTTGTAAAAGCAGAAAGATTATAACTTTTTGCTCAAATTTAATTGCAACTGTAAACATTTTTTTGTAATAGTCCACAAGACTTTGATGTTGTCTTCCAATTTTAAGTAAAATTCATTAGCTAAAAGAGCATTGCAACTATTTTCAGTCAGCTTATACATTTTCTGAAAATTTCCAAGAAGATGTTATGTTCTCAAACTCACTATCTTAAGTTCGGCCATTAGTTACCCACCCTGCCTCTATTAAAATGTACAGATAACTAATGCTTCTTCTTCTTCTTTTTTTTTTTTAAGACCTTTAGTTTTTTTTTTTTTTTTTTCCTTTTTCTTTTTCAGTACTGCAGTTTGAGCCAGGGAAACTCTACCACTAAGCTACATTCCCATCCCTTCTTTCTTTCTTTCTTTCTTTCTTTCTTTCTTTCTCTCTCTCTCTCTCTCTCTCTCTCTCTCTCTCTCTCTCTCTCTTTCTTTTCTTTCTTTCTTTCTTTCTTTTTTTTTTTTGATATAGGGTCTTGCTAAGTTGCTAAAACTAGTCTGGAATTTATGATTCTCCTGCTTCAGCCTCACCAATAGCTGGGATTACAGATGCGTGCCACTGCTCCAAGTCTCTCTTTTCTTAAAAGCAACAGAATTTACTGGCTGGAAATCTGCAGACTGTTTAGGATTAGTAAATGAGGAAGGAAGACTTTAGACAACTAATGTATTTTAACTCTTTCTTCAAACCAAGTTTGAACTAGTCAACTTCAGGGATAGGGTTACCCTCCTATTTCACTGCATTGTTTTATTTATATACTTTACTTCAATCTTTTTTTCTTTTGTACACAATATGCAGAATTCAATAAAATGTTATGGACACACATAGTAAGACACAAGAAAGTAAGGTGCCTTTTCAAAAGAATCAGGTCTGGAAAGGCATTAGATGTTGGAACAATCAGATTGGTCTGTACAACGATAAATATGTGGGCAGTCGGGGGGAGGACATCATGCATAAACAGGATGTAAAGCCAGAGGTATGGCCATCCACACTTCGTGCTTCACGTTAAGGGAGCCCCAAGCAGGCAGGGAAAGGCAACCACTGCACACCTGCCTGACTTCACAGTTATGTCACGGGGTCTCTGGCTTCTCCTGTCCTCCCTTGCATTTTTGTAGACTCAGTTTGTTCACTTAGAAAACCTATCTTCCCATCTCTAAAAGTGGTAAGTGCTGTCTCATGTGTGAACTGTTCTCTGCAACATAAACACTGATCGCAGTAACAATAGTTCAAGTTACTGGGCACCTTGCAGGTGCCAGGCATTTTTCTAAATAGGTGCTATGTTACTTCATTTGAAATTGACAAAAAACTCCATGAGGCAGGAAACCTTTCGTATTGCTTTCCAAGTTACTTTTCTTAAAGATAGGCTGTGTCTTTACCATTTCTCTAAATAAACCCTTTAGGTGGCTTTCCACTGAATATAGGACTAAAGGCTAAATTCTCAGTTGAAACTTCAGGGATTTTGGTGATAGGCCCTATTATATCCCACCATTTTCTGTCTCTGACATTCCACACTCAATGCTGCAGTCAAATCAGACAGTCAGATATTTTCTGTACATACTCTAGAACTTTTATCCTTGTTCTTTAGGGCAGCTAATGTTTCAGTCCAAAATAACTTTCCCCAAATTAAACTTTCATGCCCCGGTCCAAATGTCATTTAAATCATCCAACCAGTTTGGAGATATAAGGATGAATAGGTCATGTTCCCTGCACTTGAAAATCTTACATTCTAGAGGTGATTCTGACAATATGAACACATATTAATGAGTAAGAAGTATTTTGCCCTATCCTCAAAGTGAATGGTCTTGCTCTGCTCTTACATCTTATTCAGGCTCACACTCATTTCTACCTAATTTTCACCTGTTCATCCACTAGTTTATAAGCTCCTTGAAGGTAACATGTACACCAAAATTACTCAAAAAATGTTGGTTGAATGAAAGATTTGGTGGAATGAATGAGAGCACCCATATACAGCATGTAAGAAAATGTCCACTGATCTGAGCATGCCATGGAGAGCCCTGATTCAAACATTGTCACAAAGATGGCTGCAAATTCCACCGTCATAAAAGAACGATCAGAAATATTTTTGCCTCAGTCACTATTCTAATGAGTCTTTTCTTTTTCAGCATTTCTCTTCTCTAGGGGGGCTGACTTGCTGGTAGAACTGGAATCACAATGATATAAACACAAATGAGGATACAAACTTTGGAATCAGATTGGCTGGGGATCAATTTAGATATTTCTCACCAGTAAATGGTTTGATTTCCCCTCTGCACAATGAAGACAAAATTCATGTGTTATGGTTTGGATAGGAAGTGCCCCCTAAGAACTCCTATGTTGAAGACTCTTTTCCCTAATGTAGCAGTGTCCAGAGGTGAAGCTCTGGGGAAGAAGAGCTCTGGAGGTGTGCACTTAAACTCTATCTTGTCCCTGCCTCCACCCTTCTGCTTCCTGGCTGCCTTGAGGTGAGAAGCTTTCCTCTGCTACATGCTTCTGCCATGATGCTCTGCCCTATCTCAGGCCCAGAGCTATGGAGCCAGCTGACCATGGACGGAACCTCTGGAATTGTGAGCTAAAATACAGCCTTCTTCCTTTCAGTTGTTTTTGTTAGGTATTTTGGTCACAGAGAAGAAAAGTTGAAAAACATAACACATTTCAGCATTTTTAGGAGATTCAGTATGTTTTTGTGCTTAGAAGAGTGTCTAACATATAGTGTTAAAAAGCTTTGCACTGATAAAATGCCAAAATTTTTTTGTGGGGGTACGGGTACCCGAGATTGAACTCAGAGGCACTCGACCACTGAGCCACATCCCCAGCCCTGTTTTGTATTTTACTTAGAAACAGGGTCTCACTGAGTTGTTTAGCGCCTTGCCCTTGCTGAGGCTGGCTTTGAACTCGTGATCCTCCTGTCTCAGACTCCCTAGCCACTGGATTACAGGCATGCTGCCACCATGCCTGGCAAAATGCCAGAAATTTTATATCCTCTTTTCTCTTAAGACACTGCTAGTTTCCTATGAAGCTATGTGACACATAACATTCAGTGAAATACCAGAGCCCACAAGAAGTGCCAATTATAAGTGATGTTTAGGGGTTTGGTTATTTTTCTTTAAGTTAAAATGCCAGAATTAGAGATGATTTCACAATCTAACACATTAGTTTAAAGTAACTATTAGCCTTTGAAATTATGAAATGTCATATCTTTTCAGGTTCCCTTCAGCGCATCATTTTCAGTGTCAATTTTAATGCCAATTTTGTTTTATAGTTTATGGATAAAATATAATAAAGTGCTTTGGGAAAAGGAACTTTCCCTATTTTTAGAAAATGTGAGATTAGTAAAATTATAATAAAATTCCCAAAATTCAAAAATTCCAAGTGATTATAGCAAAATGAAAAGATCACTCAGGGGGCTTAATAACAGATTAGAAGAAATCAAGTAAACAGTGATTTTTTTAAAAAATCAATGGTTATGTATTTTAGCAATAGTTTAATAAAAATTTATCAGTACTTTCACTGTGATCGTACAATTTTTCCACATCCTTGAGGAGAGACAATTCATAAAATGTGTGACTTTGGTTTGCTTGTGAAAGAGGATCAGTGTAAGCAAATGTATGCTTGTTTGTTTTTAACAGTTTAACATAGACAAAGAGGCTGGGGAAAGGCAGATTTACCACCGCTACTGCATGGAGCGAGCTTCTGTTCACTGCGCTCATGTGTTCACCACAGTTTCAGAAATAACAGCAATCGAGGCAGAACACATGCTGAAGAGAAAGCCTGGTAATTATTACCGCTGAGTTTGTCACCTCACTTATCTTTCAAATGCAAATGATATTAGAGTATGAAGATTTTATTTTTTTCCAGAATAAATATTAGATGAAAAATTGTACTTATTGCTACCATGTAATTCATTACATGCATTTCAATTCTTAATTTCAGTGGGTTTGTGATGAATTCAACGCTAAGCTATTATTGGAATATAGGAAGAGTTGAATCTTATTGAAAAGTCAGTTGTGCTTTTAAAGCCCTAAGTACAAACAGAGTTTTCAAGACCTATTATATGTAAGATAACTAACTTGGCATTTCTCTTTTAAGAAAATAAAAGTGAAGGAGAATTTAGAAATTTGTGGGAAATTGTCTCAGTCCTACATCTTTTTTTTTTTTTTTTTTTTTTTAAAGAGAGAGTGAGAGAGGGGGAGAGAGAGAGAGAACTTTAATATTTATTTTTCAGTCATCGGCTGACACAACATCATTGTTTTGTATGTGGGCTGAGGTTCAAACCCGGGCAGCACGCATGCCAGGCGAGCGCTCTACCACTTGAGCCACATCCCCAGCCCTCAGTCCTACATCTTATAATATTACCTCTTTGGTGCTGTTTTGTATAAGCCTGCTTTACCTCTCCCCAGACTTCCTTATAAATTTTTCTAGAAACCATTCCCAAATCCTACCAGATTTTTCAGTGCAAGCGTGTTCATAAAACATCATGAGGCCACAGCTGATTGGTGCAGAAGTAGATACCTGATATAAGCTGAGCCAATCAGAATGCTCCCATGGGTGCCAGTCTGATCAGATGAGTCTGTTTGAATGCATCCTTGTCTTGGCATTGTCTCTTTTCCTATTCGGACCCACTGGATACAAAAAGGTTAGACTACAAACTCTTGAGCATCTGGAGGAGGTATTTTAAGGTGTTAAATCACACAAACAAAAAACAAGAATTCAAGTAATGAATAGTGGTAGGATGATAGTTTATGATATGTCTTCTTTCCAAAATTCCTTTTGGATTTTGTATTCTCTGGGATTCTCATTCCCATGTTCCTTGCAGGAATTTGCACCATTGATATGTTCATTTCTCTCCTGGATCTGTTTTCTCTATCTACAGTATCCTTTTCTGAACTTAACAAACATGTTTTGTTTTTTTTTCTATTCTAAAATGAGAAATTCTCACCAGGCAGCTACTCTGTCAAATATCTATGTAATCTCCTGATACCAGGTATGTTGGAATAACAAAACTACAGTTACCGTTTTCACTTTTTAGCCCCTTGAATTCTGGCTTCTAAACCCTGGAAGTTTGAAATTGATTTTCTAAAAGAATCACCAAATTCAGGATTCTCTGATTTTTTTTATGACATTAAAAGTGATGAACACCTCTATCTTCCCCTCACTTTTCATGACACTGCATATTCTAAATTCTCTCCAATATGATTATTTTCTGGTGTCCCTAATAACTTTTCTACTTTCTTCTGCCTTTGAAAGGTAGGTCTTCCCCAAGATGATTCCACATCTTGCTTTCTTTATTGGTTATTTTCTAAAAGCTTTATTTTCTCAGGGATACAACTGCAGAGTAATGGTGAAAAGCATGGACTTGATGTCAAACTGCCTGAATTCAGTATCGAAAATGATTTGGGGCTGAGTAAATGTTACTAACTATGTGACACTGTAAAAGTTATTTAAGCTCCCTGCACCTTATCAGCATAATATAGATAGTAATCCTACCTGTAGTAGAATGGTTGCAGTGATTTAAAGAGTTAATATATGAAAAGAACTCAATATCTGGTTCACATAAATGTTGAGAAAAAGTTAGCAATTGTTATGTGGTGTGGATCACTGTCTAGATTTTCTTATGTTTTCTGTATCACTGGCTGCCTACAAGCTAGCTTCACAAGCAAATTCCAATAGAACTATAAACACTTCAGTCTGGTTCACTTTCTGGCTAGTGGTAGAAATACATGGTGGTCCTTATTGGAATTGTAAAATCTTTGAACATTTTATGGCTAAAGGAGGTCAATGCACTTTTAGTAGATCATGAAACATAAAAAAAAAGCAAAAGCATTCTAAAAAGAAAAAAAAGTATTATGTGGAAGCACCATGATTTTGTATTCTCTATTTTTTCTTTTTTTTTTTTAAAGAGGGGGAGAGAGGGGGGGAGATAGAGAATTTTTAATATTTATTTTTTAGTTTTCGGCGGACACAACATCTTTGTGTGTGGTGCTGAGGATCGAACCCGGGCCGCACACATGCCAGGCAAGCGCGCTACCGCCTGAGCCACATCCCCAGCCCCTCTATTTTTTCTTGAAGTTCTCTACAGTTAAGAGTATTTTTTTAAAAAGTATAACTACAGGGGCTGGGGCTGTGCCTCAGTGGTAGAGCGCTCGCCTAGCATGTGCAAGGCACTGGGTTTGATCCTCAGCACCACATAAAAATAAATAAATAAAACAAAGGTGTGTGTGTGTGTGTGTGTGTGTGTGTGTATACATATATATATATATATGTATATATATATAGTATAACTACAAGTACAATGCTAAGGTCAAGCTACATAGGCAAGAGGTTAGTGTTGGCTATATCAACAGCTAAAATGAGATCATATATTTTTTTAAATCACTGTGTACTAATTGGCGAAAAGACCCATTTAATACTGTATTATGATTGTTGTTGTTTTGTATTTTTATTTTTGGTACTGGGGATTGAAGCCAGGGGCACTTTATCACTGAGCCATATTCCCAGTCCTTTCTTTAAAATGTTGAGACAGGGTCTTGCTAAGTTGCTGAGGCTGGCCTCAAACTTGTGATCCTCCTGCTTCAGCCTCCCAAGTTGTTGGGATTATAGGTAGGTGCTATTATGCCCACTTGTATGGTTTTTACCATAAGTTTGATTCAATATCTAATGTTGAAAAGATGATATTTTGTTTAAAATATTGGAGAAAAGGCAATTTTATAAATTTACTAATTATAAATATATAACTTAATACAACATGTCCCTTAAAGATCATATGATGATATTTTCAACATTGTGTTTACACTTCAAGTTGTTAGTTTTGTGATTATTGATTTCTTGGTTTGTGGTAATACTTATAACTGAAATTCAAATGTCACCATTTAGTCATTTTTTTCCTGTGCATCTTCAGAGAGGTGGAAGACATCAACATTGTCTTCTACTTGGAAATAATAGCAAGTTGTTTATTCCCAGTGTTGCTTTCAGGGAGAGAAAAGAATTAGGGAGAAGGGGAAAGGATATGTTTTCAAAGCATATCTTAGAAGTTTTGATATTTCAGTGAATGTAAATGAATTGATAATATAACTAATTATACTTACATAAACTAATTAATAAAATGAAATTGAAAGAAATACCAAATGTAGAGGGGAGCTGCTCACAAATTGGACACTTTTGCTTATATTGAGATGATTTTTTTTATAATATTAAAGTTGATATTAGATTTTTTTATTCTAAAGAAAAAAAGCACAATTTAAATTGTGTCATTATGTAAGAGCACCTATATATTTCCAAACTTATCAATGAAGCATAAAAACAGTCTTAAAATCTTATTTCTTAAGCTATGTAGATAATGGTGTGCTAGAATCAATTCATTCTGACTTCCAAAGTCCATTTGTTAAAACTTCAGGATTTTTGTGAGCTGGTTGCCAAACATAGCCATTACTAAACATTTATTTATCTAAAATTACAATTTAGTAACTATGTCAACATTCAAATAACATCAAGTCCTAATTATTTTACTACATTTTAATAAATGCTCTTAGGTATGTATGTATATTTATATATATTCTATATATAATACAATTTATAATATATAAATATAGTGGAAACACTACCATGGTGTTACTAAACAACATGTTAAGTACAGTTTTCTTCAAATATTTATTAGTACTATATACAGAAGTAGTTGGCCCTAAGTATCAAAGGGTTTGCATCCATGGATTTAAGTACTCATGGATCAAAAATGTTTGAAAAAATTGTGTCTATTAATTATGTATTTTTGTCATTATTTTCTAAACAATGTGGAATAACAATTATATACATAGCATTTACATTGTATTGTAAGCTAAAGAAGTATAGTAACCTAAAGATGATTTAAAGTTCAAGGGAGGATGTCATAGATTTTATGCAATTCTACACTATGTTATTTTATTTTTGGAACCTGTAAATATGTTTAATTAGTATGTGTCCATTTAAAATAAAAAGTAATGAAGTGAAGGTATTTTTCATAATAAATTATAATCTAATCCCAATGAAAAAAGAATAAAGTTATTTGTTTTAAATAATAAATTCATGTAACAAATTTAATTTATGACATTATCCATATGAGTATTGCTAGGAAATCTTCAGAAACAGAGAGACATATACACAGAAAATGGAGAGAAGACATGAATTACTGGTGGTCTCCTGAGCTACTCCCATGAGCAGGTGTACCACCCCTTCTTAGTTTCTGATGTACATGAATATAGAGGCCACCAGGTGAGCTCAGGAGGGGCCATGCTAAGTGGTACCACAGACTGGGATAATCTGGCTATAGGTGGATGTCTGTTGGGGGATGGGACAACCTAAGGTTCTGATTCTGAAATGGGGACATCGGAAGGTGAGGGTAGTAGCCTCTGTCTTCCATCTTCAATATAATCTCATGACCTCTGAGGTTTTCCTAGGTCTCATTCCATTGCTCCCTACTCCAGTTCTGTCTGAAACCTTGTCGTTGGGGATCCAGGAATGGGAAGGGCCATCTCTTTATGTCTCCTAATGGGCAAGACCCACCTCTTCCTACACCATTTTATATGGGACTTAAGCATCCACACATTTTGCTATCCAAGAGGATCCTAGAATCAATCTTGAATATTAAGGAACAACTGTGTAGCAAATGGCAGATTACTTAGTAAAAACTCATGAAAATAAAAAAATTTTTTTCACATAAGAAATGATTAAAAAACTTGGGACCATTCCTAGAGAACAGCCTTTTATTAATAAAAGATTATTCAAAACAGTATGACATATTTCTAATTCTAGCTCAAATCTCCATTGCAAAAATTACCATTGCTGGGTATTAAACTTTTTGATATAGCTTCTTTTTTTCCCCCTTGTTTTTGTTTTTAGTGCTTCTAAATGTGATAACCCATGTAATCAGTTCAATAGGTGGTTTCTACTATGTGCTCTGAGTAATCTCTCTCTTGTTGATGACCAATATATTGAAAACCAAAAATGTCTTCTTGCCAGAACAAAATGTTCGGGGCATAATGAATCAGTTGTATTAGAAAGAAGAAATTAGCACAATGTGTCAAACTGTGTTCTACTATCATGTATGACCAATTAGAACAAATAAACAAAAAAGTCTTTAAAAAAAGAAAAAAAATAGAACTAACAAATCAGGAATAAGAAATAGAAATTTTATTTCATTGTACCAATCACTCATTATTTTTTAGATCAAGTACTCCTGATTTCCTATCTCCACCAAAAGACTGCATTCTGAAGTTTTATGCATTTTAAATTCTATGGTTACAAACTGGAAATGTTAGTCTAATATTACAGACTTAAAAATACCTTTTCTCCTCTAAAATGCTACTTACTACCTCTCAAAGGCTTCACTTTTGTTCTGCTTTTCCAGATGTAATTACTCCAAATGGCTTGAATGTTAAGAAGTTTTCAGCAGTGCACGAGTTTCAAAATCTCCATGCCATGTATAAGGCCAGGATCCAAGATTTTGTTAGAGGTCATTTTTATGGGTATGCTTTTCTGGGCTATTTGTTTATTTATTTACTTAGGCACTGGGGATTGGCCCTAGTCATTTGCTTATACTAGGCAAATTCTCTACCACTGAGTTGTATCTCTAGCCCATGCTTTTCTTTACTTAAAGAAAAAAAGAAAGAAAAAAGAAAAGAAAAAGCATGCGATTTTTCATATCTTTAGTAGAGAGAAAGCAGGATCATTTTAGTAAATGTTTCTCTATCACAGTCCCTCTGTTCTCCAATGGAATTCATGTGTACATTTTGTTGCTGTTGCCTTATTTAATATGAAACTGTTTGGCTTTTTTTTTTTTAGTCATTTGGACTTCGATCTTGAAAAGACTTTATTCTTTTTCATTGCTGGGAGGTATGAGTTTTCAAACAAAGGAGCTGACATCTTCCTAGAATCCTTATCCAGATTGAACTTCCTGCTGAGGGTAAGAAAGCTCTAGGGCAGGACACAATGTTCTTCTAGCGATGACTTTCTTCTTTAAGAGTGAAGAACTTCCTGGCTTCTTAAATAGCTTTCAAGAGGATGTATGATGCTGAACATTTACAAAGATAACCTTATCCTGAAAGTGACACTGCCCTTTCAATTTACATATTAGAATTATTGAATTGTTCACCTGCATATTTATCTATATTGTCCAGTATGTTTTTAAAAGAGAACCTCACACCATATGTGCTAATATAAGAAGTTGTTATAACATCCCTTTTTCCTTCCAGGAGCTTATAATCAGTTGAAAGATAAATATAGAGAAATTGAGTGGATAGATAACAAATTGTCACTCTTTTTTTTCTAAACCAATGAAGATGTGGCTTGGGCATATCTCAATTGCAGTGGAAGATGTGGCTGGAGTACAATAGGTATCCTAAAACTGACCCTGGGTATTGCATTTAGCCATTCAATCACAGGTATCTCTGACCATTGCCACCCTCCTCCAACTCAAGCAGACCTTCCGAGTAGCATGTGCCATGTGGCTACCTGCCAAGTACTACAGCACTAGCTCTCTGAAGAACAGGACAGACACATGTCAACTGTTTCTCCTCAACTCACTAGCCATGTTCCCTTTCCAAGTTTAAGAGTTTCAAACTCCAAGTCTAGGAGATGTCCTGCCACCTGAAAACACAAAGAAGGAAAAGTAGGTTCTTCTTCCCAGAATTACGGCATTTCCCCACCTCAGGAAGATGGGCCTTAAAGAGGTTCTCAACTAATTCAGCAATAAAATATGTACCATAGAGATAACTATTTTAAAAAGGTACCATGACATAGTAACTGATTAAAATAATTTGTTTATATTACAATCCTATTACAAATATAGAATAAGTAACAGGAAAATATCCCCAAGAACCTAATGTAAAATTTTGAACTTATTAAGATATTGAGCCAATCTAGATTTCCCTGAGTTCTGTACTCTTCTCCAGTTAATTTTTTTCAGGGACATAGATTCATCTTTGCCTTAGAGAAGATATTGTACCAAGTACTCTAAAAGATTCACTGAAACCACATTAATAAGGAAGAAATACATGAATAAAAATCCCATTTGCAAAATAGAATCCAAGATCAAACAGATTATTCTGGTATAATCTTATTTCATATATGAGTTCATTCAATAATCTTAATAAATGGACTCACAACTATATCAAACACATATCATGTTTAGGAACATTATTAATAAATCTATCAATATAATTATTATTGAGAGTCATATTATTTTTAAATGTGAAGAAAAAACCTATTGCTATTATGCTAGTCAACAAACATAATTATAGTACTTGGAGAAGTCAAAAGAAGGCATTCTTTTTTCCATATAGTGTACATTTATTCTTTGGTTGCACATTGACTACTTCTGTGGTGAGTTTCTTTCTTATCGTGTGGTTTTTGTAGATTTCCTGAACAAAATGTCAGGCCCCAGAGTGCAGAGGTCGCATACTTAATGGTCAAATGCCTCACGCACAGGAGATAGTCAAACACACATATGTTTGCAGTTGGAGTTTATACATTTACTTCCCAAACTGCTAAGCTAATAGCACTTGTGGGACATGGAAAAGAATTTTGAATTTTAGACTCAAAATCATCAGTTTAAGTCTCAGCTTTGCTCTAAGGAGCTCAGAAGAAATATTAAACCTCTCATGGCTCCCTTTTGATATTGATAAAATGAAGAAATTGATACCTATTGTACATGGTTATTATGAGCACTGGGTCAAATTATGTGTTTTAAGTGCCCTATCACAGTGCCTGCTGCACAGAAGTACTGAGCCTGTATGTATTCCCTTGATTTAGGCCTGAATACCAAAATGCAGCATAAGGACAATCAAGACATTTGACAGAAAAACATAAATGATCTATTGGTGCCAATCAATGTGAATAAACTAAAAAAGATTAAAAAGAACAAACTAGTAGTCAATCCTCATTAAATTTCTAATCTCAAATTTTAAAGAATCAATTTTAGCCTTGAAATATTAGCTCCCATTTATTATAATTTTTTAACCACAGAAAAGCACAGTGATATGGATAGCAATTGTTACCTATTTTAGGTGATAGATGCCATGAAAATATTTTATTCCTGAGTTTTCAAACTGTTCATTGACAAGTCTTGACTGAAAGCCAGATTTAAATTAACTTGCTAAAAAAGTCTTAGGAAGATAGAAGTCATTTCTCTGTGAATCATAAGTAAATCTTTCTGTCTAAACACATGTAAAAACACTATTTTATCAAAGTTTAAGGTCCACCTGTCACATGCTTTTGCAATCTTTGACAGTTGACTCTGTTGTGTTTTCTAATCCCTCATCAGATGCATAAAAGTAACGTCACAGCAGTGGTGTTTTTCATTATGCCTGCCAAGACAAATAATTTCAACGTGGAAACCCTGAAAGGACAGGCAGTGAGAAAACAGCTATGGTAATCTCACGTCTCGTGAACCTCAAAGCAATAAATGTAAAGGGGTTTGTTTTGAAGTGCATGATCTATGAGATATTTCCTTGAACGTTGTTTTTTTTTTTTTAACATTATTATAGCACAAATCGATTCTCTTCTATTGGGCTGCTTTGTTGGATTATGTAATCCCGATGACATCATGGGTATTATTGGAAAATCTTTGGAATGAGCAAACATGGAAGGAACAGTCTTCTGTAGAAATATTTAAAGATGGGTTGAATATGTGTTCTGCTTTCAATTGTGAAAATTTTTAAACATATGCCAAAGTAAAGAGATTTAGTGTAGAGACTTCTTCCACGCTCAGCCAGATTCAGCACCATCAACCAGTTCCCACACTTGCTGTCTCTTACACCTTCTGCCCTACCTGCTCTCAACCAGCTCCCATCACCATCAAGCAAAAAAGTTGAAGCTCTCGGAGTTGATCAAGATGTTCTGTTGCCTCAGCTTTGAAGTTTTTCACTCAAGCTAAATTAGCAAATAAAAAATAATAGAAAAAGTTGTGCCGAGGAGACTTGTATTTCAAAAATTACAAGTGATGAAACAGTAGCATTGTTATGACAAATGAAGATTGAAAGTTATAATGCTGTCTGAATTAGAAACCTTTCCATTTCAAACAGGGACACTGCGCATTCTGTGAAGGAAAAGTTTGGAAAGAAACTCTATGATGCATTATTGAGGTAGGTGTTCGGAAAAACACACACTTCAAACATTTAGGACTTCACTATTCAAATTTAACCATCCAGACACTACCATGTACTTACTTTGTTCTAAATACAAGGTAATTAATATAATAGCCTTTGAAGATACGTTATCATGCGAACAGTAGTTTTATGCTTTGTTTGACAAACACCAGTAAACAGCTTGAATGTTTGAGAACACATTTGCTTATGCTGGCAGATTCTATGTCCATGTAACTCTTTAAAGGTTAGTATGTCAATCTGAAACAGAGGGTGGGCTCAAGTCAAAATGCAGGTGTGTGTGTGTGTGTGTGTGTGTGTGTGTGTGTGTATACACATATATATTTAGATATATTGGTCATGATGAATATTTATATATCTAATTTGTATTTATTTACATGTTAAATCTATGTTATCATCCTTACTTAATAATTTGGATAACATAAAAAATAAATAAATAAAAATATATGTGCATATGTCTGACACTTAGAAAGCACTTAATTATTGCCAACTATTTTTACTTTTTTTAAAAAATATTTTTTAATTGTAGTTGGACACAATACCTTTGTTTTATTTATTTTTTATTTTTATGTAGTGCTGAGAATCCAACCCAGGGCCTTGCATGTGCTAGGCGAGCACTCCACTGCTTAGTCACAACCCTAGCCCCTGTTTTTATTTTTATTATTAACATGTTTTTCCTAACAGAGGAGAAATTCCTGACATGAATGATATTTTGGATCGAGATGACTTAACAATTATGAAAAGAGCCATCTTTTCAACTCAGGTAAAAAGAAAAAAAGTGCCCACCATTTCTCATAACTGTTAAAATCAATCTAAGTCAATATTTTAATTTGCTGGAATGTACTAATTTGGAAAATTTTTAGACTAGAGGGTTATAAAAGACATTCTCACATAGTTACCTGAATCATGTCCTTTTTTGAGTAGTTTTAAGGACTTCTTTTAAAACTCTCACGAAACTTGTTTTTGTATCCACTTGCAGAATTGATTTGTAATTAACTTATCCAGTTTAAAAACTATATACTAACAACACCAAGCCTTCTAAATTTTTCCAAAAGCATAGAATTTGTGTTATGGTTGAAAAAAAAAGTGAATGTTTTTTAGTAGAATGGAATTATTGCAAAAAGGATAAATCATGTTAGGCATGCACTGGAGCTCTTGTCCTAACAGGAAGGTACCAGGTGCAAGAGGGCAGTTCTGGAAAATTCCAGGACACCCTTATATTCCAAACAAGTCTCCAAAGCAGTCACAAAGTTTAGATCTTTCACGTGGTGGCTTCAGATGGAAAACAAAAGTTACATGTGCTTACCATCTGTGAAAGGAAGTTCTCAAACCCATTATCTTCCTCTGAAACACACACAAAACTTAGTCATGCTCATCAGTGTCATCTGCAAAGTCTGAGAACCATAAAGGTTGCTTGAAATGTCAGTGACCTATTGTTAAATTAGTCACCCTTATTAATTCTTTGCACAATTGACATTTTCTTCCCTCTATTGCTTCAGCGACAATCTTTGCCTCCTGTGACCACGCACAACATGATTGATGACTCCACAGATCCCATCCTCAGCACCATTAGGCGGATTGGGCTTTTCAACAACCGTGCAGACAGAGTCAAGGTAGACGTAATTGGTTTCGTAGGCCTTTTCACAGTTATAAGAATACATTTCTGGAGAATTGATGAGAAGTCTTAGTTGTTTTAACATCTACCAGGATGTTTTAAACATTTCTAAATGAAATTAATTGCTTCTTCTTTTAGGCAATTACAATATAATGAATATTTTGGTTTCATTCTTGAAAAGCAAAGCATTTTCATGGTTTTGAGTCAGAATTCTACAACTTATTGAACAATATTATCAATAATTATAAGAAAATTGACTACGATACAAATGTATTCTAAGAATTTCCTTAATGAAGGAATCTGATATTAACATGAATTATGTTTATTTTTTCCTGATAGAGTTCTATTTAAAGGGATAATATAAGAGACTACCAGTTTTAGAGAAGGTGTTTTTATGTGCTTTTCTATAGACCAATTCATCCTTTTGACACTTGAGTTTCTGTAATGGCTAGGTACAGTATTGCATGCTGAGGATATTTACATGAGTAAGATCCAGTTCTGCCAATATGTGCTTCACCTGATGTTTACCGAACCTGTTATGTTCTGGGACGGAGCTGGGCGTGGGTGGCAATGGTGAACTTGTAAATAGATGATTGCTTAACTCTGCTCAGTTTCATTCATCAATGTTCAAGACGGAATTGTCAGAAGCTGTTAGGAATCTTTTCTAAGCCCCCCACTCTTCCTTTTTTTCTGACACTTTTAACATATGACTTCCTTGAGAATCCTGTGTTATCTTCAGCATCCCTCCAGCCGATCTCAAATATAGGTTTCAACTTCTTTTTTTTTTTTTTCAGGTTCTATGAACAGTTGTGGAATCTCATTGTTTCCCATATTCTTAAGAAATTTGCCCTATCAGTTTCCTCTCTCTCTCTCTCTCTCTCTCTCTCTCTCTCTCTCTCTCCACAGTGTGTCAACACCAACTTGGCCTCATTCTTACATAGTTCATCATAGACCTATATTTGTCAATTTTTTGTGTCTTAGAAATGAAATGGTGGGGGCAAGGAAAGCCTCATGTTTTCCTGTACATTTCTGTTTTTCTCAAAACCTTTCTTGTCACACCCATATCTAACTCTGGTCTTGTCTGTGAGGGTCTGCCAGGAGCCTGGCATTTGTTATGGACAATAGAGATGGAAGGAAGGAAGACTGGAAGGTGGGAGGGAAGATGATAGGTCATGAGGCTGGCTAAGGTTGATGCTTCCCTTGCCCTTGGGAAAACTCAAGCTGGAGAGTCCTGTTATGAGCCTATGTGACTGTTGAACCCTGCCCTGGGTAGGGCAGTGATTTGGATTATAAATATAAGAAATAAGGGAAATGAAGACAAATAAACAGAAACAGATGAAACAGGACTCAGCGGATCACCAGAGCTCCTGGTAGGAGAATGCTGGCAGACTATGAGGAAGATCTGCACATTTATTATATAGGTTTAAACATCAAAGGGATTCACTGTGAAAAGGCTTCTTTTTAAAATTTATTTTTTTTTCTGATTTGTTATACG
This sequence comes from Callospermophilus lateralis, assembly GCF_048772815.1. Lineage (NCBI taxonomy): Eukaryota > Metazoa > Chordata > Mammalia > Rodentia > Sciuridae > Callospermophilus > Callospermophilus lateralis. The sequence continues at coordinate 88,735,225 of NC_135308.1, read as the reverse complement.
TAATACTAGAATGTATTTCAATTCATAGTACACATATAGAGCAAGATTTTGCATGTCTCTGGTTGTACACAAAGTAGAGTCACACAATTCATGTCTTCACATATGTATTTAGGGTAATGATGTCCATCTCATTCCACCATCTTTCCTACCCCTGTGCCCCCTCCCTTCCCCTCCCTCCCCTTTTCTCTATCTAAAGTCCTTCATTTCTCCCATGCTCTCTCCAACCCCCATTATGGATCAGCATCCACATATCAGAGAAAACATTAGGCCTTTGTTTTGGGGGGATTGGCTTACTTCACTTAGCATGATATTCTCCAACTCCATCCATTTATCTGCAAATGCCATGATTTTATTTTCTTTTAATGCCAAGTAATATTCCATTGTGAATATATATCCCACAGTTTCTTTATCTATTCTTCTATTGAAGAGCATCTAGGTTGCTTCCACAGTTTGCTATTGTGAATTGAGCTGCTATAAACATTGATGTGGATGCATTACTATAGTATGCTGATTTTAAGTCATTTGGGTATAGACTCCTTGGAGTCTATACCCAAATGGTGGTTCCATTCCAAGTTTTCTGAGAAATCTCCATGCTGCTTTCCAGATTGGTTGTACCAATTTGCATTCCCACCAGCAATGTATGAGTGTGCCTTTTCTCCCACATCCTTGCCAATACTTATTGTTGTTTGTCTTTATAATAGCTGCCATTCTGACTGGAGTGAGATGAAATCTTAGAGTAGTTTTGATTTGCATTTCTCTAATTACTAGAGATGTTGAACATTTTTTCATATATTTGTTGGTTGATTATATATATCATCTTCCAAGATGTGTCTGTTCAGTTCCTTGGCCCTCTCACTGATTGGGTTGTTTGTTTTCTTGGTGTTAAGTTTTTTGAGTTCTTTATACATCCTAGAGATTAGTGCTCTATCTGATGTGTGTGTGGCAAAAATTTGTTCCCATTCTGTAGGCTTTCTACTCAACTCACTTATTTTTTCTTTTGCTGAGAAGAAGCTTTTCAGTTTGAATCCATCCCACTTATTGATTCTTGACTTTATTTCTTGTGTTATAGGAGTTTAATTAAGGAAATCAGGGCCTAATCCGACATGATTAAGATTTAGGCCTACTTTTTCTTCTATTAGGTGCAGGGTCTCTGATCTAATTCCTAGGTTCTTGATTCACTTTGAGTTGAGTTTTGTGCATGGTGAGAGATAGGGGCTTACTTTCCTTTTGCTGCATATGGATTTCCAGTTTTCCCAGCACCACTTGTTGAAGAAGCTTTCTTGCCAATCTATGTTTCAATTATTTTTTCAATGCTGGGGATCAAGTCTAGGGCCTCACACAGGCCAGGCAAGCACTCTGCCACCAAGCCACACTTCCAGACCTGAAAAAAATTATTTGTGAGTTCAATGAAATAATTTCCCAGGAATGGAGAAGCCCTTTATTTTCTAAACATATGAAACACTTTGGTATCTTTGTGTCTATGCAGATGTTAGTATCTCTTTCTGAAACACCTTTATTGTAATCATTTAACAGTTTCTTTGGGAGCAAAACTGAAAGTTTTCTCTTCCTTACACCTTCTCCTAACACACATTCCTCTACACCACAGGGAACAGTTGCTTCCTTGTCTGCATCCCATGACACTTTATATCTACTGTTACTGTAGAAACCATCACGTTAACTTATGTATATATTTTAGAAATATATATGTCCTCTGCTCCAGAAACACTGTTTGAGGCAGTGATCAGTTCCCATTTGTATTGTCTCCATTTGGGTCCTCTATGAAGCTTATGCCAAGGCAGGATTAGATACGCAGAAGAATTACTGGAGGAAATGCCTGTGAAGGATAAAGGGGCTGAAATGGAGAGAAGGCCAGGAGATGCAGGTCAGACAACCATGAATGGAGACCAGAAAGAAGGAAACAGGAAGACCACAGAAGACAGCCCAGTTCTAAAATTAGCTTAGCCTTTCTTTCCTTCTCTTTCTTTCTTTTCTCTTTTCTCTCTCCCTTTCTTTCTTCTTTTCATAAAGGAAAGTTAAATGCATTTAGTGAAAAACTAGAATTAATACATTAGTTAGCAAATATGCCAAAAACTACACACAGCAGCAGCAGCACTTATGATGACTCACAAAGGGGGACAGCGTGGTAGGACCACTCGATAAGTGGTTTGTCAGTTAATGAAACTAAAACTGCACACACGTACACCTATGAACACAAAAATAAAAACAAAAGTGATTTTCAAGGACACAATCTACAACCAACACAAAATGAGAATTATTTAGAATTATTTTTTCTTAATACAAAAGATGATTAGTGTGTGTGTGTGTGTGTGTGTGTGTGTGTGTGCATGTCAAATGATATTCTGTTGAGTTATTTAAAATATGTTCTCATTAGTATGTACAACATTTCCTGACTTTAGCAACCTTTCCTTTCTGTTTCGTCTTCCCGTACACCTTCCAATTACCAAAACAGTTTCAGAATGGCAGACATTTGGGTGCCTTCTTCTATGAGCAGTTTTAATAGGGATTCCTATTAATAGCAATAGGGATTTCCCAAGCAGAAGTTGCCCATTAAAGTAATCACCCGTTTGGAATAAATGGGTTGGCAGCAGTACCGGTCTCTACCAGTTTATAGGCTAAGTGCAGCTGCTGTAATAGACCCAGAAGCTGCAGGCAGATGGGGCTGTCAGTCAAGATCCCTGGGGCCAGGATCTCTTGAAGGAAACCTGAGCTGTATTTCCAGGGCTGCTGTATTTACAAAGAAAGCCATATCCTCTCTGACTTGCAATTCCTGCCACTTTTTCAACTTACAAGTTTACTTATCTGCGTGTACCTCAGTGTTCTCATCTGTAAAATGGTAGTAAAATAATCACTTATGCCTAGAATTGTGAAGGTTAAATAAAAAGTAAGTTCTACATTTAGCACAGTACCTGGCACACAGTAAACGCATATAACTGCTAGAAAATGGATGGAACTGGAGACTGTGTTACATGAAGTTATCCAGACTCGGAAAATCAAGGGTTGAATGTTTTCTCTCATATGTGGAAGCTAGAAAGGAATAAAAAGAATAGAAAAGGATCTCACAAAAACAGGGAGAAGGAAGGGGATCAAAGGGAGGAAGTTACTGGGGAACGAAATCTACCAAATTGTGCCATGTTCACATGTGAATATACCATAATGAATCCCATTTTTATGTATGATGATGATGATGATGATGATAATACAACAATAATGGAAGGGAGATCAGTAGAGTAGGATTGTGAGAAGGATGAGAAAGGGAAGGTATTAGGAAATTAGATTAATCAAATTATGTTAATGCATGTACAAATATGGCATAATGAACCCCAGTATTATTTATAATTATAATGCACCAATAAAAATAAATACATTTTAGAAAATAAAAAGAAATAAGTACTTATCCAAGTACTTAGTAGATGATAGGTACTCAATAATTTTTATAAGAGAAATATGAACAGTTTGGTGAGTAGAAAAAAGTAGATTTGTCTTTGACTTCAGGATTTGTTAAGATATTTTATAAAAGTGATGTCACATTAGCTGCTCTTGATCAACAAGCAGTTTCTTATGCAGACAGGAAGAAGGGCAGCCCAGGCAGAGGAAAAAGCAGATGGAAAGGCACAGAGATATAAAAGCACATGGTTTATGTAGGGTGAATGGAAATGGACATTTGTCTCATACAAATTATTTTTATGCAGTTAAACTCATGAATATATCTTTTTTTATGAATATTTTGAGATGTACACTTATTATTATCATGAAGCAACCACAAACCCAAATTAAAGTATAGCAACTTCCTGACATTTAATATATATTCAAAGCACTGAGATAAACTTCTGTCCATTCAGCATTAGGTATTTAATTTTATTAAGAGAATTCTCTAAAAACTTGACAGTAACTTAGGCTTGTGTTAATATAAGTACCTGTTGGTAATCTGCACATAGAACTCTATAGACTAGATCTTAGTATTCAGAGTGGATTAAGTTTTTGATATTAAAAACAGAAAACATTGAAGATTATTTTGAATTTAAATATGTTCATCTCCTGTCCTGCCTCGGCAGTATTCTACTGTGGGAAAAGTCCAGACTTCAGGTCTCAGGGCTATGCTGCTACCCGTGAAATTAAATGAACTTCCTGAAACCTTACTTTCTTCATGGATAAATAAAGAATCAGATAAGTTTTCTTTTGCTTTTTCCTGTTAACCTAGGGCCTGCTGTGATCCAGGTACGCTGCTGGCATTGTTGGTATACAAGCTTTCATTGAATCCGATTACCTGACCTCTGAAATCCCTTCCTCAGCCCTGGGCTTCTGCAATTGAATGTTTTATGGCTCAGAGCAGCTGCTTCCTTATTTTAGTTGTGCCATCATTCTGTTTGACTAGGAGAAAAATGAATGAGAGGTGATGTTTTCATGTTCTAAGATGAGCTTCGGAGAGTAATTTTCCTGAGCTTAGAAATACTAACATAAGTACAATGTTTTTCTTGTTCTTGGCAAAAGGAGAACAAGGGGTTGTTGATTTGGTGACTACACAGATGCAGTATCTATGTCGTTTGTATTTTATTTTATTTTATTTTTTTAGTGCAGTACTTTGCACATTATAGGAAACTCAAATCATGTTTTATGAAGGAAAATGTTTTATCTTACTTTGCCATTTTGTAATACTTGTGATTGAACGAACTGCCAACTTTATTGGCTTTAGATATTTTACAGTTTATTTCTTATTAAGTTTAACTTATTCCTATGATCTACTGAGATATGACTAATGGTTGTAATGTCCTTGCGGATCAATGAGTTAAAATTCTTCATTAAAATGAATACTTCAGACTATTTTTCACTTTAATTCTTATCATATGATGAGATTGTAAGACAGTAAAATCAATTTGGTAATGATTTAATAATGCAATGGCCCTTGTTATGTCCTAGTTTCTTATAAAATTAGAATCATGAAAATGTCTATTCTACCCATCTTACAATGTTGCTAAGATTAAATGAGGTAATATATGTGGAAATCACTCATAATATGTAAAGTTATATGCAAATGTTGTTGTGATTATTGTTACTTATTCAACTTAAGGCTTTTCTTTAAAGTGATCTCTTTGGAAGAATATATATTTATTCCAGGAAGAAAAACTGAAATCTTGTTCTTTGTTCTCTGCCTTTAGATCTCTTTCCATCTCCTTCCAGGACAATTCAGTTCTAAAGCTATTGGGTAGGGTGACACAAGGCAGGTGTCTGTACTTGAGTGAGAAGCATGCCATCATGTTAGTTCAGAGAAAGGCAGGAGGCCCCAAGCAGGATGAGGAAAGTTCCACGACAGAGAGCAGCCTGGAGCAATAGCAGAAACAGATGTGAATGGGGGGGACATCTAAGCATGGAGGAAATGGCAGGAGAAATATGAATTACACAGAAGGAGTATGATCCAAGAAATGATAAATTAAGGATAATGAAAGCCAGGGATAGTGTGTGTGTGAGTGTGAGTGTGTGCATATGTGTGTGTGTGTGTGTGTGTGTGTGTGTGTGTGTGTGTGTATTCCTTATCCCAGCCTCCACTATGAGGCCAGCGCATTGGTTTCATTAATGAGGCTCTTAGCATAAAAGTTGACTAGTGAGATCGAAATAAACACACAGACTCAGTTACCTTTTTCTATGACCAGGTCCGAGATGGCTCCCCTCTCTGGTTTCCATGTCTAACTGCCCGGTAGGGCAGCAAGGATTACTCAGGGCTAGCAGGAGAGAGAGAGAGAGTGAGCACGCCAGGGAGTAGCCTTTTATTGGGGAACAAGAAATTCAGGGGAGAATTCCATCCAATGAAGGTTGAAGGAGGGCCGCACTCCAAGGTCAGGGTCAGTGATTGGCCCCCGGGGTCAGTGGTCAGTTACACCCCCACACGGACAGGTTCTCTCAACAGGAGAGGGCCGGGAAAGCTCCGACACAGCCAGAGCACCTCAGACCCAAACCGGGAGTCGCCCAGTCACATGTGAGAATGGCTTCCCACACCAGCCCACTGGGTGTGTGGCAGAGTGACAAGACAATAACAATGAGCTTACCTAGCACTTAGGTTTTGGGTTCTAAATACCATTCTTCACTGAAAGGAATTAGGGTTCCATGGAGAAATGGCTGAATTTAGGTATAGGGAAAGCTGAGAGATAATCTAATAATAGTAATTGAAGATTATATTAAATATGAGAAATAGGAGCATTCACTCATACAGATAACAAGTTAAATAGCTGTTCAAGTCACGAATTTTCAATTATAGCTGTGATTTCTTGCTGCCTTTCAGAACTTTACAGGCAGTGTTGTTCTTACCAGTTGTTATGAGCTTAGAAATTCTAACATAAGTACAATGTGCATAAAAGTCTATTGGTATACTTTCAGAAATATTGTGAGCCAGTTTGAAATATAGCTGTCATTAAATTTTATGTAAATTTATAAGTAAATAAATAAATTATACTAAAGAGAAAGGTAATGCTTACGATTCAGCAAATCTTTATTGTTTGCTACATGTTATTATTGCCTATGCTTTGAGGTTATTTATGCCTATCCTATTCATTTGACCCAAGTACTCAATAAGGATGTGCTATTTACTGTTCTCCCCACCTCCACGTTCAGAGACATCACATTGGGATTATTTGTTTTGTTTTGAAACAGAGTCTTGCTAAATTGCTCAGGTTGGCCTTGAATTTGTGATTCTCCTTTCTTAGCCTCCCGAGTCACTGGGATTACAAGCATGCATCATTGTCCCCAGCACATGGGAGTATTTGTAGAGTGAAAATAGGCAAAAACTACAAATCACAGATGGATTTATTTGTGCATTGAGGGCTGAGGATGTGATTCAGTGGTAGAGTGCCTACCTGGCATTTGTGAGAACCTGAATTTGATCCCAAGAACTGCAAAAAGAAAAAAAAAAATGTGTATTGAACTCTGGATTTAAGAAAGTGATTTAAAAATATTAATAATGCAAAAGAAACTTAGAAACATGTTTTGTTCAGTAGCCATTATGTTGTGAATGACACAAAATATTTCCTCCATATTAAAAATCTAATATTCAATATGTGTAATAAGAATTGTGATGCATTCCACTGTCATGTATTTAAAAATAAAAGCAATTAAAAATAAAAATACATAAAAATCTAATATCCAAATTAACAAAGAAGTCAACTGTCACACTGATGAGTCTATGAAGTTCTGATAAACATCTCTTTCACTTTTACTCATTAACAAAGGGAATCAACATTTAGGCCAGAACTACATTCAGTCAATTGAAGCTGATTAGCAAAGATTTTGGCATTTTGTGAGAACTAATTGACTATATAGAATTTACAATAAGGAGGGGCTAGGGTTGTGGCTCAGCGGTAGAGCGCTCACTTAGCGCATGGGAGGCTCTGGGTTCGATCCTCAGCACCCACATAAAAATAATTAAATAAACAAAGGTATTGTGTCCCACTACAATTAAAAAAATAAATATTAAAGAAAAAGAATTTGCAATAAGTATATAATACTCCTTATGTATATAATACTCCTTTAATAGACTTCATTTTTTTAGAGCTTTTTAAAATCACAGCAAAATTAAGAGGGTTTCTATTTACCACCTGCCCTCAGGTATGAACAGCCTGCCCATTATCAATATCCTTCACCCTAGAGGTACATTTGTTACCATGAACCTACATTGGCCCAACATTATCACAGGACACCAAGATTCACTCTCGGTGTTGTACATTCTTGGATTCTGACGAATGAATATAATGACATGTATTCATTATTACAGTCTGGTATAGAATAGTTTCACCGCTCTTTGCTCTGCCTGTCCATTTCTCCCTTTCCCCTAACCCCTGTCAACCACTGATCTTTTTACATTCTTTATAGTTTCGTGTGTTCCAGAAAGTCATCTAGTTGAAGCCATACACATTGTATCCTTTTCAGATTGGCTTCTTTGACTCAATAGCTTAATTCTTTTCAGTACTGAATTATAGCCCATTATTTGCATGTATTATAATTAAGTCATCCATTCATCTACTGAAGGACATTTTGGTTGCTTCTAAGTGTGGGCAATTATGTATAAAGCTGATATAAATACCTGTGTGCAGGTTTTCATATGCACATTTTTTATTATTTAAAAATTGTATGCTATATATCATCTGTATGATTAAAATTTATAATAAACATATCAAATAGACATTTATACTCTGGTTTCTCAGTTTGTAGATGCCAGCACACTACTGCAAACAGGCCACGGTAAACATGTTGCCTTTTACTCTGAGTGAAAAGAGATTTTGAGCAGGGGCATGACTGACATTTTTAAAGGGTCACTTCCATTGTTCTGTTGAGTAGAGACTTTGTGGGAAAAAAGCAAGGAGATATAGTAGGAAGTAATTGCCTCCAGGTGAGATGGCTTGGGTGAGGTCCTCTTGTATGATCTGATCCTTGTGCATGGAACATGTGAGAATGGTCTGTTACATAACTCCCCTCTTTCCTACTTGAGTTACGAACAGATTGATAAATAAGACAGGATCAGTGATTGCAGAAACAAATATAAATCAGGGCTAGATTGGAGGATATGTAGTTTAGGGTGAGAGTAAAAGTGAACATGCCAACTCCCTAGCCTGCCACCTGAGCCCTGAAACCAGAGTCTCCAGAGGAGGCATTATACCGAGTGGAGAGGGGAGGAAAAAACACCTAGGCTTTTTGCTTTTCCTTTTTTCTTATCTCTTTCTTCCCTCTTCCTCTGGACATAAAACATAAGGGTTCTATGGAAATAACCATATTGTTGGGGACATTTTGTTGTTGTTGTTGTTTCTTAATTGTCCTCTTTTTCTCACTTGAGTTTTCCTTTTTTTAGGTGATTTTACACCCAGAGTTTCTATCCTCCACCAGCCCCTTGTTACCCATGGATTATGAAGAGTTTGTCCGAGGTTGTCATCTTGGAGTTTTTCCATCATACTATGAACCCTGGGGTTATACTCCAGGTACGTGACATGTACAGATTGTAGAATATTTTGGATTTATTATTATTATTTTATGTGCATGCATATAATATTAAAGTTGAAATGTAATTTCTACTAAGGTCTTGATATGTAATTTCTACTAAGGTTTGTTTTAAAAATGATTTTAATTGGATCTATCTCAGTGGTCAATTTTATGCTTTGTAGATCCTGATTTAAGAAAAAGGACAAAGATTATGTAAGTATAGCATGATATGGTTGGTCATACTTTTGTGGCTATTTGAATTATTAGTTCATTGCAATTCAAATAAAAAGAAGGTTTTATATAGATTACTCATCCTCTTCACTAATATGAAGGAGAAATTGCAAGTAGAGTTAATATGATAAATAATATTCTAGTAATATAGTTCTCTGAACTTATTTAAGAAGAATATGTTTTGTAAAATTAAGGGATGCATTCAATCTGTATTAGGTAACAGTCACATTGTTAAAGAAAAAAGTAGTAAAGAAAAAAGTGCACAGGGAAAAATCTTCACATTCCTGCTTCTCTAAAAAACAAATAAAGGCTTAGCGGTAGAGCGCTCACCTAACACGTGCAAGGCCCTGTGTTCAATCATCAGCACCACATAAAAAATAAATAATTAAATAAAATAAAGGTATTGTGTCTGACTACAACTAAAAAATTAATATTAAAAAATGGAGAAACAAACAAGCAAAACAAAAAAGAAGAAATAAAATTCAATGGTAGAGATTGTCACCGATGGCATTATCCCATTGAGAAGCTCCTCCCACTTCTGTTTTTTGTTGTTGTTGTCTGTTTGTTTGTTTTGTTTTTTTTAACAGATGGTGGATTGTCAGATCTGCTATTTGTTTTTCCTTTCTGGTCTCTAATAACAGGATTATTGTTAGCATCAGGTTTGCAGGTCAGTGGTAGAACTTGTGATCAGCATGCACAAGGCCCTGGATTCAATCCCCAGCATCACCAAAAAAAAAAAAAAAAAAAAAAAAATTTAATAAATAATAAAAGGGAAATAAATATTTTGAAAGATACTAATTGCAAAGAATAAAATAATGACTTTCTTGTCTCCTATTGGTAATCACAGATATTCTTCCTGATAGATACAATTCTGTTAATAATTTTAGAAGATGAAGTTCAGAAAAAATATTTATAATTAAGAGAATAAATGTTGCTTTTTGCATCTCAATGCCATCACTGATGTAAAGTTCCAGTACCCGAGGGCAGCATAGGCCAAGGTAAAGGGAAGAACAGGCTGATTATGAAAGAGAAGAACTTTTCTAATATTTGCATTCTTATCCCAGAATTTAAATATAGAATTTAAAATCCTGTAGTAACACCTTGTAATCCTTATAACAGAAATGACATGAGGGTTCTGCATCTGTCAATAAGGACCTATTCTATTGCTTTAGATTCTACTATGGATAATTTCCTTACAGCTATAAAAACATTAAAAGTCTGCTCTAATGAATACAAACACTTATTTATTTTTCCACATATTTATTTTAATTTTTTAGTTATTCATGGACCTTTATTTCATTTATTTTTATGTGGTGCTGAGAATAGAACCCAGTGCCTCACACATGCAAGGCAAGCACTTTACTACTGAGCTCCAACCCCAGCCCTTTTCCACATTTTTATTGGTGCATTGTAGTTGTGCATACTGATAGGATTTGTTGTTACATATTTGTACATGCACACAATAGAACAATATAACTTGGCCAATATCACTCCCTAGCATTTTCCCCTTCCTTCCCTGCTTCCTGCCCCTTGGTCCCTTTCCTCTACTGATCTCCCTTTGATTTTTGTAAGATCCATTCCCTCCTCCATTTTCCTTTTCCTCTCTAGTTTGCCCATATGAGAGAAAACATACCACCCTTATGCTTCTGAGTTTCTTATTTCACTTAAAATCATAGTCTCTAGTTCCATCCATTTTCCTGCAAATGTCATAATTTCATTCTTTATAGCTGAATAAAACTCCATTGTATATACAGACCACAATTTCTTTATCCATTCCTCTGTTGATGAACACCTAAGCTGGTTCCATGGTTTGGTTATTGTGAATTGTGTTACTATAAACATGGATGTGCATATATCACTGTAGTAAGATGCCTATAATTGTTCAGGGTAAATACCAAGGAATGGTATAACTGGGTCATATGGTGGTTCCATCCCTAGTCTTTTGAGGAGCCTTTATACTGATTTCCATAGTGGTTGTACTAATTTACAGTCCCACCAACACTGTAAAAGAAGCACTTATTTCATTTAATTTATTCAATGAACAGATATTGAGTTTGCATGGTTACCTGACAATTTATATTAAGTGTTATAACGGTATTCAATTTAAAAAATAAGGATCTGTGAGTTTCCATGGGTGCATAAGATTTTTTTCTGGTGAGAAGTTCCAGAATTTTCATCAGGTTTTCAAAGGGACTGGTAATATCTAAACACTTTTTTCCCCTTCATCATCCCCCCAAATCAGAGAACCCCTATGCTCTTTCAAGCCAGGAGGAAATCCTTGCCCAGCAGGAGATGAAACTACTGCCTTAACTTCATGGGTAATGGGGAGATCCGTTTGTTACCAATAGTAACTCCATAATGAAATATAGATTCCTTGTTAGAAATTCAGGCATTCTGGAAGGCAGTAGATTTTTAAAGACATAGAAGATATATTCTGGAAAAAGATTTTGATCAAAAAGTGAGGGAGGACTGAAAGAGATCATGGGTTCACCAAACACTTAAAAAAGTGAAAGGAGTTTGTGCAAAGAAGACTAAATGAAAGGAGAAGCAGATTGTGTTTGAAGCACATTTATCCTATCCCATAAACTTGACAAGTAGAGTCAGGAGCTTACAATGGAGCAAACAAGCAAAACCAGGGGCACTTAGAGAGGCAGTAAAGCATAACCATTCAGAGCAAGAACTCTGGAGCTGGATGTCTGGCTTCAAGTCTCAGCTAGACCACATGTCCTGGCATTGTGGAGGGGAACAAGTTACTTAACCTTCATGGGTTGATGAGATGATTAAATGATTAATGATGCAGGTGAAGAGTTTAGTACTATGCCAGACACAAAGTAAACATTGCTTTTACTAGGCCACCTAGGGCTTTTTCCTCCTCTGCAAGCATATGGAAGGTAGGAGCCAGTTGGAAGCCAATGGATTCCTTTGTTTTCTCCTGGCAGCTGAATGCACTGTGATGGGTATCCCCAGTGTGACCACAAACCTCTCTGGCTTTGGTTGTTTCATGCAGGAGCACGTGGCTGATCCTACTGCTTATGGTGAGGTTTTTCATCCTTAATCTAATCCTGGGAGGACTAACCTCTAACCACATAGAGCACAGGGTCTTAAAGGAACCTAAGTCTAATGTTGTTTTGATAATTAAACTGATGTTTATACTTCTTTCATAATTAAAAACAGATTCAATTATGTGGTCCATAAATAAGAATGCTATTAATAGTAAATATATTTCCCAAGAGAGAAACTGCATAAGGACTGCAAAACCTGGACAAACTTTGCCCTTCACCTATTTTTTTTTTGTTTTGTTTTGTTTTGTTTTGTTTTGTTTTGTAGTGGTTGTTGCTTTGTCTTAAGTCTGGTTAGGTCCTCTACTTCTTAGAAGTGATATTACAATAACTATAGTCTTAAGAGTACCTATAATGATTGTTATATAGAAAAAATATATTATTATTTTAAAGGTCATTGCAAATTGGAAAAATTCATGTAAATTTTTTAAGATAGGAAAATTTGTATATCACCATCTATTTGTTTATGTTGCCTAGCAGAAAGAAAAGTTAGAATGGAATGGTTTCTTTGCCTACACCTATTCAATTCCCTCAGTACTTACAATGGCACTGCTCTCTTACCTCAGACTAGAGTGTGGTTCTCAGCCATGGCGGCATGGTGGGAATGCTGGGGAGTCTTAAAAGCACTGATACCCACGTTCCACTCCAAGATTCTAGTTAGTGAGCATCCCCTGGAAACATATAACTAAAGAACCAGACTTTTCTAAGTAAGATTCTCTTCATTGGACGTGTGCTGGTGATAGTTTTAAGCCATTAGAAGGAGATCATAGAAGAAAATTAAGCCTTAGAAGAGAAAAGACCAAGTGGAGGCAATAATTGAGTCAGGGAGCATATGATGCATAAGGTTTTTGGTAGAACTAAAGAGATAATGGAGAATAAGAGAAGAAATGTTTTAAGATTTGTCCTAATTTTACCTGTTCTTTGGCTTTTGTGCTCTCCAGGTATCTACATTGTTGACAGGAGATTCTGCTCTCCAGATGATTCTTGCAATCAGCTGACTCAGTTTCTCTATGGATTTTGCAAACAGTCACGGCGCCAAAGAATCATCCAAAGGAACCGGACTGAGAGGCTCTCAGATCTTCTGGATTGGAGATATCTAGGGAGAGTAAGCAATTTTTTTTGTTAACACAGAGGGCAACTTTAAAAATCCCATTAAAATGTTGATTCTGGTTATAAATCTGTGAAGTCAGTTCAGTGTCATAATTGCTAAAATCTCAGTGATATTTTCATGTGCTTTTAAACTTAATGTGAGTTTTCAAATTCCTAAGCCCAATTCTTCACATTTGGTTTGAATCTATCTTAATAGCAAGTCCATCAGGATCTAGCAGTAATCTAACTAGTTATTCTATTGCTGAAGCTTAACTGAATGCATTACAAGTATACAGAGATATTTCCTGAAGAAGAGGAAAACATCAAGAATTTCCTCACCTGCAGTAGGGGGGTGGAAGTGACATCATTTTTCAAAATGACGAGTACAGGAAAGGCTCCCATTCAGTCATGCAATAGGTTTGTAAGCTCAAATAGTCACATATCTTAGAACTGAATGGTTTAATAATAAATATATGAACTTTGCTAGGCAAGCTGAACTTTCCCAGCCAAATGACAGATGCTGCCATTTGCTAAGCATCTACAGGAAGTAATGCCAGTGCTTCATTACAACTTGGAGGGTGAATTTTGCTATCCTTATTTTTAAATGAAAACAGGAAGACAAAGCTCTTAGAAGTTGGTTCTTACCTAAAATCTGAAGCAGGATTTATACCTAGTCTCTCTGACTTACAGCCTCATCTCCTTTCTGTGCTGTGCTGTTTCTCTAGAATGAAACCAGTGTTTTCAGTCATCTTAGTGCTCAATTCAGAGCTCAATGTGGTCTGTTTCCTTCCAACTTTGTATTTCTTTGCCTATGCATTGAAAAATAATAAGACTATAACTAATCATTTCTTTCCTAATTATCAAATTGATTGGATAGTTTCTGCCACTTTAAAATATATGTTTGTGTAAACACAAACACATTTTTATATATACACACACATATATAATCTCTTATATATGTGTATATATATAAGAAAAAGGCCTTACATAATAATGTGATTATTTAGATATCTATATTTCTATCTATTGTTTAACACATAAACTGGTTTTCTATCAACAGTATTACCAGCATGCCAGGCACCTGACATTAAGCAGAGCTTTTCCAGATAAATTCCATATGGAGCCTACATCACTACCAGTGGTAAATATATAATGTATTGTTGATCTGTTTTTAAAGATAAATTTCTTATTTATTATAAGTTCTAATGTTGTAGGGACAAATGAGGCAAGGCACTGAAGATAGCAGGAAACAGTTTTATTTGGCTGCAGTCAGGTTCAGAGGGCACAGCTTTTGCTGTAATCAATTAATCCCCTGAACCCCAAGTTCAGGGAGTTTCAGAGTTTTATACCCAGCATATAAGGGGAGGGGCTCAGAAGTTCACAGTCTGCAGAAGTTCACATAAAAGTAGCTTTTTCTTTCACTGTTTTGGGCAAGTTAACTCTTCAAGGACAACACCTGAGAAGGGAGAGCTTCTTCTCCCCTTTTTTTCCTCCTCCTGCCAGCTGTTACCATGGAGCCCAATTGTAACTTATCTTAAAAATGTAGACATCTCTGTGAAGCCCAGCTCAAGGCCAGAGGCCTTGTTTGCACATTTCTTCAAAGTACTATACTGGATACGTTTGTGAAAAACTAGTGAGGGGGTGTTCAGCACCTGGAGTGCTGCTATCTTCTCAGCCAGTGGCCAAGTAAACAGGGTGACAGGAAAATAGGAAGTTTATCTACATTGAACTCTTTTGCAGAGACTCTTTTGCTGACAGTCCTAAAATCAGCCAGGATGAAGTGGGCTTTTCTGTGGAGAAAGGGGGTGCCACTTCACTAACAACACTCTTTAATTAGGAAGTAGCTAAGTAATAAGCTGTACACTTTTTATGGTGTCAAATCAAAGCAATAAATAGACAATTTCACAAATCAAACTACTTCAAAGTCCTCGATTCAGAGTCAGTGCTGTATAGGATGAGTAGATAGCTGATTCCTGTCATTGGAGAAACACCCCCATTTGGTAACTCTCTCCAATTTAATGCTTGAAGTGGATCTGTTAGGCATCTATTCTTTTAGAAGTTGTTCAAAAATAAATTGGTTTGCTGTAACAGGATTTGTTATCCGAGGGATGTTTAAATATAGGGTGACCACTTGGCAAGAATAAAATAGAATAAATTCAAGCATCACGGGAGGAATTGGACCAGATAAGCACTTATGTTCCATTCAATAGTGCCCACCAGGGAGTCTTCTTCTAAAGTCCAACTCGATGTTTATATTTATGAAACTAACACGGGCCACATTTGCCATCAGATTCACTTAGAAAGGTAGAAGACTGGAAACACAATTTAAAGCAGGGGGGCATCAGGTATTTTTCTTTAATGAGATTAGTCCTTGCAAAAGTCTAAACAGTGGTCAAGAAGTAGATATCTTTGGATCTCTATGTGCAAGAAGATAGAACCAAACCACTGAGTATAAGATCCACCTCAGTGGAACCTAGTGGCCTATCTCTGTAGTCCCAGGTACTCAGGAGGCTGATGTGGAAGGATCTCTTGAGCCCACAAGTTTGAACAAATCCAGGCAACATAGGAAGATCCCATCTTAGAAACCAAACAAACAAAGATTCAATTTAACTTTGTAGTTCTATGCCCATCTGGGGCTAATATCTTGTGCAAATTTTCACAAACACAGTTCTACCATCCCCACAAGGAATATGCTCAATAACAAGAGTCATCACATTCAGGGACTCCACAAATCTGTGGATTCTCATCAAGTATTTACCAGTCCTTCAGAGTGGATGGAATCTGATCAGTCTGGGGTCAATTCTACCATAAACAGTTTTGCCCAGTATCACAACTTATAGTCTACCTACATAGGTTTCCAGAGGTACAGATCTAGAAAGATTAGCCTATACAGAAGGTGAGTTTTCTTAATTTTTGTATCTGTAAATTCCCACTCCTGTGTTTATGATTCTAGCAGAGAGTTGATTGCTTAGCTTATTTAGAGGCAGTCACTCCACTTGATTACTTAGATATATTCATCCACTTGTCTAGTTATTCAACTAATTAAGTATTTAGCACTTACTCTATGATGGTCCTTCATGCAAGATTCAGCTCTTTTTTATATTGCTTTCAGGTAAAGTATCTTAATGTTGAAATGATCATACATGTATGACATAATAATGTGCAAAAATGATTGAAACACACTGCAACATGTGTATACATTTGGTCTTCAGTTCGAGCCTTTGCAATCTTAAAGGGTGGTGATCATGCTTTCCAGCTTGTTCCTCGTGTAGCATTGTGGTGCCTGATGCATAGTTGGTGCTCAGTGTGTGTTTATTTTGTGTTTTCTTAGTGAATCTTAGGTAGCAGGACCATTCGATAAAAGTGATATTTACTTATTAACTTAAATGACAGAATGTGATGGAGTTTCATGGTCAAGTAACTGCCCTGGCCTCCAGGATTCTTTCTAGAGGTGACCATTCATGGCATGCTAAGTTGCCCATGTCCTGCAACTTTGCTATGCAAATCTATAGATGACATAAAGACTGCCAGTATCGGCAATGTGCATGGCCATTGAGATTAAATACTCTGGGTTCATCACAAACTTGGTACAGATATCTGCTTACCCCTTATGTGTTTTAGGACCTAGGACAAGGCATTTGGTTTTTCTTCACCCTCGATTTTCTTTTGTAAATGAGAACAAATCTATCAGAGTGTTACCTAAAAGTTAAATGAGATAACCTGTAGACAGCATCTGCCACATGTCAGTGCTTAATGAAGGATAGCTGTATATCTAATACATTTCTCTTGAACCTGGTGGTACTAAAATCAAAATGAATTAAAGTTTAATAGCACCTGAACAGATCACAAAAGATATCTAAACTCATTGTTTTCACAAAATGTGCATACATAGTGTTCACATCACTGCAAGAAGTCATTATACTGTTTCTGTCTTCCTTTTGTCTTTGGCAGACAGAAGGGTTTAAATATCCCAGGCCTTCCTCAGTACCACCTTCCCCAGCAGGGTCTCAGGCCTCCAGTCCTCAGAGCAGTGATGTGGAAGATGAAAATGAGGATGAGAGGTACGATGAGGAAGAGGAGGCGGAGAGGGATCGCTTAAATATCAAGTCACCATTCTCTTTGAGCCATGCTCCTCGCGGGAAGAAAAAGCTGCATGGGGAATACAAGAACTGAATTCCACACTTGCTGAGCAGAGCTAATGTAGTAAGAATATGGTAAGAATGATTATTTAAAAGAATTAAAATGCTGCATTTCTTCAAAGTATTACAACGGAATTTATTCACTGCCTTAAAAGTTTAGGAGATTAAGTGAACAGCAATTTTGTAATTTAGAATGAAATCCAAGTCATTGCTCCCAACTCTTGTTTCTCCTGTAAATTTAGGCATGAGGAAGAGTATTAAAGGGGCAAGACTGGAGGTATTTTTAAAATGGATGATTTAAGCAATAAGAATTTTATTTAGCAGTGTTTATTTTTAAATTATCATTATCTAATCCTTTGCTGTATAGTGTCTATACAGTTTCTACACCCTACCAAAAAAGTCTTCCATTTCCCTCCCAAAGGATCCCCATCTTAGCTACAAATGTGTACTACCTACATACTTTAAATAACCAAGTCTTTACTGATTATTTAAAATTTTTTACATGAATCAGAACCATGAATTTAAATTTAGTTTTCCAGAAAATCATCAAAATCCATAAGAAAATAGCTATCCTAGATCAAGATCTTTATGCATATTAATGCATATTTTAACAACTCTTCTGAATTATAGAATTCATTTTCAAATTAATGACCAAAAGATGTTACCACCTGTAGTGTATCATCTTACTGTAACATTTTTTTCTATTGTTAAATGGAAAGCCCTTTTGAAAATTTGGTTAATTTTTCACAGATGACAAATTGTTAAATCCAGATGAATAAATCCAGAAGTATTTAAAGATTTAACATTAATTCACAATATCTTGTTTTAAAATTTTTTAAAATGTCATGTGGAAAACGGTTATGAATAGTGTCTAATAATAACATTTGAAACTATATTTTTAAAAAGAATTAGCAAAAGATAGATTACTTAATCAAGGACAGTGTTTCTAACATATTCTGTGGTGTACTTAGAGATATTATTGGATAATAATAATTAAGCAGATTTATGTTTTAAATGTAGTTGAATCTAAATTGACAAAAAACAAAACAAAGCACATTCACTCTTGGATTCCTTTCTTATAACTGAGTAGCCATTCACTGTGTGTTCCATATAGTGCTCAGTGAATATCTTGATTGACAAATCAGTTCGCCTTGGTCTGTAGAAGTTCTAAAAAAAAAAAAATTGTTGGTCTTCCACTGGGAAGACCATTACTGTATTGGTAATGATAACAGTGGAAGAGTCATAAAGACAGTGTGTCTGATAGTTCAAGACTAATGAAAAACTGTAATACAACTATTTTCTAGCTGGGCAAAAGTAGAAGAATAAATGGACATATCAACATAAGCAAGCCAAAATGGAGGATGGTTGCAAAACCCATCATTTTTAAAAAAGATTTGTGAAGAAAGAAAAAAAAAATATCTAAAGCCTTATCCTTGAAAAATGCCCTGTGAATGTCAGTTAACCTAGGGCCTGAAGAGTGATCTAAAAAATTCTGCACTGGACAGCAGGAAAAAAAATGATATGGATTTCTACTATATCCTTATTTGCTGAATTATCAAAAAGATCTTATGCTAAAAGGAGGGAGGGTTCACTGTTATGACAACCATAAAAATGTATCCCTAGTGAAGTCACACATTGTATATTCAAATGATATTCTTGATTGGTAATTGGATGGTCTACTATTATTTGAGCATGAATATACAGTAAAATACATCAAAAGAAAACTTTAAAATACAAGTCTTTTTAATTCTATGATTAGAAATGCATACAATATAATACACACAGTAATTAACAAATGCCAACACCTGTTTTTGAATGGTATGTGTGGGAATCAGAATTTCTACCTGCACTTAGCCCTCTACTCAAAATCAGCCCCATCCTTCTGTAGTCATTTATTTATACTTTTCCCAAGATTGACAAAGTCTGTGAGGAGAAACAAATGGGATTGATGGTTAGTAAATGACTGTGTCTAGTATAGTGCCTTGTGCACGGGAGTTGTATCAATAAATGGTTTTACTGAGAGAAACTGAGTTACAAAAATTTATGCTTTTTAAAATTAGAGGACTATAGTTATTCATAATAGTTGGGGTCATACATTCATAGAATTTGATTTCAATCCCCATTCCCCACCCTTTCCCTCTCTTCCTTCCTTCCCATCTTTTCTTTCCTTTATTGATTTTCCTTTCATTTGTTTATTTTTTGATCAGTACTTTCTACATACACATAAAGGTGAAATTCCCTGTGGTACATTTGTATATGCATATTATGTGATTTTGTTAAATTCATTCCATATCCCCCCGCCCCCTCCCTTTATGGTCCTTCCTACCTCTCAATCCTCCACTTCACACTGATCTTCCCGAAATATTTATGATATGTGGATCCCACTTCCAATGCCTTCTTTCCTTTATTTTACTCTAGTTTCCACATATAAGAATCGACATTCAATCCTTGACATTCTGAGTCTGGCTGATGTCATTTAGCATGATGTTCTGTTTCCATCCATTTACAGGCAAATGCCATAATTTTCTTCTTCTTTATGGCAAAGACTCCATTGTGTATGTATACCACATTTTCTTGATCTATTCATGGGCACCTGGGCTAATTCCATAATTTAGCTATGGTGAATTGTGCTGCTATAAATGTTGATGTGGCTCTATTGCTCTAGTATGCTGATTTTAGTTCTTTGGCATAAATACTAAGGACTGGGAGAGATGGGTCATACAGTGATTTGATTCCTAGTTTTTTGAGGAATCTCTATAATGCTTTCCAGAGTGGTTGTCCTAATTTTTAGTCCCATCACCAATGTATCAGTGTTAACTGTTATGGTTTAGATGTTGTGTCCCCCAAAGGCTCACATGTGAGACAATACAAGAAGGTTTGGAGGAGATACGATTGGCTTATAGCCTTAACTTAATCAGTGAATTGAGTGGTAACTGGAGGCAGGTGGGGTGTGGCTAGAGAAAGTGGTTCATTGGGGGCATGGCTATTTTGTATCTGGAGAGTAGAGTCTGTCTCTCTCTCTCTGCTTTCTGATATCATGTGAGCTGCTTCTTCTGCCACGCTCTTCCTCCACGGTATTCAGCCTCACCTTGATCCCTGAGGAATGGAGTCTGCTGTCTATGGATTGAGACCTCTGAAACTGTGAGCCTCCAAATAAACTTTTCCTCCTTTATAATTGTTCTGGTCAGGTCATTTAGTCACAGCAGTGAAAAAGCAGACTAAAACAGTAACTCTCCCCCAACATTCTTACCAACATTTATTATTATTTGTGTTCTTGATAATTGCCAATCAGACTAGGGTAAGATGAAATTTTAGTGTAGTTTTTATTTGCATTTCCTTAATTGCTAGAAAGTTGAACTTTTTTTATATATTTGTGCATATATTTTCAAATATTTGTGTTTCTTTTGAAAAATGTCTGTTTAGTTCTTTTGCACATTTATTGATTGGGTTATTATTATTATTATTATTATTATTGCTTTTTTTGAGTTTTTTACATATTCTGGATTTTTTTTTTTTTTTTGGTGTTAAGTATTTTTAGCTCTTTATATATCCTGGATATTAAACCCCTGTCAGCGGAGCAGCTGACAAAACTTTTCTCCTATCCTGTAATCTCACTCTTCACACCAAAGCTCACATGTGAGACAATGCAAGAAGGTTCAGAGGAGAAATGATTGAATTTTAATAGTCTTAACCCAGGCTGGGGATGTAAGTCAGTGGCAGAGCACTTGCCTAGCATGTGTGAGGCATGGGTTCAATCATTAGCACCACATAAAAATAAAATAAAGGCATTCTGTCCATCTACAACTACAAAAACAAACAAAACCAGGGAGAGAGAGAGAGAGAGAGAGAGAGAGAGAGAGAGAGAGAGAGAGAGAGAGTCTTAACCCAATCAGTGATTTAATCCCCTGATAGGGATTAACTGAGCGGTAGGTAACTGAAAGTGGTAGGGTGTGGCTAAAGGAGGTGGGAATTGGGGGCATGATTTTGGGTATACATTTGTATCTGGCCAGTGGACTCTCTAAGCTTCCAGATCACCATGTAAGCTGTTTCTCTCTGTCACACTCTTCCATCATGATGTCCTGCCTTACCTCAAGCCCTTTGGAATGGAGCCAGCCTTCTATGGATTAAAACCTCCAAAACCAAAACCGTGAACCCTCAAATAAACTTTTCCTCCTCTGCAATTGTTCTGTTCCTATCTTTTAGTCAAAGCAGCGAAAAGCCTGACTAAAACAATGCTTTTAACCATTTCCTTGCTGTGCAGAGGCTTTTCAATTTCTTGGCTTCCCACTTAGTGATTCTTTTTTTTTTCTTTTTTTTTTAGTTTTAAGTAAATACAATATCTTTATTTTACATTTATGTAGTGCTAAGGATCGAACTCAGTGCCTCAAGCATGCTAGGTGAGCACTCTACTACTGAGCCACAACCCCAGCCCCAGGGTTTTATTTCTTAAGCTTTAGGGGTCTTGTTGAGGAAGTTGGTACCTGCATCTGTATGGTGGAGTATTGACCTAATGTTTTCTCCCAGCAGTTCCAAGTTTTCTAGTTTAATTCCTAAGTCCTTGATCCATTTGACTTTTGTGCAGCATGAGAAATTGGGATCTAATTTCATTCTTCTACATATGGATGTCCAGTTTTCTCAGCACCATTTGTTAAAAGACTATCTTTCTCTAACATATAGTTTGGGTAACTTTGTCAAGTATCAAATGGCTGTAAGGATGTGGTTTATCTCTTTGTCTTCTATTCTATTTCACTGGTCTATTTTAATGCCAATACCATACTGTTTTTGTTACTATAGTTCTGTAGTTTTTGAGATCAGTTATTGTGATGCTTCCTGCATTGTTCTTCTTGCTCAGAATGCTTTGGCTAGTCTAGATCTCTTATTCTTCCAAATGAATTTTAAAATTGTCATTTTTTAGTTGTGAATAATGTCATTAGTATTTTTATGAGGATTGCATTGAATCTATGTTGCTTTTGAGAGTATGGACATTTTGGCCATATTAATTCTGCCTATCCAAGAACATGGAAGGTTTTTCCATCTTCTAAGTTCTTCAATTTCTTTTTTCAGTGTTCTATAATTTTTATTGTAGAGGTCTTTCACCTCCTTGGTTAGATTAATCCCCAAATATTTTATTGTTTTTTGAGGTTATTGTGAATTGATGCTTTTAAAGAATGTATATATTCATAAGTTGGAGGGCAGAAAGTATAGAAAACATTGTACAGTACTTGATCAGTTGACAGCAAGACTTTATTTTTTATTTTATTTATTTATTTTTATGTGGTGATGAGGATTGAACCCAGGGCCTCTCACGTGCTAGGCAAGCGCTCTGCCGCTGAGCCACATATGGATATCCAGTTTTCTCAGCACCATTTGTTAAAAGACTATCTTTTCCCCAGCCGCCTAGATTTTATTTGTATTGGGAATTGAATCCAAGGGCACTTTACCATTGAGCTACATCTCCAGCCCTTTTTATTTTTTGTCTTGAGACAGGATCTTGCTAAGTTGCTGAGGGTCTTACTGAGTTGCTCAGGTTGGTGTTGAACTTGAGATCCTCCTACACTAGCCCTTAAGTAGCTGAAATTACAGGCGTGAGCTCGTGTACCCAGAAACAAGACTGACTTTTTTTTTAATGATTTGAATTACCAAGGTTTGAATGTTTGTGTCCCACACCTCCCTTTCATATTTGAAATACCAATCCCCCATGTGATGATATTAGAAGGTGAGGTCTTTGGGAGGTGACTAGGTCATGAGGGTAGACCCCTTGTAAATGAGATTGGTAACCTTTCCAGATTTCTTTGAAGCAATGTGGGTGACAGAATTGCCTACTTCCCTGGGTGATTGTGAGGATTGGATCAAAGTAGAAACTACCTCTTTCTAAAGGAATTTACAGATAGTAAGAGACTAGACTGAATGAAGTTTCTGTCCCAACTTGCCTTTCTCCTGAGACCAAGATAAAATAATATAACTCCAGGTTGATGAAATATACATTTTTATTTATCATAGGTAGGTGAAGAAGAAATGTGAGCTATAAGCTGATTGGAACAAGCAAGCCAGGCCTCTTTGTCCTTTTCTCTCTTCTTAGGACTACAGTGGTGGTGGAGAGGGAGGAGGAGGACAAATAATAAATAATAACTCAGGGAACAAAGAATAATTAAGAGCCCAAGCTGGAGGTAGGATATAGAAGCAAAGAGGGAAAAGCAACCTGAACTGTACAGAAAGTGGTTGATAGCTCTATCTGGAGGTCAGAATGTTCCAGATAATTTGTATAGGTTGAAGGCAATCATTTCTTAATTTAGAATACATGCCATATAATGTAGAAGTTTGTTGATCTATAATTACTTCATCATTCCAGTTTATAAAAAGGTGGAAATAAAGAGAATTGCAGGCACCTTACTAGGCTTGAATATGACCTGTCCCATCTAAAACTCATGTTGAAGTTTGCCACTGTGGTGGTGTTGGGAGGTGGGGCTTTTACAAGGTGATTGGGAGACAGAGCTGTAGCTCAGTGTTAGTGTGCTTAGCCTGCATAAAATCCTGGGTTCAATCCTAGCACCAAAAAAAAAAAAAAAAATAGCTGAGGAGGGGGCACACTGTGATCCCAGTGGCTCAGGAGCTGAGGGCAAGAGGACCGAGAATTCAAAGCCAGCCTCAGCAACTTAGTGAGGCCCTAAACAATTCAGCAAGACACTGTCTCTAAATAAAATATGAAAACAGGCTGGGGATGTGGCTCAGTGGTTGAGTGCCTCTGGGTTTAATCCCTGGTAACAACAAATGACAACAACAACAAACAAACAATGTCACAAGGTGATCAGTTCGTTAGAAGTTGTTAATTCTCTGGGAAAAATTAATAGTTACTAAAAGCATATGTTGTTATAAACAAGGCCACCCCTCCTGTTTTGCCTCTTCCACACATGCCCGCTAGGCCATGAAGCAGCATGAGGCCTTCATCAGAAGCAGAGAAGATGCCAGAGCCATGTTCTTGGATCTTCCAACCTCCAGAATCCTAAGCCAAAATAAACCTCTTTTCTCTACAAATTTCCCAGCCTCATGTATTCTGCTGCAGTAATAAAACATAGACTAAGACACACCCTAAGATACCTGGAAAGCTATAGCAAACTAAGGAGAGGGACCTTTGTAATTAATTAGCCTATTTGTGTGGCAGAACATTCAAGGAACTCAAAGACATAAATACTTATGGTTGTATTTTAGCAGCTAGTGGTCATTCAGACAGTTTTTTGAAACTGCATTTTAGTATGAAATACTTGAAATTATTATGGTCAGATCTTGGAAAAATTATTTCTGAAGATTAATGTTAAAATGTTCTTGAGCTGGGCCACGGTGGTTCATGCCTGTAATCCCAGCAACTTGGGAGGCTGAGGCAGGAGGATGGCAAGTTCAAAACCAGCCTCAGAAACTTAATGAGCCCCTCAGCAGGATAGTGAGATCCTGTCTCAAAATAAAAAATTAAAAGGGCTGGGAGTGTGGCTCAATGGTTACACACCCCTGAGTTAAATCCCTGGTACCAAAAAAAAAAGCATCCTTGGAATATACATAATATTTAACTAGGCAATATGAATAAGTTTATGTCTGGTGAGTAAAATGTAATTTTCAATAAATTGGATGTATGCATTGTCTCTACTAAATCAACTTTAAATCAAATCATAATTAATGACAGACGCCTATTATAATGCCACAGAAGTTTTTAATACATGTATATTAATTTTTGGCAGAGATAAATATTATATTAACTTGACTATCATATCATTATTCAGTTATGAAACAAGAGCCAGATAAATCTTATAAGCATGATTTTAATTACTTAACAGAGTGAAATTACAATTTCAAGTTGGAGACATTCACAGAAAGATATTCTTTGGCTATTAAATAATGGCTACATACTGATTACCATAAGAATCAACAATACTTTCCACTTATAACATTTATCAGTAACAACTCTGAATTGATTAAGTCAAAAACATGATGGTCATGTGGTAATTCCAAATAAATTATTATGCTTGCCGTAGGGGTGTGACTGTATTTGTGTTCAGGTGATATTGAACCCAAGTTGACTTTGAAAAGTAGTAAACTAGTTTATATTACCTGCACTATGTTATCAGGATACCTTAATGTAATGCTCTAATGTCAAATAAAGCCTGAAGACCTAGGCAGTTAGAGTAAGCAGAGAATTAGAATTTGCTGAGACTCTGTAGTCATGAAAAATGGGTTACCTCTCGAAAACTAGCTGGTTCCCTTTGTATGATATATACACAGCAGAGTCTCCATTTGCTTAGGTCCCTAACTTTTAGACCCAACTTTCTAAAATGATTTCTGGGAAATCTCCTGAGGGCACATGGGGAGCTCCTAGTTATGGCCCTTCAGCAAACATTTCACTGGCTCCAGCTGAACTGCCTATTCCCCATCTCAGTAACCACACTCAAGTGTTCTTACAGGGCTTCTTCCCAGACAGCCCATTTCCACTTCCTTCCTTAACAACTTAAATCTCCTGGAGAAACTACATAGTCAGACTCTCCCTTTTCCAGTCCTGCCAGGCCTGACCCTTCTTTTAGGAATAAGAAAAAGGGGAAACAGGGAGAACCACTGCTGAGTGACATCAGAATGCAAATGGGTAATGGGATGAAAAACCAACAACCAAGATCAAGCCAGGTTTTGGCTGTAATGAGTTTTCAGCCTTATTAGAAATGCTCCAAAAAAATTGTAGAGTAAGACACCAGGTGATCTGAACAGGATCTGAAACAGCAAAAGGGGTGATAATGGTCTTAGCTTAGAACTCTACATTTCTTTTGCTTCTGAAAAATACAATTAGTAGCGCATATTTCTAAGATCACAGTAAAAAGTTCCAGGGGCTTTATTCACATGGTTCATGTTTTCAACAAGAACAGAACTATGCTTGAATGTACTCTGGTATATTTTCACCAGTTTAGCAGACCATCTCCCAGGAATCTGCTTTGATCAGAGTTTTTTTCTCCATCTGTAAGAAAAAAAATCATGCAAAATAAACATACACATTCCTTTGTGTGTGTGTGTGTGTGTGTGTGTGTGTGTGTGTGTTTGTGTGTGTGGTGCTGGGGATTGAACCCAGGGCCTTGTGCATTTGAGGCAAGCACTCTACCAACTAAGCTATATCCATAGCCCACATTCCATGTTTTAAAAGAGAGGAAAGTAAATGAAGAGAACCTCAGCAAATAAACATTTAGTCCACTAATTTATATTAACTATTGGACTCTGCTATTGAAAATTTGAAAAAAAATAGGTTTTGATTTGTTTGGTTTAAAAAATTTCCCCCTCAGCTTGGGATATATCTGAATATCTATGATGAATGAATCTAACAAAGGAGGTTTGGTAGAAATCTGAAAGGGCCATATGTCAAGACATATACATATAATATACTTATACTGATAATTATGCTTCTTGTCTAAAATACCCACACTTATGACCATCCACTTGCATCAAATTATTCTCTCTTTATTTTCTCTCTATCTTACTTTGAAAGGATTATATAGCAGAACATTTTTTTTTCTCCTTTCCCTTCCCTTCCTCTGGTCCCTTTCCTCTCCTCTACTGATCTCCCTTGGATTTTTCTGAGCACCTCCCCCTCAACTGTCACACCTTTCATTTTCTTTTTCCTCTCTAATTTGCGCATATGAAAGAAAACATAAGACCCTTGACTTTCTGAATCTGGCTTATTTTGCTTAACATAATGTTCTCAAGTACATAGGAATGCATTTGTGAAAGTTCCTTTATTAGATGATTCCTCCTGGGAAGGCAATGAGACCAAAAGCAGGAACACTTGTTAGCTGAATGAAACTTGCAAAACTTCAGAGCATGAGCCCCTCCATCAATCCCCACTGACCACCAATCTCATTCTTCACTCCTTCTTATTTCCTTGGCTTCTTACTGGGTCCTCATGCCAGTCTTTCTTTTCCAACATAATCCATGAAGTGTCATGGCATCATCAAAAGAGCTACAGAGTCACCAGTCATGAAAGAAAATCTCAGAATCACCTTTTACTATCTGTATGACTTTAGGAAAGCAAATACAATTCTTAAAGGTCCAGTTTTCTGAGCTCTAAAGAATTAACAATGCTGTCGGACACATCATAAGTGCTCCTGGATGGCTGCAATTTTTATTGCTTTTATTATTACTCTGTGTATCATAATCAGACTCATCTTCCTTTACCATGCCATTTCTCTGCTGAAGATCCATACACTGCATCATTCATTCTAAAATGCAGAATGAGTTACCTTCTCTGATGGTGAACTAGCAACTTGATCCTTCTGTGCCTCTATTTCATCACCTATAAAATGTGGGTTAAGAGTATGGCAGAGCGCTTGCCTAGCATATGTGAGGCACTGGGTTTGATCCTTAGCACTACATAAAAATAAACAAATAAAATAAAGGCATTCTTCTCCATATACAACTACAAAATAAATGAATAAATTAATGAATGAATAAATAAACCTATTTAAAAACACAAAAGAGTACCCATGTCCTGGGGTTCTTGTGAGGATTAAGGTATACATTCATATCAAGTGCTTAGTATAGTGCCTGGCCCACTGTACTACAGCAAGGACTTGATTGTTATTAGTGATCATCATCATCATCATGATCAGTAGCAGCAGCAGTATTATAGTAGTTCTGTTATAACCACCACTCCTGTGTTCTGCTGTGCCACTCCCTGTTGACCCCGTCTTTTCCCTACAAAAGCTACTCTCATTCCTGCTTTGGCTTAGTCTCTTCTCTCCTCTGTCTGCCACAGTGTGTGGCACCTACAAGGCATAAATGTATATTTTCTGAATAAGAATTATAGTCTTCTCTATGTCCCAGTTAGCCCTGGCATTTTGGGTCAAAATTCTTTGTCCCACTCTCTTTGATGTGCTACTCACAGGCACTGTTTCACAACAAAGGCAAAACTTCAGCCTAAAAAGTACCGTCTGCTGTCTTCCCTCCTCCCACATACCTCGGTTCAATCCTAAGCACAGCACATGTTTGTTCCAGTAGCATAAATGTCAGGGAACCACAGCTGTAGTATGTGCTTTGACCACCAGATCACTTGCTATATAGTTTTAGACCTTTTACATTTTAAATTATGTCATAAATATGATAGCATTATAATTTTTTTTGTATTGGGGAGTGAATCCAGGGGCACTCAACCACTGATCAACAGCTCCAGCCCCTTTTGTATTTTATTTAGAAACGGGTTTCACTGTGTTGCTTAGGGCCTTGCTAAATTGCTGAGGCTGGCTTTGAACTCACGATCCTCCTGCCCCAGCCTCCTGAGTCACTGGGATTATAGGCATTCACCACCATACCTGGCTCATTGTAATTTTTGAGAGAGAAAATTCTAGGTCTATTTATTATGCTTTGATGACTTTTATTCTTAATAGTAATAAGAATTACATACCTTGTTTATTAGGCCCTTGTTGAGACCCTGAACATTGATATCATGACACTAAGACTCAGGACCACCCAGGTAGAAAAGCAGTAGAGCCAGGATTTAAACTAGGTTGGTTAGCCTCCAAAGACCCAGATGATCCATTACCAAGATGTCTAATTTAATTAGTAATCTTATTGCCACATGGACAAAATGGTTCAACTTGAAGATTTTGCCCAGTCCTGGTATGGAAGAGGCTATACAGTGTAGTGAAAATCAGATAGGCTTAGAATCAGAATTGGTCCTTATTCTATTTGGGTGAACTATTTGAAACTTCTACAAGTAAAAATGAAAATGGTTGACTTTCAGCAATATTATTTGGTTTAACTTTTAATAGGGAACAACTGGATTTATGATTATTCCATTTTTTTTTTGGTTTCAATGTTTTCAATTACAAAATAATAAGCTCCATCAGCTTTGAGTTCTAAGAAAAACAATGGTTAAAATAGGCGATGGATTTTGAAATTCATATAAAGTTCACCAGTCTCATCAGGAAATGTTTTTTATATTCTCAAGCCTCACTTTAATGACAAATATATTGGTCTTTATAGAATAAACATCTTTGTGACTTTTTGGAGTGAGAAGAGTGTACTCTAAAGACAGAATCCTGCTCTATTCTGCAGTAAAAAGAGATTACTATACTTGTACCTTCTTGTGGTTTCTGCAACAAAGCCAGTAACAGAGCTGCTGCTTCTGGAAGAGTTAGTAGTTGGGGATTTGAGCTTCGTCTTTCTAGAGAAAAAAAAATTATAAAGATTCTATTAGAATTTAAACATTCATATAAATAAATACTATTCTAGTATGCTACAATAGTAGAAATACCTCTATGAAATAATTTTTTTTAATCTCTAAGCAAAGAGTACATAGGACACTGATTTGTGTGTGTGTGTGTGCGCGCGCGGGCGCGCGCATATGTGCGTGTACATCAAACCCAGGGCCTCACTCAATTTAGACAAGAGCTCAACCACTGAGCTATATCTCCGGTTCCAGAACACTGATTTTTATAAATGGAAACATTTCATACTTCCCTTAGAAATGACTTCCCAGTGATTATATCTTTTACTTACAGGCTAGGGAAGAATATTTTGAACTATGTCCTTAAGAGAATGGCATGAAAGTACAGAGGACTAAGAGAAAGAGCCCATGAGAAATTTCCATCTTCATAACTTATAGAGATGTCCGGGCAGAAAAATGTTTGTTTTGTTGTGGTAGTTGTAACTGTACCCAAGGGCATTTGACCACTGAGTTACATCCTCAGCCCCCTTTAAAAACTCTTATTATTATTTGAGACCTAGTCCCATTAACTTGCTGAAGCTGGCCTTGAATTTAGGATTCTCAGTCTCTCAGGTTGCTGGGATTACAGGGTTGTGACACTGTGCCCAAATGGGCAGAAAGGTTTAGATATTTTTTCAGAATAAGTATATATTTTTATTCTTTAGCATTTCAATCTTTATAATTTTTTTAAAAAATAATTGTGTTATACTCTCTAATTCAATGACATGGAAAGGTGTATCATGAAAAACAACAGTGCCTGGCTCCATTCAATGTCCCCCACTTACCTAATTTTGGTTTTGAACCTTTTAATAATAGCTCTTTTACTGATATAATAAAGATACATTTGAGGCTCCTAGGTTAATGATTATTTTAATAATAATAGCAACAATAATGTTTAAGAGGAAACAGCAAAACTCCTGCCATTCATGCATAGGTACATTTCTAGAAGCAGTTGCACAGTTCTTTATATCCCTCCCTACCCCTCTGAGCTGGACCCCAGATTTTGCTGTCCGCCCTTGCCACGCTTCCTGAGGACCTCTGCAAACCCTGGCAGCCAGAAGACTGCGACCCAGTCAAGCCTCGGTTACTGCCGCGCCCGCTTCCGCCACGGGAGCCCTAGCCCCCAGGGGCAGAGCGTCACACCCCCAGCTCCAGTCCTGCAGCTGCTGCCCACTTGAGCTGGGTTCAGGCCAACTGTAACTCTGGGCAGTTGGAGAGCTGCGTCTTTCCGGATCGGGGAGAAGCTTTCCTTCCGCGCCAGGGCTGAGCGAGCCCTGCTCGACCTCTCCAGCTTCAAGACCGGACATCAGCCCTGGCTGTCTAGGTCACTTACCTGGAGGCAGCCTGTCGGAGAGGTCCTTCCTACGGCTCTGGTCGGAAATGAAGCGGCGCCCCTCTGCAAAGCAAGACTCGGGGATCAGCCCCGGTGGCCTGGGGCAATTGCGGGTTAAACCACCGCTGCGAGATGGGGCAGCGGCGGCAGCGGGTGGCTCCTGGTCAGAGCCGTGCCTGGCTGAAGGGTTTAGGGCGCTCAGAAGACAGCCTGGCCCGAGCCCAGTGCTGCGGAAACCCGCAGAAAAGTCCCAACTCCTCCCCACCCTTCCTGTCCCCCGCCACAGCCAGACGCTGCAGGGGCGCTTTGGAGCCGAGGTCAAGTTCACAGATCCGTGCTCTCTTCCCTAGGAAGCCTCAGGGTTGTGTCTACACCAAGAAATGGCAACCTTCAGGTTTAGAATGGAAGGTTTCATTACCAGGAAGTCTTGCTCTCATTGTCCTCCTTCTCCTATCTTTTCCTGGATTACCAGACGGCCTCACTTAGGAAAAGGAAGCAAAGTTTGATATCTGTCTTCAGGCTTTTCAACTATCTGTTCATGGATTCATGCACCCTGAGAGTTTTCATTACCATTGTAGGACGAACAAAGTATTTGGGAACTTACGTGCCCCCTTCAGGTAGAGCATAGCTTGAGGAGTCCAGTTTCTTCTATCAAAGAGTTTCTATAAGCAGGAGAAGAGAAGAAAGGTTAATAAACTATCACAGCTCAGTCCTCCAAGGGGGGTGGAGGAGAGGGAGAAGAAGAAGAAATAAAGAAAGGGGAAGAAAAGAAGAAAAGAGAGAGTGGGCACAGCGTGCAGGCAACGGATTTGTTCTTTGTATCTGGTTACCTGAGGAGCGCTGTTTCCTAGGACAGAAAACACCAGGAGAAGAGCCAGGGTTGCTGCTGTCAGACTTTTGGCTCCCTGCATGACATGATGAACCAAAGAGGGTCATTCCCCTGCCCATTGGATTTTCAGCTTTCTTCTTCTATGCCTGGACGATTACAGATCCCTTACTTCTGGCTATGTTCTGTCTTAATACTCGGTATGTGGAGGTATTCTCCCAGTCTCCCTTTTTATTAACCCACAGAGTTCACTTAGAAAAATTATTTAGAAATATATTATTTTCATTACCTCCCCCAAATGAGGAATTAGGTGAATAAGTAATTTTTTTTCCTCAGTAAAATCAAACACTTCTATTTTATAAAAGTTCAATATTATTTAGCCTCTAAAATGCTCACTAAAAATAGGTGAAAAGTTATAAAGCTTTTTATAAAATAACTAAAATGTCTCGAGTAAATAAACTTTTACTTACCTTCATGTTCAGCTTCTTTCAGAACTCTGAAATAACTATGACTTTACCTGTGAGTTTTCTAATCTAATCCTGTTTTGAATTTAGAGCTTTTAAAGTCTTACTGTGAAAGACACCTCCCCATCTGCACAGTGTTGGGGAATCCACAGGGACAACTTGTCAGTCATCAAGATTGAAAGGATCTGATGACTTCTCCAGGGAGATTCAATTGCAGGAAGTAGAGGAATGATTGATGGATGGAAATCGTTTGTTTAGATATTGATCACATCAGCCAGGAGACATTCTGAATGTGTCAGCATCATTGCCATTGCTTTTCCTGTTAGCTGCCCAAAGCACTTTTATCAACGTCATCTATATTATTAATGAAAATAATCAGTAGTTGAAGGTGGAAGCAAAAGTAAATGAATAAAGTGACCAGCTATCAATTTATCATTGTTGGCTGAAGATGAATAACTTGGGTAGAAATAAAAAGGCTAGGGAATCTTAATGGAATTTGACATCAGTCATTTACTTAATTATCTATTGATTCAATTATTTAACAAATACATATTGAATGCCTACTATATATCAGACTATCCTCCTTTTAGTTCAAGTGGAATAGATGTGGACTAAAAAAGACATGCCAAGCCTACCTTCTAGTGAGAGGTCTTCAGGTCATTAGGACATGCCTTTGAAGTACAAAGTAGACCCCAGCCTCTTCTTCTTTTCATTTGCTTCCTCACCATCAGGTGAATAGGTTTGTTTCACCATGAGCTCCTGCCTTGATGTGCTCCTATAGGCCTAAATTTGATGGATCCACTGGATCATGGACTGGAACCTCCAAAACAGTGAGCCCAAATAAAACTTTTCATAGGTTGATTTTCTGATGTTTTTTTTTTTTTTAATAGTAATAGAAAGTTAGCAAATATTACTGGGAAGCTTTTAAATAGAAATTCCTTACGTGGTTCTGAAGGCTGAGAATCCAATCAAGATATGGGCATGATTGAGTTCTGGTGAGAACTTTTTGACGACCTCTCTGCTGAGTCCTTCCATGGAGAAAGAGGCAAACAAGTTCCGCAGGGCTGTTTTATGAGGGTACTAGTCCCTATCATTTGGGCTCTACCCTCATGACTCATCACCTCCCAATGCACTCCCAC
This sequence comes from Callospermophilus lateralis, assembly GCF_048772815.1. NCBI lineage: Eukaryota > Metazoa > Chordata > Mammalia > Rodentia > Sciuridae > Callospermophilus > Callospermophilus lateralis. Next base: position 88,701,746 of record NC_135308.1, on the reverse strand, counting down.
ATACTATTCACATTGGGGATTAGGATTCCAACATATGCATTTTAGGGGTATACAAACATTCAGATCAGAGTAGTCCCTGCTAAGTAAGGGTAGTGCTGCTCAGGCATAGTGCACCAGACTTAACTAGAATCTTGTTAAAATGCAGATTCTGATTCAGAACAGTTCAGTGGGGCTGCAATTCTAATAAACTGCAGGTGATTCTGATAGATGCTTCTGAACCTTGGACATTTTTAGTAGCAAAGCTTAGAGGGATATAGGAAATGAGGAAAACTAAAGGGCAGGGTCTGTGTGACCTGGTTAGAAATACAAATTTATGGAATTTGAGAATAGGAACAGACAAGTTTCATTTGGGATTGAAATATGAAGAGCTAATGGTGTCTATTTGCAAATACTCGGAAAAGGCGGATTGGAATTTGGGCACTTGATATTTTGACTTGACAGTCACATAAAAACAGGTTTGGCTAGTAAATGAAAATGGAATATAGGAGGTAGTTTGTAGGTAGAAATTTGAGAACTATTTATTCCCTGCAAAGTGAGTCAATAATAAAACGTGTTTTGAACTTCCAATTTTAAGGAAAAATCATGTGCTTTGTTCATAATAGTTTAGCAAATTAATTCACAAGTAGATGTTCTATGTCAAAGCTGCCATTTTCAGTTTCATATGCGCAAATGAAGAGAATGGTTTTGACATCTTATCAATATTGTTGTCATACCACAAGCCACATGCCAGAATGTTTCTTCTAAAAGGATTTCCAAAGGGCATTGACCTCCAGTAAAATGTTTTTGTTAAATCACAACATTTTAAAGACTTACAGGTTTAAGCCAAGAGATGGGCAAAGTCGTTTGGTAGAAAACAGATGACAGGCATGACTATTGAATTTTATTCTGCCAACAGTATGACCAGGCAGTGGATGTTGAACAAATAGACTTTTAAACATTTTTTAAAGGCTTTTAAAAGGCATATTCAATGGAGACGATTTTGCCTTCCTCATTGAATTTTTACAATTTGCTGAGGGGGCCCAGTTCCTATTTAAACAATAATCACCTGTCACTGTTCTGAAGACATTCTTTCAAGTCAGTGTTTATTATGTTCATGTACAAAACAGCTGCTATCTTGGAAAAAGTTCATGGACAATCTAGCTATTGTAGTACCAGAATGTTCAAATTACTTTTTCTTCTTCTACATTTTTTTTTTTTTTTTTGGTGGGGGATAGAATCCAGGGCCTCTGAATTACATCCCCAACTCTCCAAATTATTTTTTGAATGACAGAATAAATTTTGGTTGGCATTATATGAATTAGGATATGGGTTCCATCTTCTATTTTGGCTTCATTCTCTGCCAGGGCCTGTCTGTTCCTTAAGTCAGTTGTCTTAACTGACAGGTAGAAGAAATCATTTCCCCAAGGGGCTACCAATTTTATGAGGGGCTTTAGGGGCAATAAGGTTGGCTATTCAAAATAAAAGGCTTGCTATCCAAAATAAAACTTCCTATTTATTGATCAGTGTCTTTACCCAACCTTCCTTTAGTTAAGGTTTTGATTCCCAAATGAACTAACACCTTGGGATAGATAATCCAGTTGTTTTCTGGTTACAAATCCTTCCAGATGCTTTCTCCAGCCCTATACATAGGGGAAGGGAGGAGAGAATTTGAAGATACTAGTTTTTTGAGAGTCAATAGAACCTAGGGATTTGGGGATAGATAAAGAAAAGTGCTAAAATTTACCTGTTTTTCACTAGTAGATTTTAACACTCTTTTAAAATGACTGAGCACAGTGTGTGAATTAATGTACAGTCACCATTACTCTAAGATAACCAATAGTATATAGTTGCTAATGATTGTATAGTATATGTCATGTAAAAGCAGCACAAAGATATAGCAAAAAGGCTGTGGATCAAGATGCAAGCATCAAAATACTACTACTGATAGTTCTTTGTAAACATTGAGCTTCAGAAAAATACAGGAGACAATATTTATGTAATATGGATTAGGTTGAGCATTAGTCATAACCAGGTATGACCATCAAATAGGAAGGTGGGGCAGGCAGTGTTCCCAGTGGTCTTCATTTAGGTCCTTGGGCTGCAAATACTCTCAGGACATTAATACCTAATATTTTCATAACACTTTGACAAAGCTCTATTACGTCCATTTTTTAAAAAACTCCATTAAAATTGTTTACTAGATACTGAGTCTCACTTATGAGCAGACTTAGAATTTGAATCATCAGGATGTTAAGTGGTAGAGTTAGTGTCAAATCCAGTGCTTATGCTGCTTCAGAACTCCCAGCTACCTCATAGGATCACAAACATCAGACCAGAAGGCTCTTTTTCAAGGATCCAATTACCCATCATTATTAGCACTGTTTTATACATGTGAGAAATTGCCGTATCAGTGACTCTTTTTATTTGGGGCGGTGTAGCAGGCATTGAACTCAGGGGCACTTGACCACTGAGCCATACCTCCAGCCCTAGTTTGTATTTTATTTAGAGACAGGGTCTCACTGAATTGCTTAGCGCCTTGCCATTGCTGAGGCTGGCTTTGAACTCATAATTTTCCTGCCTTCCGAGCCACTGGGAGTAGAGACGTGTGCCACTGTGCCCAGCTCAAGTGACCCTTCTTCTTCTAAAAATATTTTTATTATTTGTTGATGAATTTTTAAAAAAATTTATTTGTGTGTGGTGCTGAGAATCGAACCCAGTGTCACACATGCTAGACAAGCACTCTACCACTGAGCCACAACCCCAGCCCCCTCAAGTGACCCTTCTTGAAGTGGGATATTTTTTCTCTTTCTTTGCTTGGGGAATAGATTCACTTCATAATTTTCTCCTTGGGATTGTTCTACTTCATAATAACAATTCCCACTACAAAGACACCACCTTGAAAGAGAACAAGAATCTCTTTTATTTCATACTGAAACAAAGGCAAAGAAACTGAGAACCAGCAATTCACACCAGTCTCAAAATTGTAGCAGTTTCTGGGTATCTCCAGAAGCCCCCCTTTACTACAGAAGAAAAGTGCCAATCTGTAAGCATAGTCTTTATGATTCCTTCTCTCTATGGACAAGCTGCTCGGTTACATCATGTATTTTTGAAGTTATAAGAAATGTGCGGCTGAACCATAGACTTCTGCAGGGTCAGATCATTTGATTCAACTTTATGGCTGATAGAAACCTGCTTCCATGAGGCTGAGTTCAACACACATAGGTGATTAGTGGGGACAATGACAGAAGAGCTGGAAGAATTAACTTTCATTTATTCCAACATTTACTAGGCACTTACTAAATGCCAGGAACTGGAGATACAAATATAAGAGTACTTAAACTTCAAGTATATTTTCCATAGTCTAATACAAAACAAATAAAATTCTGTGTGAGGATAAGGAAAGGTGACCTGTCTTGGCCTAGTGGATAAGAAAGATAGAAGTAGCATTTTAATTAGACCTGGAGAGCTGAGGAAAGGTATGGTCATGGAAAAGCATGCCAGTGGTAAGTTTGGGGCATGCTACTTCTGTACCCCATCTCCCACATCGATACAGGTAGAAGGCTAGAGGTTGGAACCTTTGAGCCCAAGATAAGATTAGAGATAATCTAGGTATTTAATAACAGATTTAAGAGTTCCATTCAACTGACAATTGTCAAGACTTAAGAGTGTAATTATTGGATTCAACAAATTTTTATTAGGTACTTTAATGGTGGACTTGGCCTTTAACAAAATTTATGATTAAAACACTGTAGATGGGAAGATGTTTTATTTAGGTACAGATATTTAAGTATGTTATATTCCTTCCATTTTCATAAAATATTTAAGCATTTTCCACTAGTTTATAAGTTCATTGTTCAATTTTTAAATTAATGGTGGCAATCATATCAGCTTTCAGTAAACTGCTACTTCTGTAACAAAGAAATTCTGTAGCAGGATTCTAGACACACAAATAGCAATGCAATGACAGTTTTAAATCCCCAGGTTTACATATTTTTTAAAAGTTTTCTTCAAAAGTGAAAATAAAAACCTACAAGTTGAATACATACAGAGTTTCCAAAAAAAAAAAAAAAAAAAAAAAATCTTGAGAAAACTCCCAGAGTTAAAAACACCTTCTGCAAACAGCAATTAATCACACTGCTGAAAGGCTCAACAGTCCTAATAACTCTTGACTGGGAGAAAATAAGAGGTTAAGATGGCTAGACCACAATTTTTTCTACCACCATTTGTTTGCAGGATGATTTATTGGAAACGAGGCTAAGAATTTAAGTTACAAACTCTACTTGGACAGATGCCACATCTTACCCTTCTGGGTCTCCTGCATTCAGTACAGGACTTTTAGTTCTCAGCAGATACTCAGAAAATGTCTGTTGAATAAGGAAATGCTTAGCAGACCATAGAGTCTGATTTGTAAAAATAGCAAACTGCCAGAGGCAAGTGACATTTTTAATTTTTAAATTAGTTTTCAAAATTAAGAATGTGAAGTCTTAAGTTTACTTGTATTTAAGATTACCTTTAAACAATTTGAAAACAACAGATTCAAAACCATCTGAAAGACAAGAAAACTATATATATGGCTAATTTTAAAAATGAGGTGAGTTACTTTGTAGTGCTAAATTAAACTTAAGAATTTCAAAATAAAGATACACTTGACCACTAATTAATAGAAAAGTACCCTTTTATTGAGAGGTAAGACAAGTGTATTTACAATAGTCAATTGTTAGATTATATAATAATCTGACTGTGAGACTTTTTAAAGCAGCAGTATTCTAGGGATTACAATTTATAAGGGGAAAAGAAAAACATTCCAAATATGTTTCTGTTACAGAAAATACATTTGAACAATGACAGAAACACTTAAGGCTAAGTAGTATTAGACCTTTTTCTCCATCTCTATGGGAATAATCAAAGTACATTTTTGTCACAAAGACAGAAGGCTGACTTTGTGTATGTGTGTGTGAGGGAGAGAAACAATAGGATAGGGTTTCTGTCAGAAGGCTAGTATGTTTAAAAATAGAGCTCATCAAGGTTCTGTATAAGAAATATACAATGCTGCCAAGCAGTCCAAACTCACATTCGATACTGACTGCAGACTCATTTGAAGATGAAAACTGCTCTAGCCCCTGCAACAATATCAAGGACTAGGAGATTATCAAATCCTTTGAAGTCCAATAATGCTTTCTGAAATAAGATTGTTGAAAAAAGGATCTCTGTTACAGTGCAAAGAACATTTTGATAGAAATTCATGTCTACAAAGAAGTTAAATGATACAGATGCTCCTTACACTAACATTTACTGTTCTTGCTCTAAAAAGGGAGAAATATCTAGCAATTGCAAATAATATGGGTCAGTCAAAAATATGTATTAAGAGTCCTACAGGGCACCTTTTATAAGTCAGTTCTCAAAGTATATATATATATGTATATATTTGACACTCTCCAAGTGAGGATATTAATTTTTTGAAGAACATTAGACACAACACTAGGTCTTTTATTATTCCATGAACTATTGAGGTAGGAGTCTCCATTTATCTTATTTTCACAGATTATATAATAAAGTCCAATGCAAGTACCAAAAATGACAGTAATCCACAAGACTGAATCATTACACTATATACCAAGTCTTTCCTTCTGCAGATAAGCAAGTTTGGGAGTTCTCTGTGCATCAAGAAACTTAATTAAAAATAACAAATGTTGTAATATTTTGTAGACATGTATATAAATAAATACCACAAATTTCAATTGTGATTTTATGTATTTTTGCAACTGTTAAAAAATAAATAGTGCAATCATTAGTGGTAACACAAATAGGACTGTGGCTTTTTGAAATGTGTTCCTACATCTATCACAAAAGCTGCCACCTTGGAAAACTAGGGAAACATTTGCTGTTTTTTACTGTCTGACCATCAGCAATGGAAGGGGGGAAAATCCACTATTTTTTTAGTGTCAGGTTTTCAAGAAATCATAGCCAGTTTAATTACAGTAAAACATCTTCAGCATGTGAACTTGCTTCACCCTCTCAGGGTGAAGACTGAGCACGAAGCATATGTCACGTATACCAATATTTGTACGTTTGTGAAAAAGCTAAAAATTAGCTCAGATTACATGAACAGCCCTTAAAACACAGTTACAGGTTTAAATTTTTACATGTTACATTTTAAAAGTAAACATTACCAAAAGTTAGTTAATTTATGAAAAAGAAAGTAATAAATCACAGCTGAATTTTAAAAAATAAAAGAAAAAAATAAAGAAAAATCACATCATGACATGGGAAAAATCTATTTGGTTTGCATCATTGAGTATCTTAAAAGACTACTCAATGAAACCAGCTTTGTAACATACTATTTCATGGTCAAGAATGCTTTTTGTTAGATGTGTATATGGGATGAATGATACAAACAGGTACTTAGGCAGTCAGACTCCCAAGAAGTATGAGTATTTTCAAAGTGGGTTACTGACCAAAACAATTCTTTGTGAGCTATAATTTAAGAACTAAAAGATAGTGAAGAATGACCTCTGCATATTCCAACAAAGAATCACTAGTTCAGATTTTCACCTGGCTTTAAAATACTAAGCTTTGGAAAAACCACAAAAGTTTTATTTTAACCCCATGTTTACAAAAAAAGTGATTCATACATGAAAACTGGGTTTTCACCGGGTTTAATACATTAAAATGACATAATCCAATCCTACTCATGCATCACTTTCAGAAACACAGTGCAACTGGAAATATTTTTGCCATCACAGTGGACATTTCTAAAAAGCAAATGCCTATGGGTGCTCCTGAGCCTTCAAAATAATAATAATAATAATAATAATAGTAGTAAAAAGAAAAGTAACAGACACCATAGTTCTCTAAGAATGGCTGTGTTCTGCACATTGTGGAAAGATAATAAAAATAGCCTTCTAGAGTTTCAATATGCCTCGTAACATGGATTTCATCTCCCTCAGTTTGCTTGCTGACTTCTTAGATCACTTGATTAGAAGCCTGTTTTCATTGCTTCTTTACTAATTGCTGTTGGTACTTTGTAGGCTACACCTTTTAAACTTCTGTAAAGAACATTACAAGCTATTTCATGTAATTTAATTTTGTGCTGAATATTCTTCAAAGAATTTTATAAATAACACAATATTGTAAATGAGTCTTCAAATTCTCTTGTTGTTATACCATATTGTTGCTTTCTCCAACTTTATCTACAAACTGTAAGGAAAAGAAAAGCAGATAATTAAAGAGAGTCTACAGCATTATATAATACTATATCAACATTTTAAATCTTCATTAAATAAATCCAGTTTTACAAGAAAATTTGTGGAAATTTAAAGTATGATTGACAATGATTAATCCAGTATTACTCACCACCATTTTCTGACACATAAAGATATATATTTTTTCAAAGTTGTTTTTGTATGACATGTTGTACATATGAATTAAGGGTGCAACATGAAAAATGCAACACAATGAATAAAAAAATTGTATAAAATGATGTTAACACTGCTAGCTTAACAAAACAAAACAAAAACAAAAAAACAAAATTGAAATGTCAGCCACTCATGCATTAATGAACCCAATAAGATATTTCAACTGACCATTATTGTGGATCTCTTCGGGGCCTATGTCGTCTTTGAACAAACAGATTTAACTCCATTAAGTTCAATAATTAACAACAGCTATTGACTAAAAATACTTTAAATGTGTATTCTGGACTTCAGACTGAAAGTGGCAATGGCATTAAAAACAGATTTAATGATGCAAAAATTTATAATTATTAAATATAAACTTTAACACACATTAATGTAAATGGTTATTTACTTTGGTTACTCCACCCCAAATAAAAAGTAGTTTGGCTTTCTTCAGCATTCCAGATGGTAAAGATTGAAACAAAGTATGTAATTAGTGGAGATACTAAAAGTTATATCACCCCAGTGCTTATAATCTTATCAAATTCTAGCAATCATCTATTTCTTTCACTTCACACTTCATAGTTGTATTTAAATATTTATTATAACTAAGTACTAATGGCAGGAAGCATTATTCTGTCAGGTGTCCATTTATGCAAATATTGCAGAATTCTTAAGTTAAGGACACAAATATTGATTACAACTCTTTAAGAAATTTCAGTAAATTCAAAAGTCATTCTAAATATAAACATTATTACTATATGAGTTTGAAGATAAATGCAAATGAAATCAGGATATACCCCTATAAGCCTAGGTTTCAATATTTTGTATTATTACAGGTAGCTAATCAACACACCAAAGCTAAAACTTGCTTGGAAAGTATTCATGAATTTGCTAGAATTTTAAAGTAAATTTCAGAGCCAAAAAAGTACAACATTCTCTCTCTAAAGGAAAGATTCCAACTCTAAAATTAACCCATGGATAGAAATGTGATTAGGCTTATAGTGGTATTTATTTTCCTGTGGACAAGCCATCCTTTAGCTCTTTGAGAATTCAATCAATGCTATGGACTTTCTCTTTAGAAACACCTATAAAAAATATGTACATGACTTTAGGAAACTGATAGACTTCCCAAGACATAACCAGAACTTGAGATTCCTAAAATTTGCTTTAATGCCCATTTGTCCTGGTTGTTCAGGATAGACTTGGAACTATGAAATTTCTCCAAAGGAGGTTATGAAGAAGGTTAGGCAATAGAGTTACTTCTGACATGGATCATATCCAGAGCCAAAAGGATTGTTCCCAATGCAGATCAACTCCAGATTCTTTTAGGATTTAAGGATCTCATTTAGTTTTAAAATTTATGGAGGCTGACTAAAAAACAGTTATCCAGAACTGTCTTGAGATAGACCAAATTCCCTCAGGGCAACAAAAGATCATCCTTCATTTATTTTTTATTTTATTTTATGTGGTGCTGGGGATACAGTGCCTTGTGTACACTAGGCAAGTGCTTTATTATTACTAGGTTACACCCCCTGTGCATTCATTTAGCAAAAATGTTTTGAGTTTCTATTATATGCCAGCTGTTAGCTGGGCATTGGAGTAGAAGAATTATTAAAAATAAAACTCATCTCTGTCCCTGAAGACAAGCCTTTCTCTTGACAATCAAAACAAAGATAATGCTATGATAGAGGCGTGCACAGGGATACTACAGAATCAAACCCCATACCAGCAATAGCATGTCAGGAAAGATTTTTCTAAGGAAGAAATAAGGAAGTTGAATCCTATAAGGCTTTCTGAGCCCCACTAATAGGTGGGATGACTTAGTACCAAACATTTACTGAAAGAACCTTAAATAAAGGGAAGAAAATTCTCTTGTCAATTTTTAAAATGTTTTCTTTAACTTTTACTTCTTATTTGATTTGACTCCTTTATTTTATCAAGATGAAAGTCAAGGTCTACCAGGGGAAAAAGACATGACAAGATTGTTTAAACTTTGGACAGGGCTGGGAACAGAATCTTGTCAACTGATTTTCAGTTAAGAGTCCTTTATCTAACTTTCTTAATCCATTCAAATTGGTATTACAATCTGAGAAATAAAATAAGTGCTAGACATAATGGTTTCTTTTTTATGTAATTGCTTCTAAAATTAGAGATTATATAAAAGTTAACGGAAAAAACCTTGAACTCTCAAAGAGAAAGGAAGCATAGCATTATCAATCTGAGTAACACTAAAAAATAGAGAATAGTAAAAATGGACACAGTGAAACAAAACTAGGTTTTACAGGCTTAGCAATGTTTATTTTCTGGTAAACTTAGTAACCATGATTTATGTGATTTAGTCATTTATATCATAATGAAAAACTGATCAATTAATCATGTACCAATTACTCAAATTTCTAAAGGTAAGAAGCATCAAAATGTATTCATTTTGGTGGTCTAAAAACACTTTGCTAAATACATGATTACTTACTGATCTAATTCCAGGTAAATTTAAGAGGGATCCAAGCACTGGCACTCTTCTAATAAAGCCAACAACCACAGGAAAGAAGCCCCTGGGAGACACAGAAAAAAGGTTCTTAAAACTTACATATTTCTATTACCAAGATCAAGCACGAATAACTAACTAAAAAGAAATGATGCCATTAAAAATGTGAATGTTTTAGAGAATCATGAATAACTACAAATGTAATGTAAAAACTTTTGACTACTGATTAAAAACCTGAGAAACAGCATAATGAAGCTTAGCTGTGTTGTACACTCAGATTTTGTATTGTCTTGGTTCAACTGCTACAGATTTCCTCAACCATAGTGAGTTGTACGAGGTAAAACTGATCAAAAGAAAGGATCTGTGGAGACCATATGTATAGAACCATGAAAATAATAATTGCTATCATTTACTGAATAAATAGTAAGTGCCAACATTTAACGAACAATGACAGACTACCTGTCAGATGGTAATCCTCATATTGTGTCACATTTTTGGGTAGAAATACAAGCCCACAGAAGTTACATAGCTTCTAACTAGTTTAATTCTTGATCAGTTAAATTACCACTGTACAGGAAGAGGGAAATAGTTTATTTAAAAAATGTACAAGAAATAAACTTTCTCTGGGTCCTAAAGTTAGGCATATAGGGATGAAAATATTACAGTGGATAGAATTCAGAAATGAGCAATAATGAATCTGCAACATATATGGACTAAAAGGATTAAACAGAAAGCAGTAGCTTTTAAATTAGAGAAATAGTTCTTTTATTGATGGTGTATTGTATATGTTTCAAAGACAATTATAATTGTTTTCTAGCAGTATTAAATCCAAAAGGATCATTTTATTTTGTTTTAAAATAATTTTTAAATATAAAAATGTGTGATTTCAAAGGCTACCATTTAGGATTATAAATATCTGGAAAAAGAATGTCAAAGATCTTTGGCACTATATCTCAAACTAAGAACACCTCAAAATATAAAACCCAACAACAAAAAAGCTTCCCTAAACCATGGAGCCAATATATCATTCCAAGTTACCAATGATGCTGACTTCTCATCCTTTATTCATCTCAAAGATCACTTTAGCATTTAACTTTTACTACTAAAATTCCTATTGAATGAAGAAAGCTAATGATTTCCCCCCATGGTTCTTAATTAAGGTACTCTTCTGCTGGAACATAATCTGCTATGATGAACTGCTCTTCCTCACCCTCTCCTTTCTTGGCCACTATGATCCTTACTTCTAGTTCTTCTCTGATCTCTTCCAGTGTTTCTTTCTCTTCCCTAAAATGTCAAGGGGTTCTAAGATTCCAATACTATCATTCTATACTCTGTGTTATATCAAGAGCCTCTTAACTAGCTTCTTAGTCTTCTCTTTTCAATACATGATTTATCCTGAGGTTAGAACAATTTTTCTAGAACACTTACCAGGCTGTATCCATTTATGCTTAAAAATCTTTGCACCCCTCTCTTCCCCAAATACTTGTCCCTAGCACAAATTTGGTAAGAGAATAAAGTAACAAGTCATTCAAAGAAAGTTTGCAACCTGACCCCAAACTTCCTTTTCCGTCTCATTGCCAACCATTTTCTTCCATTTATCACATGCTCTTTTTCTGTCAGACGATTATTTTTAGAACAAGCTGTGACTTTCAAGACCCTGTCTGCTACTTCTGTCAGTTAACTGCCCTTCATTTTCTCATTTATGGGATGAATTCTAACTCATTCTTTAAGGAACAGTTTATTTGTTAATATTTCTTACCTCTGCTTGGATTAATTCCTTAATCATACATGCATATATATATATATATATATAAAAAACAATATTATGACCATATATATAAAATTTTATGACTATATCTGCCTCGTATCTTTATGGTCTTCTTTCCATATTAGAAATGAGAGATTTCCTAAAGCAGGTTTGGCCCTTAAGTTGTTTTTATGGTTCTTGTAATAAAGTGCCCAGTAGACAAAAGACAAAGAATATGCATTATTTAAACAAATAATTAATGCCAACCTTAATAAAGGTATTTTCTCACATGCATGCTTTTGTTGATTTACTTGCTAACTGCCATTTGTAAAATATTCATTGATCCAAATTCCCATAGTTCCTTTGGTATAGGATTTGCTAATATGAATATGCACTAATAAACAAATTACAGTCAAGTGGACTGTACTTGAACTATGAAGTATCAGTTTTTATATGTTAAAATTCTAGATGTGTCTATCTAGCTATCACTGTTTATTTAGTTGATAAAAATATCAAACATATATTGTTTTAAAATGACACTAAAATGAATCTTACTGCATTGAAAGTAATTTACAAGATAATTTATACTTATTTAGGCAATCATGTACATTTGGTAAGCATTTTTATAGTTGGTTGATCTAAAACCAAAATAAAAAGATTCAACCTAAACCACAATTCATTAAAGGAAATGATCCTATTACTGACACTGATATATGTACCCGAGATTTTAAAATAATTATCTGATATGCCAGTTTATTGAAAGAGAAAATAAAATCATTGCCTTACCTGAACAAGAGAAAGAATCCATAAATTTCGAAGATCATGCCTATCAAAGGCCAACCAATAAGGACTACAAATACACCACCTAGGAAAAATCCTGTAGCTTTCATTTTATGTTTTTGGAAGAAGAATCTGAATGTTCTTTCTAAACCAATTACAAAAGCCAAACCAGCCACAAATAAAACCTAGAAGAGAAAGAAAATGCAACACAGGAAAAGTAGTTAACAAGCATAAATTTAGGTCAATGCTAAATATAATAAAAAGAAGGACATTTGACTTTTAACATGGGCAACTGGCCAAGAGAACAACCAAGAAAGAAAACCAAGGAGTGGGTTTAAGCATGTTAAAATTGTAGCTGTATTCCACTCATCTCATTCCTTTTCTATTTGATTAAAAGGAGAAAAAGAGAAACAAAGAAAGATGTTACAAAAGGGCATCTGTGTTTACAGTAGTTTCCTTAGTGTGGCTGGATGAGGATAGCTTAGTGGAGTGATAAGTTGGCAAGGCTCAGACAGAGAAGCTGCCTATAGACATGTCATTCAAAGGTATTCCTCCTGGTTCCAAAATATTCACATGGGCCAAAAGAGTTTCTATGGATGGGAGAAATATTGACATGACTAGAACACAGTAGAACAGAACACACAATGCAAAGCTAGGAAGGATATTCCAGTTTTATTACTTCTAAAAATCTGCTTGGCATCAGAAATAAAAATACAACCAGGTTTTTAAAAATATACATATATTTTGTATGTTCTGTTCATGAACAAGTAGTGGTGATCTATTAAGAGCCTTCCTTTTCCTGTGTTTTACTTTGAAATACTTCCCTTTCCCATTGTTCTTCATTAGTGAAAACTACTTCACACAGATGTATATTAAGCCTAACAGTTCAGCTTCATATTCTTGTGTACAAATGCTGTTTATATTATCATTTATTAAAAGACCAATTTTGGTGTCCTTTAAATGTACTTCAAAAGAAATGTAATCATTATTCAGTAACTTTATTGCCTTCTTAGGAGGGTTATTACTTCTGGAGCTCTTATACAACCCCCACATGTGGACAGTGCACTACACTTTCCAAATAGCACATAACCTTTCTAAGCAAGTCAATTAATAACACAGTGGTATATTTTAAAAGATTTAAAAGGTTATTTAAAATCTGTTTATTTCATGCAGCTCAATCAAATGTAAAGCCTCAGATGTTTATAGTCAAAACATTTTAATACATTTACTAAGGGGACTATCAAGGCATCTATTTTGAATGGCCATTTAAAGACAACCTTTACTTAATTTGGTGTAACTTTGAACAAAACAGTTTTAGGAATTAGAACACCTCGTTAAGTGTTCATCTTTTATTTAAACAGAAAGCTGACAGGTTGCATTCCTAATGGAAATATAGTATATAATAGTAATTACACAGGAATAAATTATATCTCCCAATATAATTCATTTGTAGTTAAATTTTTTTTTATGAATTTAGTTAAAATATATATTCCAAAACTCACATTTCCAATAGCCAGTAGTGCTTTGTCAAAAAAGAGAATCATTCCAAAGAACAGGAAAAACACTCCAAATCCTGTTAATCCCATTCCAATTTCTGCAATAAAAGTTATATGGTTAAGGGTAGAGAAAAATTAAAGTCACATTAATATCCCTGTAAACTAAACAAGAATAATTTTCTACTTTTTCTTTTGGCTAATATAAAGAAATCACTGCCCAATATTGCAGGTTAACTTCATAATGACATTCATTCAGATCTCAAACAAATTAAACTGACATCAGCAAATTACCTCAGAATTTAAAACTATGAATGGGAATGCCTAATCCTCATGTAAGGAGACAGAATTTCTTACACCCATAATAGAAAAGATAAATCAGATGTTAAGTCTTTGATTGTATTTTTTCCCTCTAAAAACCTCTCTGGCATTAGACATAAACATAAAGATTTCCTTTATTTATTGCTTTTCATATTCTATAATTATTACTCATATGTACAATATCTGTACTTCTTTAAATTAATTCCTTCCTCAACTCATTATAAATGTATAGTAGGTCAACACAATCTACTTCATTCAATTATACGTTGCTTCTCATGGTGACAAGAAGAAATATTTTGAGATTATGGTAGCTGTTGTTTCAAAAAGTTAATTTTCAGAAGGTCAGGCATTACTTTTCACTTTTTGTTAAGACATGGTCTATGTTACCCAGGTTGATCTGAACTCCATGGGCTCCAGTGCTCTGCCTGCTTTGCCTTCCATGCAGCCAGGATTACAGGAGTGTGCCATGCCTAGCTCACTTTCAACTTCTTGATGGCTTATTATGAATTTATCATCTATCAATTTATCTGTACTATGAATCCATTCATCTATTTAAGTTTAGAGTCCTAAAATCAACTCTCCAAAATTTCAAATACTGTTTAACCTAATATTAGTATTCTAAATTTTTACTTTATCATTAAACAACAAAGATAAACTATTAAGAGGCCAGGAACTGTTTCACATACTGAATATACAGTGGTGGACAAAGTATAAGGTTTGACAACTAGGTTCATCTTGCATATAAAATTAGTAGTTTTATTTAGTTTATATTCTTAGGTGTTATCTTTTTAGTTTGAAAGGTCTTAACTTTCTAAGGTGACAGACACACTCTTCTGTTTAAGCTACAAAACACAATCTACTAAGCTACCTCCTTGATCATTTTCGTTTGGTTTTTAAAGAAAACAGCCATTATTTTATCTAAAAAGCACTATCAGCATACAGACAATGAGTCAGAGGAGAAGCTGTTTTTGGAAACACAATATTAAATATACTCTTAGTGATTTCTTTTTTTAAAAAAATATTTATTTTTTAGTTTTAGGTGGACACAATATCTTTATTTTATTTTTACGTGGTGCTGAGAATCGAATCCAGTGCCTCATGTATGCTAGGCGGACGCACTACCATTCCACATCCCCAGCCCACTCTTAGTGATTTCTAATCTGTTACTTAACCTTTTTGCCTCAGCTCCAGAAAACTAAAATCTAGGTCACAGTTACTTCAAAAATTCTTAAGCCACATAAAATGTTCTGATAATTGGAAAATTTATATCAACTTTATCTTTCTCTTTATTTCTGACCTCCTAAATTTCCTGATAGCTATTATCTTCTCTTCTAGCCACCTTTTGCTCCCAATGTCAGTCTAAAAGAATTCAGGTACCTGCCTATAAATACAGAAAAGTTTAAATGCATTCCACCAGTATAACATTTCAATAAAAAATTGAGGCTAATATTTCATGCTTAAATATCTTAAATGAATTAACAAAAATAACTATTTAGATATTAGATAAAATTTCCTATAGGAAAATGTGGGTAAAAGAGCAAGTAAAATTCCATCGTACAACAATTTAGTAGCTGGCATTTAATTATTACAGCTGTTATTAAATGACTGATTTCTATCTTTTCACAAATTATCTTAATGATTACATAAACATTTTAAGATTCTGGCTCATCAGAAAGGAAATGATATAGAAATATACTATGTATTGAGCATTTACCATAAATTAGGCACTATATGGTTTTTTACACAGCTTATATAAATTAATCATCCCAACACTACTAGAATGTAGAGATAATGAAATCATGTTAGAGACGTAGGAAACTGAAATTCAGAAAGGTGACTTAAGTTGCCCAAAGTCACACTTTTGGTTAAATGTTTTAGCCAGGTCTATCTGAACTCAAAGCCCATATGATTAACTATTATTTACTATTATAAACACTTCTACCCACAGGATGGATGTGTGTGTGTGTGTGTGTGTGTGTGTGTGTGTGTGTATTCTCAGTTTAAATACATTTGGTAAAATGAAACTCAAGGATATTGAAGTAAAACACACTTAGGTGATTTAAATTTGATATTAGTTTATATACTAGATCTATTAAAAATTGACTACAGTGAAAGGGGACAACATCTGATAAATGGCTTATTGGTTAAGAGTTGTTTATACAGTATCTGGTAATTCCTTTAATAAAATTGTGAGGTAAACAGTGCAATGGCCCCTTGTTTCATATGGACAACCAAGGACTCAGAGAGATTAAGTGATTTGTCCTGGAACATACAATCAGCAGAAATATCTTTGTGTGTGATACTGGTATGGAGTCAACTTAGAATGCAGGTCTGGTCTTCTCACTTTCTAGCCAATGGTCCTACAACTACAACACAGGAACCAAAACATTCCTACTGCTTTATTCAGTATAAGTCAGAAGGGAGCAGCTGTCTGTAACACCTTAGCCAAAACTAGCCCTGGCATGATGTTCCCAAGTATTGTCAGATCTACATAGGCCCAAAGACTCAAAATGGTCTCATTACCCTTTCTCATTTCCAGAATTCCTTTCCTCCCCATCATTACCCATTCAGAAGCCCTGTAAGGCTATTAAAAGCCCTACATAGAGCTGCCTTCTTTCTACTAGAATAGTAAAATAAATTTATCTTCCTTTTGTATTGTATCTTCATACTCCTACCCTCAAATTAAAAAAAAAAAGTTAACAGATTAATGAAAGCAAACTAAAAAGTGAATTTATTTAACATTAAAAAACCTATTATGGAAATTTTATAAGGAACAATATGTGTAATCCAATGGCAATCACTGCTAGCATTTTAGAACTTATTCATAATTGATTAAAAGTAGCACTGTCTTACTATACTCTTAAAAAAAGTCACAAAAAGAATTCAACTGGATATCAATTGTACTAAATAACTCAAATGAATTGAATATTGAGAGAATTTTATGCAATGTGAGAAAATGAAGTGACAAATTAGATACAACATGAACTGGCTCTATCTCATCTTCCTTAATAAATCTTTTTGTTTTTATGGAGTGGAGAGAGTGCTATTATAGAATCCCCTAAGACAATCATGAATTGCTATTTTTATTCTACTCTGATTAGTATTTGGTCACCCTCTCCTAGAATTGAAATCCCAGAATAATTCTGGCAAATCACTTGAATGATGGCCAATCTTTTGCAGTTAAACACAAACACAATTTGAAACTAATTACTTTATGTTTCAATCTGCTCTCTCACCTAAAACATCTGGTAAGTTAAAAAAAGAGTAAAATTACATCTTTCTCACAAATATAATGAAGTCTGATAACAGACTAAACCAATCCCCCTTGTTTTGGTGTTTGGAAAGGTGGACTAGGCACTCATTCCTATAATAAATCTTCAATAGAAGAGAATCTCTATGCATAGGATGTGATATTTTAATATATACATATATATTACAGACTCAGATCATTCTAGGACCTCAAAGTTTTTTTTTAGATGCTAGTGGAGTACACAGAAAAGAACAAAAAGTTTTTGAGCCAGCAGAACTAGGATCAAGTCTTATTTCTGCTATTTTTCTTATAAATTTCTTTTGTGCCTCAATTAATTTATGAAGGGGCATGCTTCTCTCTGCTTTACATGGCTCATATAAGAATTAACATGATTTATACACATGATAAATCAGAAGAAAACATATAATTATAGTAGATCTAAAGGTCTACACTTACATATTTTCTCTTTTCTCATCAGAGTGGAGTGAAGCTAATGGAACAAAATATACCAAAATGGGTAAGCTTCCTGGGCCAGAGCAGGTGGCCCCAAGGTCCAGAACCCAGGTCCAGTTTGTACTGGGGAAAAGAGCCTGACTGGGGTGGCAGTGTGCAGAGAAGACTTTAAAAGATCTGTTAAGTTCAAGTCTGCCATGACTTGAATCTAAACCTTAAGACTCCATTTTGAAATAGAGCATTTTAAATGAAGTTCTACTTTAACTTCAGAGGATTGTTAATTCTTATAATTTTGAAAATTTGAGTAAGCGTACTTCCCAAAACGGAAGGCATGGAAGACAAAAGAAAATGAGCAAAAAGAGACTATCATGATCATTAAAAGGTAAGGAAGCAAAGAGTTTAAGCAGTTTGTAAATAAAAAATAAATTATTAAGATTCACAAGAAGGAATAGAAAATTGGAAATGTTATCTTTCAAGAAAAGGAAACATCGAACCATACAGATGAGATGGGCTTGGAGGATTCTGGCAGGCAAAAAGTGATGCCAAAATAGTAAAACAAGTCATAAAGCATACTATACAATACTAAGGAAAGAAATCTTTTAACTGAACATAATGTGGTTTTTTAATGCTGCTGAAACTTTGGCAGGCAGAAAAGTGAAATTATAAGGGATTTTTGGAAGGCAGCTTCCAGTGGTGGCGAAAGGAAAATATTCAAAATATTTAAGCACGATTTCAAAAACAACCCAAAGCAGGTGACATTTAAAATACCACCTCCCCAAAATTAACTAGCCAGTGACTTGTAAAGGACTTCAAGTATGTCATGTGCAGAACCCACCCCACTGCGCCGGCCGCGCACCAAACTTTCTCTCGTGGCGGTCCGGAGGAACAAAGAGCCCATCTCACCCGGGTGAGGAGAGCAGCGCGACCCCGTCGCGAGACACTCTCAACTAAAGCTCCCCTTCCCCAGCTTAAGCGCTCCACCCAGCCCCATCGACTCTTCTCCCAGGCCAGGTCGGCTACTGCAAGTCCAGCCCCGGTCCGCTCCAGTCAGTCCTCAGGTCCCGGCAGCCCTTTGCCAATCTCGCAGGCCACCGCCCCATCGCAGAGCTTCATTCATTGACCCAGCCGGAGAGACCCACGGGCGAAACCAGCCCGAGCGAGGGGTGAGCGGGGATCGAGGCGGGGACCCCGGGGACAGGCGCTTACTCTGGGTGTCCGTTAAGGAGATCATGGTTGCAGTGGTGAGGGCAGCGGAGGCAGCACCTCAGAATGTCCAGGGTGGAAAGCTGAGTAGGTAGAAAAGAAGCCGGGGAGCAGCCCCGGAGAGCCGCCACGTCTTCCGGAAACACGCAGCCACCCACACCTCAACTTCAAGACAGCTTTCCATTGGCTAAACCTGCTCACAAAATCAACCAATAATCCGTGATCTTGTTCGATGATGCGAATGCTGGCCACGCCCCTTGCTCAATTAGAGAAGGTTATTATTTGTGATTGGTTGAATGTGCCGACCCGGAAGGGTGGATTCTCCCCGCTGGGTGGCGGGAAGATTTTATTGCAGAGCAGGACCGACAGGTGGGTAGCGGTTTCCAGGCCCTGACTGTTTGGGCTTGGGGACCCGGGTGTGGAAGGCGGCTTCTCTCACCCTCATGGACAGAGGTTGTGGGGTAACTCCTGTTAAAGCTTTGAAGGGACAAGAGGGCGCCCCTTTGATCGTTTTCTTAAGAGGGCGCACCCATCCAGGATCACTTCCTTCCATCCACACTTTAGCGGAGGAGAAATCAGGGCGTTAATCACTGCCCTGCTTTCCTTCAGCTCAGGCTTTGGAGTGGCAAGTTCGCTTATGGACCATTTTTTTTTTTTTTTCTTAATCTCTCCAGACTTTCACTCAGGAAGCTTTGCTACCAAAACCCCTTTACTAACAGCCATCATTTATTTTGAAATTACACTAAGGACGCTTCTTCTACCCTCTGCTTCACAGTGACATAAGAGAGGGAATTATCAGTACCTGATGGCTGCGAGTTGCAGGTGAAGTGTAGTGGAGGGATGTTTTTCTGGTTTAGACTGTTGGACCTCAGCGGCATTTCCTTCAAATATTGATGACGGTTGTCACTGCGTAAAAACTTTCCTGTGGATGCCTAGTCGACTTCAGACTGAAAGACCTGCTCTATCTTATTAGTTTTTGAATACATTTTTTGTTGAGATATTTTGCTATCAAATCGCGTTACTTGGGGAAGGATCAGTCTTAATAGCATAATCAAAGGAGTCATTTAAAACAGTAGGGAAAAACTGGATATAGATCCTACCCTTTCAAAAGGGTAGGCGATGTGGATGCAAAGGTGAAGAGACTCAAACCCTGCTCAGCTAGAGGACCTTATAGTTTATGGGTGGAATGTTGTATTTCCAGGAGGAAGTGAAGAGATAGTTACATAAAGAATTAGAAGTCCTTGGCTATCTCCATTTCTTAACTGTCTTTCAATGATGTGCCCATTCCATATTGTTTAGCATGTAAGCCCTGCATGTCTTTCCAGCCTTCTGGTGGCTTCAGAATTCTACGTAGTAAGAATTGTTCTATATAGGAAATAGTGTTAGTAAGGCTAGGGTGCTGCTGAAGCTATCTTTGGAGAGTACTAACATAGTTTTAGAAAATGTTGATTGTCATATGAGAGAGTTGGGGGAGGTTTTCATAGGATTATGGGAAATTTAAAATTCCTTCTCTCAAACTTTATTTTCCACTCGTACATATACGCATGCTTAGGTTTTAGTCATTAAAACAACACAAACCATGTTTTCTCCCCATCACTAACCTGTCCATATTTTCTCCTCCTGAAATCTAACCCAATAGAATAGAATACCAATTTCTTCTTTAATATTAAATTAATTATATTTCTTTGAAGCAAGTGCTCAATAAAGTGTTAAATGATTAATTTATTTTGACATATTTTGCTTAATCTGGGACATTTGGATCTATCCAACTTGTTATTTATGATAGATTTTATCATTCCAATGTTGCATGCAGGGAAGAAGGCTTAGAGGAACAGGGTGTGTAATTTTGGGAAGGTCACACAATAATTTAGTGGCAGAATTGTTTAATATTTGTACTTTTTTTTACATCACTTTTGTTGGAGTTTGATAAATGTTATTGACATTGTAATTATCCCATGTATGTTTATGTGACTTTGGACACCTCTCTAAAATCTAGAGGGTTTTCTAAAAACAACAATTACAACAAAAACATTGTGGAAGAAACATGCAGTCCTCTTTGAAAGGTCAATAGTATTCCTTCCTTTTTTTTTTTTTTTTTTTTTTTTTTTTTTGTGGTAATGGGAGATCAAACTAGGGCTCCATGTATGCTAAACAGACACTGTTTCAATGAGCCACATCCCTGGCCCAACTAGTACTGTTTGTTTAAAAAAAAAAAAAATTATTGTTGTGTTTGTTTTTCATTTTTAGAAAGAAATTTGGATTTCCAATTCGATTTTAGAATGGCATCTATTTCAGGTTAGTGAAAATGATTATAATTCACTTTGTTCTATATTGAATTGTAAGCTCCTTGATAAATGTTTGTTTTTAAAATGTTTTAAAACTTCTAATTATGGAAATGATGTGTTTTTTTCAGCTTTCTAAAAAATCATGGTAAAAGATACACAATCTTTCCCATTTAACTATTACTAAGTGAACAGTTCATTGGCGTTAAATACCTTCACAGGGTTGTGCAAGCATCACAACCTTTTCATCATCCCACTGAAACTTTGTAACCATTAAAACTCATTATCTCATTACTGTGTTTCCTTTCTATGAATTTGATTATTTTCAGAATTTCATGTGGTGAAGTCTTTTGTGCCTGGCTTATTTCATGTAGCATAATGTCTTCAAAGTTCATCCATTTTGTAACATGCATCAGAATTTCATTCTTTTTTTTAAGCGAATAATATTCCATGGTATGTATATGCTGCATTTTGTTTATCCACTCCTCTGTTGATGAGCATTTGGTTGGTTTTTTTTTTTTTTTTTTTTTTTGCCTTTTGACTATAATGAATAATGCTATTGTGAATATTGGTGCAGAAATGTCTAAGTTCCTCATTTTAATTCTTTAGTGTATGTACCTAGAATTGGAATTGCTTGATCATAAGATAATTTTATATTTAACTTTTTGAAGAACTGCTATACTGTTTTCTAAAGTGGTTATATAACTTTATATTCCCATTAGTAATGTACAAGGATTGCAAAGAATGATGTTTTTGATAGGCTTCTAAGAACCTAAGAACATGAAGAAGAAAATAAATCACTTATAACCCTGCTACTCAAATTAATACTGTTAACATTAGTTGTATTATTTTCCAACAAAAATTTTAGCATTTTGAATATATTGTTTTGTAATGTGATTTTAGAAATATAATGTAACTATAGAATATAGATATAGTTAAATAATTGTGTATGTATTTATTTTTAATACCTCACTGTTTTGCTTTTTTAAATGACATTATTTGTCTTTTTAAAATGTAAATTGAACATATTCAAATCTAAATCTGTGTATATTTCTGAGTATTTCCTTAAGTTCTTAGAAATAGAGTTGTTTGAAGCTTTTTTTTTAAGTGCAAAGAGAAAAACATGCATTATTCTACCTTTCAGACAAGCACTTGTAGCATTTTGATGTATTTCCATGCATTATTTCACAAACTTGATCAGCTTTTGTTGTGCTTATACATAAGATCTTGCTACTATTTGGTTAGGATGGTTGTCAGAGGCAAGGAACTGCTACTGTGAGTATGTTTCAGTCTTTTATATGGTATAGTGAATATGGTCTTTGCTACATACTATCTCTACTCATGGAGTAACAACACTGGGTTCTTTTCAGACTAGAAACGGGATATATATATATATATATATATATATATATATATATATATATATATTTTATTTAATATGTATAGTATATTTCAGAAATATACTATTTCTGAAGAATGATAGCTCCCCTGCATCAGAAGTAAAGTTAGGAACACTGGAGTGCTTAATTTACTAAGCTCTTGAGATGAGATAGTAACATAAGCCCTATACACTTGCAACCCCTCTCTATTATGGATTGGTGAAATCATTCACTTGACGTTTTAATCTCATTTTCTATAGTAACTTGTGCTGTTGTTAGGCCAGAATTAGAGATGGCATAATTCTGAACAATGTAAAATAGTCTGATTTATTACAACTAGTTGTGCTTTATTTTTAATCCATTGTGGTTTTGTCTAAGATATGATGATGTTGACTTTGTTGCATGTATTGACATTAACATTTGTATCATTGATTAGAGAAGCAGAAGTACTCTCGTGTTATAAAGGATTTATCATAAGGGTTTGTCCTTATGTGAGTATGGAAGTCTGTCTCTGTTGACAGTGTGTCTGGCACTGAGTATAAAGTTGGCAGAGCCAGCAAGTGGGAAGAAATGATGGATGTGAAGTGAGAAAAGCAAACACAAACTACTACTTAAAAAGATGTACTTCTGTTTCTCACCAGAACATGTATTAGTCTCATTGCCACTTATCCAATTTTGAGATGCAGGACATCTGTTAGAAAATTGGTGTACTTCATCATGGAATTGTGCCCAACCTGATTGAGGTTTCAGAGTAGCTGAAGGAGGCCAACCAAGAGGCCCTGAAGGAGCTGCAAGCTTCACTGTTTTCCAGTTATCTAGCAGCAGTTGGAGTTGTGAGCCCTGCTGCTGCCCCATGCCAACAAGGCCACCTGCCCTGGACTTACCCTGACCTTTTAAATATGGAAAATATAGTTACTGTTCACTTCTACCTTCTAAATGACAAGCAGAATTCTCTTTTGCAGACCTAGCCCAGAACTATGCAGGCAAGGGAATTCTATGAAATGTTGTTCTAACCTGTTATTACAGCACAGAACCACCAGATTTTACCTCTTGCCTATGAGAATCTGTACATTCATTTTTAATTATATTTAACTTTCAAGCAATAGCACAACCATGCTTTTGCCTAAAATAATGTAAGAATCAATCAAGTACATGCTGACTCTCTCCCCAAAAGAGGGTACAAAATCTCTTTATTCTTTTTTGAATGATGCTAATTCTTCTTTTCACTGAATCACATTCTCCCTCATAATCTTGAAACTTAAATCCTGACACATGAGATTAACTACCATGAACATGTTTTTTCGTTTTGTTTTGGTTTGTTTGGGGTACCAGGGATTGAACCCTGGGGTGCTTAATTACTGAGCAACATCTCTAACCCATTTGTTGTTGTTTTGAGACAGGGTTTTACTAAGTTGCTTAGGACCTCCCTAAGTTCTGGCTTTGAACTTGAGATCCTTCTGCTTCAGCCCTTCGAGCTGCTGGGATTACAGGCATGCACCACTGCACAAGGCTATGAACACATTTTATGAGTCACATCCTTCCTGATAATCTTGAAACTTAAATCCCAATTTATGAGGTTAACTACTATGAACATGTTTTATATTAGATGTTCAGGGAATAGGAGAGGGACCAAACAAAAAACACAAACTTAGTTTATTTGCAAATAAAATCAGAAAAAAAGTCTTAAAGCTACTGTGGTTCTTGTTTCTCAACTGGTCTTATGGTCATAGCTGGTATGGTCTTAGCTGCCTTCTTCAGCTTCCATTCTGTACCCTTTGCCCTCAACAAGCACCTCAGCTGGTCATGGGTTCTTGCTAGGTGAAGACTTCCTTTAGCAGCTTGCTTATATTTGTTTACTGTAATTTTTTTAATAGTATTAATCACAGGACATGGTACTGTTAAGATGTACCCTAGAGGATTGCTGATATTCCATACTCCTTCTGTGTACAATAGCAGTCTATTTCCTCTTATAGTCAGGATCACTTAGCCCAACCATTACATTAGCCCCCTTGTTTGTCTATTGACATGAGAAACTCAAAGTGGCCAAGTGGCAGTCAACTTCCAGTTTAGTGGAACACTTGCTTTTTTCCCTTGGTAGAAGCACTGCTTCCTTGTTAACTAGCACTTCAAGACCAGCAGTCCAAAGTTAACTAGCTGATCACTTGCAGTAATAGTGAGAGGAGTCACTCCCATTTGTATCTCTGCTTCCCGGGCCAGTGAATTGAAGACTTGGGGGAAAAACAGGATTCTTTGGTGTATAGTACAACTTAACGTAGAGGATGCTATTCTTCATTTAGAGTGTTGCCACCCAGCTGTCATCTAATTGAATATTTGAAATGCCACTCCATTCTCTCAGGCCAGCTGCTTCAGGGGTTGAGGAACATGATGAGACCAGTGATTCCTTGAGTGTCAGCCTTCTGTTGTACTTCATTTGCTACGAAATGAAATTGCTTCTTTGGTCAGAAGCAGTTTGGTGTGGAATATAAAGACAATCCATAAGGCATTTTGTAAATTCACAAATGATAGATTTAGCAGGAGCATTGCTGGCAGGGAAGGTAAAGCCATATGCAGGGTAAATGTCTATACCAGTGGAATAAAATTTTGCCTTTTTTATCATAGAATGTTCCAATGTAATCAGTTTTACATTAAACATCTGGCTCTCTCCCAGAGAATGGTGCCACAGTTGAGACTCAGAGTTGGTATAAGCTGTTTGCAATTTGGGCACTGAGCTATGTTATAGACAGCTGGATGTGTTTGTTTGTGTGTGTGTGTGTGTGTGTGTGTATGTATGTATGTATGTGTGTGTGTGTATATATATATATATATATAGAGAGAGAGAGAGAGAGAGAGAGAGAAAGAAAGAGAGATTGGTCTTTGCTGGTGAAAGTTTATATTGCTTCAACATGGGTACTTTGTTCTTGACCTCATTGCACAAGGATAGGCTTGGCTAACAATGTGTCTGACTGATGTCCACATCATATTGTCTACCTGATTAATTAGGATCTATCTTTATGAAGGTTATTTTTAGTGATTATTCATATGGGACACAAATATCTCCATATTCTTTGCCTTTTCCTCAGATCTTGCCAACAATTTCCTAACCATCTTGCCAATTCATAAAGCCACTCTCAATGTACTAGTATGTACTGTACCTCAGGCAGGGTGAAAAATCCTGTATACTGCTTGAAGATGTGCTGCCTGGGAGATTTTTCCCTTCCCATTGTTCTTCAGGGACCCTTTGGAGAAGCACTGAGTGCTTTAGTAGTTCATTTTTGGATAGTGCCAATATACCATGCAGTCTTTTGTAAATTAGTTCTGTGTGTTTTTCTTTTTCAGTCCAGTAATAAGGAACTAGTCATAGGGAACTCCCAAAGAGATCATAGGTACGGGTTGATGAGGAGGAGTCAAGATAGCAGCATGGTTCACTTGCTCGTGACTTCACTTAGAACCTGCTTGGGCTCAGTTTTGCATATACCACTTCTGTTGTGATGATGGAAGTCTGCCTTATGAATTGCTGGGTCAGGTGATACCTGACTGATGATAGGCAGTGCAGGTCACATGGCAACTTAATCTCTTGTAAGACCCAGGAGCAAGCCAGAATATATTTCCAAAAAGAGGATAATAGTTATCTGTAGAGAATGATATAGCTTTACTACACCAATCATGATGGCCTATGTTGTGTCTCATAGGTACAGCAGAGATGCCATATAGCATCACTGTTCAAGACAGACTTGAAATATTGGCAAGTTTGTTGGGTCAATGTTAAGACAAGATTGTATGGCAGTATTGTCTCTTGTTTAGGGCCCCATTCAGAACAGACAGCTTCTTGTGTTATTTTGTAAATGAAGTATATGTTGCTTCCCAAATCCAAGTAGTCCCATGGGGCTTTGTGCCCTCTGTTAATAATAAGGGGTCCATGGGCTGGGGATGTGGCTCAAGCAGTAGCGTGCTGGCTTGGCATGCGTGCGATCCGGGTTGGATCCTCAGCACCACATACAAGCAAAGATGTTGTGTCCGCTGAAAACTGAAAAATAAACATTAAAAAATTCTCTCTCTCTCTCTCTCAAAAAAAGTGGGGGGGTCCATATATCCAAGCTTGCTGTTTTAATCAGCTTTTTCACTGTTATGACCAAAACACATGACAAGAACAATTTTATAGGAAGTAAAGTTTATATGAGGGCTCATGGAGGTCCCAGTACACAGATGGCTGACTCCATTGCTCTGGGCCTGAGGTGAGGAAAAACATGACAAAAGTATGTGGCAGAGGACAGCAGCTGGGAACATGGCACCAGGAAGGGGGTGGGGCGGGGGAAGCGCTCTGCTTAAAAGGAACAAAATATAAAATTCCAAAGCACACCTCTAGGGCCCCACCTCCTCTAGCCACACCCTACCTGCATATAGTTACCACCAAGGTAATCCCTATTAGAGGATTAATGCAGTGATTAGATCAAACCTCTTATAATTCAATCATTTTTATCTCTAAGCTTTTTTTGCATTGTCTCACACATGAGCTTTTTGGGGACACCTAATATCTAAGCCATTACACTTAGCCCTTTATCTTGTAAGGAATATCTCAACATCCCCCAGACCCTTTGACTTATAGAAATTTCACCAAGTTGATGGGCTCAAATTTTTGTGGGATTTATTTTCCATCTCTGGCATGTATCTGTCTTAATAGTTTATAGAATAGTTTCTAGAGTAGCTACTGTTGCTGTTTCTTGTTCAACAGGTTGAATAGGCATGATATCATCAATGTAATGAGCCAGTATGATGTGTAGGGGAATGGAGAAGCCATCAAAGTCTCTGAAGATTAGATTGTGATATAGGGCTCCAGTGTTGTTGATACTTCTCTGAGATGGGATAGTGAAGATATGTTGCTAGCCCTTCAAACTGCTTCTGATTGCCTTTGCTAAAAGGTAAAAAGATAAAGAGAATAAATATTCAGCAAATAAATAGCTGTATACCAGGTGCCAGGGATGTGTTTTGCTCCATCAGTGAAGTTATATATGAAATAGTAGTTGCTATTGGACCCACAGCTTTATAATTTTTCCATTAACTATTGTTAGTTTCTGGGATCCAATTGTCTTCTGCACAGGCCACGTAGGTAAGTTGATCAGGGATGTGGTAGGAATCATTACCCTAGCCCATGTAGGCAACAATTTTTGCAGACTCTATAGGTATTCAGTAAAGCTTTTGGTTTACTATATAGTTAGGTAAAGACAGTTTTTTTCCTCTTTCTACATTTTTTAAAATATTGGTGCATTATAGTTATAAATAATAGTAGAATTTGTTGTTACATATTTATACATGTACATAGTATAGCAATACAATTTGACCAATATCACTCCCCAACATTTCCCCCTCTGGTCCCTTTCCTCTCCCTTTCATTTTCATGAGCTCCATACCCCCATCCTCACCTTTCCTTTCCTTTCCCCCGTCCCTAGCTTCCACATATGAGAGAAAACATGTGATCCTTGACCTTCTGAGTTTTGATTATTTTTCTTAACATAATGATCTCCTGTTCCATCCATTTTTCTTGCACTTTTCATTTTGCTTAATGGCTGAATGAAACTCCATTATTGGTGTGTGTGTGTGTGTGTATGTGTGTGTGTGTGTATCACATTTTCTTTATCCTTTCATCCATTGAGGGGGCACCTAGCCTTGTTCCATAGGTTGGCTATTATGAATTGTGCTGCTGTAAACATGGGTATGCATGTATCACTATAGCATGATAACTTTAATTCTTCAGGATAAATACTGAGGACTGGTATAGCGGGGTCACATGGTAGTTCCATGCCTAGTCTTTTGAGGAACTCCCGTACTGATTTCTGTAGTGGTTGTACTAACTTATAATCCCATCAACAGTGTTAGAGTGTTCCTTTTTCTCTACATCTTCTCCAGTATTAGGATAGAGACTGACTAGATGTGAGATGAAATCTTGGTGTGGTTTTGATTTTTATTTTTCTAATTGCTAATGATGCTGAACATTTTTTCATGTATTTTTTGGCCATTTGTATTTCTTCTTTTGATAAGTATCTGCTTAATTCATTTGCCCATTTATTAACTGGGTTATTTGATTTTTGGTGTTAAGGGTTTTAATTTTTTTTTTTTTACACATATTCTAGGTATTAAGGTATTAATCCTCTTTCAGGACAATAGCTAGCAAAGTTTTTTTTTTTTTTTTTCCAATTCTGTAGGTTGTTTATTCACATTTCTAATTGTTTCCTTTGTTGTGCAGAAGCTTTTTAATTTGAAGTTATCCCATATATTAACTCTTGGCTTTATTTCCTGAGCTTTAGGGGTTGTATTGAGAAAGTCACTGCCTGTGCCTATATGCTGGAGTGCTGACCCTATGTTTTCTTCTAAGAGTCGTATAGTTCCTATGTCTTTAATCCATTTTGAGTTGATATTTTGCAGGGTATGAGATAAGGGTCTAATTTCATTCTTCTACATATGGATAACCAGTTTTCCCTGCACCATTTGTTAAAAAGCTGTCTTTCCTCCAATATATATTTTTTGACACCTTTATCAAAATTAAGATGACTATAGGTGTTTGGGTTTGTCTCTGTGTCTTCTATTTTGTACAGTTGGTCTGTATGTCTGTTTTTATGACAGTACCATGCATTTTTTGTTACTATAGCTCTATAGTATAATTTGAAGTCATGTATTGGGATGCCTCTAGCATTGCTTTTTTGGCTTAGAATTGCTTTAGCTATTCCTGTTCTTTTATTCTTCCAAATGAATTTTAGGACTTTTTTTTCTAGTTCTCTGAAGAATGCCTTTGGTATTTTGATGGGAATTACATTGAATCTATATATTGCTTTTGGCAGTATGACCATTTTAACTATATCCAAGGACATCTTCTGAGATCTTCAATTTCTTTCTTTGGTGTTCTGTGGTTTTCATTGTCACGGTCATTCATGTCCTGGGTTAGATCTATTCTTAGGCTTGCTTATTTATTTATTTATTTGAGGCTATTGTGAATGGGATTATTTTCCTGATTTCTTTCTCAGGAGATTCCTTGTTGGTGTAAAAGATTCTTGTATGTTGATTTTGTAACCTGCTACTTTGACTAAAGGCAGTTTTGCTGGCTTCCTCTTGACCTTTCCTACCCATAATAGCTCTCACTTATGGACTATGGGGCTAGAGAATCCATTAAGTTTCTATTCCCTCTCGAGCAAAATTCTATATTAGTTAGGGTTCAGTCAGATAATCTGACCCATTATGAGTAGTGATGAACTTTATTAGAGGCTTTAGTCCTGACAGGGAAGCTGGTTAAGCCCCTGTCCCTGGTCAGCAGTGCCAGCAGTAAGGAAGGAAGATGGTGTGAAATATGGGACAGTAAGGATGAGCAGAAACTCATGAGGACAGTGGGGAGCCCATCTGTCTTTCATTGGGACTTGTGTCAGTGTGTCATCACTCCCAGGGTTCTGACTTACAGGGAGCAGGTATCCTGTTGAAGAGTGCACTTTGCCACAGAAAGTTGCAAACATAACCAAACATTCAGAGAAGCCAAAGAAGCTGCAGGCCAACTTGCTGCAACAGGGAGATTTAGCAAGAGCTGGAGGAACTGGCTTCTGCCGCATGGCAACAAGGTAAGCCAGCAAGCAGATCCCTGACAAGAATGAACTGCAGTAGCTCCTGACTGTGTGCCAGTCATCCTAGTGTAGACTTGCCTGCTGTTTGACTTCCACCTTTCAGATCTGCAGAGTTCACTTGTGACTAGACCTAATGCACAAATCATGTAGGGAAGGGAGTTCTTGCAGTTCCTACCCTAATATCCTATTTTCAGTCAGAACTCTCTGATTTCATCTTACAAGAAGGCATTAAAACCCTTCAGGCAGATATTTTGGAAAACAATCCTTAAAATGTGTCTGGCTTCTGTTGGGAGGTTTCAAAAAGAATTTGACTTTGACCTTAATACTTGGACTGGTAAAAAATCGCACATTGACTAAAATCATAATATGTAATTATAAATTAGTTACAATGGAATTGTAATGCCAATCCCAATAGTATTTTTTTTTTTTTAGTTGTTGATGGACCTTTATTATTTAATTTATATGTGTTGCTAAGAATTCACCCCAGTGCCTCACACATGCTAGGCAAGCATTCTACCACTGAGCCACAACCTCAGCCCTACAATAGTACCACTGATTTTTATTTTTGTTGCTTGCATCTCGTTTATAATTAATGACTCCTTATCTTTTCATCATATCAGACAAAATGTGAACATTTTCATGAAGTAATAGCTAAGTAATTACCTTTACTTGACTTGACAATCTGGTCACTTTCTTTTCTTCTTCTTCTTCTTCTTTTTTTTTTGGTACAGGGGATTGATCTCAGAGGTGCTTTCCTGCTTTACCTTTGAGTTACATCTCCAGTCCTTTGTATTTATTGTTTTGAGACAGGGGCTTATGAAGTTGCTTATCCTAGCCTCAAACTTTTAATCCTCAGCCTCCTAAGTAGCTGGGATTATAGATGTGCATCACTGCACCACTGTGCCCAGCTAGTCACTTTCCTTAGATGATTTAGGAGATTTTTGGACTACCTTGTCTGTACAGTAATAATAACAACAGTAACTATCAATTGTTAAATATTTAACAATATTTAGGTACTGTGTTAAGAAATTTCAATATTTCAAATTTCAAATTTCTCTTAATTCTTTTTAACAATACTGTGAAAGTTAGGTATGGCCCACATTTTATAGAAGAGGAAATCGAGGTGCATGTAAGTATCTTGTCCAAGATTACTCAGGTAAGATGAAGACCTGACTTTGAACCCAGGTCTCTCTGACTTTGAAACATGTCATCTTGACTGCTCTGCTATACTGGTTTAAGTTTGTCCATAATATAGATGATGAGGAACATTCAGAAGCCAATAGGAAAGGGAAATTGTAATTAACTGTCTGGTCATTGTTTCTCCTCCCTTCCTCATAGCACTAACCGAGGAACTGGATTCTGTAACCAGTGAGCTACATGCAGTAGACATTCAAATTCAAGAACTCATGGAAAGGCAACAAGAGCTCCTTCAGAAAAAATCTGTCCTAACAAAGAAAATAAATCAGTGTTTAGAGGATTCTGATGCTGGGACAAGCAACGAGTGTGATTCTTCACCTGCCGCTTGGAATAAAGAAGGTCTACTTTTTCTTTGCTAGTATCGTTTCTTCTCATTTCTGTAGAATTAAGTCATTCTGTGTGGGTCAGTGCTTTTCAGTAGTAGTTTGAGAGGTGAGACTAGTTCTTCATTTGGTAAAAAGGCACCATTCTAACCCATGTTTTGTAATCTTTCTAAATTAAACTCTTATTATTCTGACTTTATCAGTTTTTTTTTTCACATATGGAAATTGAGGTGCACGTAAGTAACATTGGCCAGTGCTTGAAAAATAGATATTTACTTCAACTAAATTTTCTAGTATTTTATTCTATTTATTTTTTTTTTTTTTGGAGGTACTGGGCATTGAACCCTAGGATGTTTTCCTACTGAGCTACATCTCTTATTATTTTTTTTTTCTTTTCTTATTTTTATACAGGGTCTTGTTAAGTTGCCTAGGCTGGTCTCAAACTTGGTATCCTCCTGCTTCAACTTCTGGAGTAGTTGGGATTATAGACCTGTACCCCTGCAGCCAAATTTTCTAAGTTTTAACTAAAAGGGAGAGAGAAGGAGAGAGAGGGAAAATAAATAAATAAATAAATAGTTACTCATACCACTTGCCAAAGTTTTGTCTTCCTTCCTGCTATGGTGAAGAAACCATTGATTCAAAATCTTGAATGAAGCATCATGTTTATTGTTAATTATAGTAGAATAACTCTAGAAGGAATTGCAGCACTTTTGTAGAGATTGTTTTCTACTGATTGACTTCTAAACACAAGATATTTACACCAAAAACTTCAGATAATTGTCCAGATAATTGTTAAGTTTGTTCACTGTATTTGAGTTTTTTTTTTTTTTTTTTTTATGATGCTTTAAATTTCTTGAGCAACATTCAGAAGATTTTTTTAAATACCTGGTTGAAGACTTTCCGTTCTATATGGTTTTATTCTTACTTGGTACATGTTTATGTTTTTTTTTCTGATGTACTGCTACTTATTTGTTTTTGCTTTGCTTAGATTACTGAGTTATAGTAATTCCAAAATTGTTATTATAAAAGTTTAATGGTTCATAAGTATTAAAAGTCTTTTGTATATTTATCTGATTCTTATATAAAAGCAGCCATTTACATTTTTGTCTCATTTATAAACCTAATAGTTCTAATATTTTAGCTTATTTTTCTCTTTCTAGATTTTCCATGGTCTGATAAAGTCAGAGATGCTCTGCAAAATGTCTTTAAACTGCAGAAGTTCAGACCACTTCAACTTGAAACTATTAATGTAACAATGGCTAGAAAGGAGGTATTTCTTGTTATGCCTACAGGAGGTGGGAAAAGTTTATGTTACCAGTTACCAGCATTATGTTCAGATGGTGCGTGTTAATAAGAATGAATTTTAAGTTGAAATTGTTTCTCTGAATGTATTTTAATTCTTTAAAACATTAATTTCTGATCAAACACATGTAAAAACCAAGTGTTTTTGTTTTATTTTGTTTTTCTTTGTATTAGTAGAGATTGTTCACTGAAATAGGTTATACTAGAGAAAGAACTTATTAGAAATGGAGAGAAAATATAATGAATTCAATTTGGGACGTGTTGAATTTAAGATACCTTTAAGATATCTGTGTGGTAGGATTTTGGGTCTAAAGCTTGAGTGGGAGATCTGAGATAGATTAGTTGGAAGCTGTTAACATAGAGATGGCCATTGGAGCCATGGGAGTAATTCAGGACAACATGAGAAGAGGGCCTTGGAACAGACATCTGAGTGCTAAGAGTTGAGGGGTTAATGGAGAAGAAGAGGCTTGCAGGGGAAGGGTTGAGAAGGATGAGCAAAGTGTAGGAGGATAATTGAGAGAGTGTAGTATCATTAGAAGCCTTGGGAAGGGAGTGTTAGAAAGAGGGAGGGTCAATAGCGATGTCTGTTGGCAATAGTGATGTCTGTTGGTCAAATAAAATAAGGACTTAGAAATTCCTCTTGGTATAGTGACAGGGGACTCATTTTTTACCTTAGCTAGAGCAATTTCAGTCAGAAGGTTCAGTGGAAACAAAATAACAATGGCTTTGAAGTAAGTAGGAGTTGTGGAGGTAGGACTGGTGAGTGTGGAATGCCTTTTGGAAAAGAGTGTCTATTAAAGAAAGAAGAGAAAGGATAACTTATAAATAATATGTTCTGGAGACTGGGGAGTCTAAGATTAAGGTACCAGCAGATTTGGCGTCAAGTGAGTGCTTGTTCCTCACAGATGGTACCTTCCTTGCTGCATTTTCACATGACAGAAAGGGGCAGAGACATGTCCTTTATCCTCTTCTATAAAGACACTAATCCCATTGTGCCTTCATTATTTAATGACTTCGAAAAGACATTGCCTTTTATTACTGTCATACTGGGTGTTAGGTTCTGACATAAGAATGTAGGGAGGACACCAACATTCAGACCCTAGCAGGTGTCTTGCTTTTGGGAAAATGAGAGAGACTTGACCATGGTTAAATGCAATGAATAGATGCCAGTAATGAGGGAGAAGTACAGAAAATAATTGAGAGAGCAAAATCCCTGATAAACTTTATAATTTAAGTTTGTATTTTTAAACGTATGTACACTCTGCCAGAGGTTATTGTAGCAAATAAGTTGCAGAAATATTAAATCATATAATTTCAACAAAATGTAGAATTGCTCTTGTAAACAATTTCATTTATAGGTGAGAGGGAGGGTATTATTAGAACTTCGTTCAGTCAATACACTAATCACTGATCCCTACTCAGAATAATTTAATCTGGGGCAAAAAGTAGAATACTCACGCAAATCTCCTTCTTAATTATGTAGACTGCTGTTTTCATTTGGAATGCTGTGGAATAATTTTTCCCTAATATAACTGTTTAGAATTTGACCTGATTTATATTATATTATTGAGTTTACTAACACTGTTTAAAATGAAAGTAAATTAAACATTCAAAATGTTAAAATCTGGGCTGGGGATGTGGCTCAAGAGGTAGCGCACTCGCCTGGCATGCGTGCGGCCCGGGTTTGATCCTTAGCACCACATACAAACAAAGATGTGTGTCCGCCGAAAACTAAAAAATAAATATTAAAACTAACTCTCTCTCTCTCTCTCTCTCTCAAAAAAAAAAAAAAAAAAAAAAAAAAGAGAGAGAGGGAAGACTTTAAAAAAAAAACAACAATGTTAAAATCTATTTTTATAGGACTGAATAAGGGTAGAAGTTTCTGTCTTATATTTGTTTATTTGCCTTATCCTCACCTTGTTTGGTCATTTACTCATATCTATTTTTGGTATTAATGTGGGTAAGAAATAGGCAGTATATTGATAAAACTGCATTGAAGATCCTCTATTCAGAGGATGGGTAGGCCCACAAGTTATAGTAAAGAAAAGAAAGTGAATGGTTACAGGTCATTCTGGTGATAGTGTAAAATTTAAAGTTTTTTTTTTTTTTGTCCCTCCTTCTTCTTTTAGGATTTACACTTGTGATTTGCCCATTGATCTCTCTTATGGAAGACCAATTAATGGTTTTAAAACAATTAGGAATTTCTGCTACCATGTTAAATGCTTCTAGTTCTAAGGTATGAATTCTGTGGGTTTTTTTTTTTTTTTTTTAATTCAGTGAAGTAGGAGTCTTGGCTATAGTTGAATTGCCTATAAAACTGTAAAATGTTAACTGTTTAAATCAGGAGATACAAAGAACATCTCATGGGTCAGTTCTGTCCCACAGCCTATCTTTGTATGTCCGATGAGCTAAGAATGATATATACATATATTTTTTTTCCCCACAGTACTGGGGATGGAAGCTAGGGCCTTGCATGTTTTTATATTTTTAAATGGTTAAAAACAACATCAAAAAAGAACAGTATTTTGTGAATGTGAATTATAAAAAATATTTAAAATTCACATTTCAGCATTCATAATAAAGTTTTATTGGAGCACAACCATTCTCATATTATGTATGGATGCTTTCACACTATAATGGCAGAGTTGAATAGTAGTAGAGACCATATAGCCCATAAAATATAATATTTACTATCTGGTACTTTATAGGAAACATTTACTGACATGTTTATTTTAAAATAGGAAAAATGTTTAATTATATAATCAGTTAAATACAAAAAAAATAAGTTACTAAAAAGACATGGATTACCTATGGAATTTTTTTGGTTTGGGAATGTATCCTCGTCTGTAGAAGAGAGTGTTTCCCAACATTATTTTTTTAAATACAGGAAAAAGAGCACACAGTTTTTATGTGCCTAAGGCATGGAAGTGTTGGATTCCAGTTCCCTGTTACTCTTTTTAAAATCATATTATTGATATCTTCAAAACTATACCAAAATAGGGTAATAGTATAAAAATGGCCATGTATCCATTATTACCATTAATATTTATCAATGTATGTCCAATATGTTTTTAAGGGTATCTCCCCAGTTTTCCCTACGCTATTTCCCTTAGTTTATTTATCTGAAACAAATCCTAGGCCTTATATTATTTTTTTCCCACATTTTTTAAAATTGGTGCATTATAGTTGTACATATTGATGGGATTTGTTTTTACATATTTATTTGTATTTGCATACAGC
Source organism: Callospermophilus lateralis (assembly GCF_048772815.1). Classification (NCBI taxonomy): domain Eukaryota; kingdom Metazoa; phylum Chordata; class Mammalia; order Rodentia; family Sciuridae; genus Callospermophilus; species Callospermophilus lateralis. The sequence goes on along the minus strand of NC_135308.1, from coordinate 88,665,317 downwards.
ACTCAATATAACAATATAATTTGGCCAATATCACTCCTTCAGCACTTCTCCCTCCCTCTCTCTCTCCCTACCTTCCACCCTTGTGTCTTTCCTGTACTGATCTCCCTTTGATTTTTCATGAGATCTACTCTCATCTTTTTTTCCCCCTTTAAATCCTCTCTAGCTTCCACATATGAGAGCAAACATATGACCCTTAACCTTCTGAGTTTGACTTGTTTCACTTAACAATGATCTCTAGTTCCATTAGTTTTCCTGAAAATGCCATAATTTGTCTTTATGTATGTATATATTTTCTGTATTCATTCTTCAGTTGCTGAACACCTAGGCTTGTTCCATAGTTTGGCTATTGTGAATTGTGCTGCCTATAAATGTGGGTATGCATAAATCATATATTAAAGTATGATGACTTTAATTCTTTTGGAAAAATACTGAGGAGTATGGTATAGCTGGGTTATATGGTGGTTCCATTCCTACCAGGCCTCATATTTTAATTGTAAAATCTTCAATATGTATCTCTAACTTCAAAAAGACGTGTAAGTGCAATGCTACCTTCATATCTAAAAAATCTGAGCTGGGCTTGGTGATGCCTATAATCCCAGTGGCTGGGAAGGCTGAGGCAGGAGGGTTGCAAGTTCAAAGCCAGCAACTTTGCCAGGTCCTAAGCAATTTAGAGAGACTCTGTCTTAAAATAAAAAGGCCTGAGGATATTTACCTGGCAGGGGAGATAGCATGGTCATTATGCTGAAGTAGTCTTGTCTTTGGCTAGTGAGAGCCATTTAAGATGGCTCCTGGATCTTTTTATTTGACCCTATGAAATCCTTGATTTCTTTCACAGTAAGATAATTCATTTTCATTTTGTTTGTTTCCTGCCCAGACCTGTAATCAGCAGTATCTCCAAAAACTGTGGTCCCTTAGTTTTTCCATTTTTTTGCTCTATTTAAACTCTTATGTCTGTTTTCTCTTTCAGCAGAATGAATCTGGGTGAAATTGTCTTTAATATTATACTTCCTTTAAACTGAAAAAAAAAAGTATTAGTAATAGAAAGTAGCTTAGAAAGTTGCAGAAAATTATAAAGTCATGCCATATCGATATTGCTTTAAAAGTTAGAGTGATTAAAAAAAAAAAAGAGGACACATCCTAGAATAACTGCAGGATTTAACAAACTACTTCTTTGCTCAGACAATGAAAGCAGTTTTGACTGTCTCTTCCTTTCCCATTTGCCATCATCTTTTAAAAATTATTTTTTTGGTTCTCATTAGGTTAGAAGGGAAAATATAAACTCTATGTGTAAAATAATATCAACACTAAGGTACTAATAACTGTTACCTTTTAATTTTGTTTTATTATTTATAATTTTATTTTAGAAAACAATAATTTAATGATTAATACTATGTAAAACCTAGTGGTCTATATGTTTAAATAAAGAGCTCAAAGGTTTAATAGCATCCCCAGAATAGTTAATCAATAAACTTTGTTCACAGATATATAAAGTGATTATTAATATGATGTTAAGATTAACAAAACCCATGTTTTAATTGCAGCTGTGGCATTTGACTCACATTTCAGGATATATTATGAACAATTTAGAATTATACCTTCATATAATAAATGCTGGCCCACCCTCTATTCCCCAAATACTGGGTATTAAACCCAGGGCCTCAATTTGTACTAGGTAAGCACTATATCACTGAGCTGTTTACCCAGCCAGCCCTTTTTATTTTGAGACAGGATCTTGCTAAATCACCCAGGGTGGCACCAAACTTGTGATCCTCCTGCCTCAACCTCTGAAGTAACTTGAATTATAGAATAAATGTTCTTTATTGCAGAATCTTCATGTATTTTCATTCTTTTTTTTTTTTTTTTTTGCCAAGTGAGGTTATTCTTTTACCATCAACAATGTGGATGTAAGTAAATCACTAGAATGCTGTTTGCACAGCTGCCATGATTTAGTATAGGGATGTGGTTTCAATTTTAATGAACCAAACATCTGCTCCTAGAAAAGCCCCAGGCTGTTGCTTTTGAGTGATGAATGTTTTCATTTTCCAGTTGGTATTGCAGTCTGTTAACTTAAATTCTACTATAATTGTGGTTATTTTACCTTTTAATAGGAGCATGTGAAATGGGTTCATGCTGAAATGGTAAATAAAAACTCCAAGTTAAAGCTAATTTATGTGACTCCGGAGAAAATTGCAAAAAGCAAAATGTTTATGTCAAGACTAGAGAAAGCCTATGAAGCAAGGAGATTTACTCGAATCGCTGTGGATGAAGTTCACTGCTGTAGTCAGTGGGGACATGATTTCAGACCTGGTATGTAGGTTTTACCTTGAAACCCCTTGGTATTATGGACCATATTCTAACTTAGCTTGACATGGTGAAAATCTCTTCTTCCATTAACATTATCCTGTCTGGTAGTTATTACCCATTTGTCCTTGTGTTAATGTGAGGAGGCCAAGAGGCACAGTCTTTAATCTCCTTATTTCTCACTGCAATATTTAGTCCAATTATCTTCTGAAACATGTTTTAATTAGTCAATATTATATATCTCTGTGGAATTTATGATCTCCTAGTACTCCCTTACATTTGATGAGGAATTTAAATCCACTTCAAAGTTGTCTTCTTTTGTTATCATTTGGGTGTCTTTAACATCCTACCTAACTTTTCACTGCCAAAGTCTGATGAGATATTTTAGTAACTCCTATCTTCACTTTACCAATCGAATCTATAAATCATAGCCTAAAGTAAGTTACTCAGAATTGTTCTATGCAAAAAAAATCTTATATTCAAAAATCTTACTCCCTGACTTCAATTTCATTTCTCTCTGAGGCTTTTCACACTCAGAGGACCTCCCAGGTTTCTTTTAATTCCTGCTTATTTGTTCATGGCTTCCATCCATCCCTGCATTGATCATACTTTCCCCCACTCAGATTCCTGTCGCCACTTGCCTTTTGTATTTTTCCTGAATTGCTTGGCCATTTTATCAGCCTATTCAGGCCCATGCCAAATGGAGATGGCTGGCTCCATGCAGACTCTGCTTTCCCTATTCCTGCTGTTTGATGCTAAACATTGTCAGAAGAAAAAAAAAAATTAAATAGCTGCATTAATTTCCACTCCAGTTCAGCCTTTTATCATGCTTAGCTATCCTTTTACTTGCTCCTATTTCAGCTCCTTTATACATTGCATCCAGCAAGCTTTTCCTATCACTAACTTTCCCTCTAGGCCTGACCCAAACCCAGTAGATGCCTCCTACTTCCCAGAAAATAGGTGCCGTCAAATATGAACATCTCTTTCTTCTCCTTCCAAACATTGGTATTTATTTCTTTTTCCTCTTTTAAGCAAAAAAAAAAAAAAAAAAAAAGACACTTTCACTTCATCCTTTCCTGCCTTCTGGAGATTGTTTTCTACCAAGTTCCTCACTCCTGCACTTGCAGTCTCACTGATCCCATCCTGAAAACAAAAACAGAAGCTCAAACACCCTGTTGACCTTTCTAAGATATCAACACTTATGTATTCTATTTCTGCATTTCCTTCCCCATCACTCACCATCTCCATTTCTCACCTTTATTCCTTTTTAAAGGAATACAGTGCCACCACCACTGTACTGAATCAGGTCAGCAGACTCTGCTTCCAGTGGCTTAATCCGGCAGTCTGGTCTTCATTCCTCTTCCCACTTAAGTTCACTACTATTCACTGTCTTCACCTCTCACTTTGCTGCTTTCTCCTTCCTTGTTTCTGTAATATTACACCCTTGAATTTCTTCCTGTTTTTATTCCCTTTGTTCTTTCTTTGTTCCCTCCTTAAACATTAGTGTTCCCTAGGAATCTTTACTGTTTTTTTACATTTCTCCAGGGATAGTGAACTCGTGAATTGAAGACTTGTCTAGTTTATGGATTATTTTGGGCATTGTTTTTTTAAAAAAAATTGATTAAATACCATAGGCAGGATATATACTCTTCATTTTACTAAGAACCCTTCTATCTTAACCATATTACTCCACACATTTCTTATCTGACAGCCACTGAAGATATCTGATCTATGACTCTTGTCCTATATTTTCAACCTGAGCAGTCTGAGCACTTACGGATTTTTACCATTGCATTTGTATTATCATGACTAATATTGTCTCACAGACTGGCTTCCATGCTATAATCAATTATTCCCACATCTAATTATCTTACTTTTAAATTTCAAATTTATATTCCTAGTTGTTTATTGGAAATGTGAATGTTAATTAGAGGACCAACACTAAATTCCACTTCAAAGAACTGCTCATTTTCCTTCTATTTTGCAACTGGGAATCAGTATTTGTTCTTCTAGATGTCCTCACCAAGAACTTTTGATTTTTTTTCTCCTCTCCTTTCTTGGCTGCCTTTGTTCCTTCCAACTCTTCTTCTTATATAATTTCCCTTTCAGTCTTTCATTTCTAAAAACTCATTCAAACACATATTAGTTCAAGCAAAATTTTAGCAGTTATAGAGGTTTCAGGATTCTCACAGATTCCAAAATCCACACATACTCAAGTCCCTTGAATAAAAAGTGGTATGGTCTTTGTACATAAACTATATACATCATCCTGTATACTTTAGATCATCTCTATTTATAATACCTAATAGCATGTAAATGCTATATAAATAATTACTATACTGTATTGTTCAGGGAATAATGATAAAAAAATGTCTGTGTTTGTTCTATACAGATACAAACGTTTTTTCAAATGTTTTTGACCTACATTTAGTTTGGATATAGAATTCACTGATACAGAGGGCTGACTATGCATATCATTCAGGGTCCAACCAGGAGACAGGAACCATTTGTTATTTGAACACAGAGAATTTTATATGAAGAATTGTTAACTATGTAAAAGGTGATTAAATAGATAACTCAAAAAGTAAAGAATTTAAAAGATATCATAGAAATAAAAATTGAAAGAAGCAACTACCATCCATAGGACTAGAGCATAGGAATAAAAGTAATATAAGTAATAGAATTTAGAAACTTAGAGGAGGGGCCTTGTGGAATTGGTCCTTGGACCTCTAAGGAGGAATGGTTCCTTGGTGCTGGAATTTTGGCAGTGGCAGAAGTGCAGTGGATTCATAAAGATGCTTCTTTAAAGGTTGGAAATACTGCCAACTGTGTTCAGCTGCTTCTGAGGACAGACAGTGCTGCTGCAGTGACATTTATGGGAACAGGAGCAAACCTACAGGAAGCAAACAACTGGTGGTCTGTCCTGTCAGACCACCTGGCAAAGCTGGCATGTAATGTGCAGTTCCTACCCCTGCATCAAAAGGAAGGGTATGGAAGGTTAGGGTTGGAGCTGAGAAAAATAACTTCATGGTGACACATCATCTTTGTCTTATCTTATCTCTGCAGATTAACCCACCATGTCCTGGTAGCTCTACCTCTAAAGTGAGTTTCAAATGTATCTATTTCTCTTTGTTTGTGTTGTTATCTTTTAAGTCCAAGTAGGCTTCTTTCCACTGGTTTATTGTAATAACTCTCTTAACTGGGCTTTGTTTTCAGGGTTGTTTTTTTTTTTTTTTTGAGAGCCCAACATTTAGCCATACTTTATATATTAGAAGTCTTTTTTTTTTTTTTTTGAAAAAAAAAGTACATCATCTAAGAGCAAAGAAATATGAACCATGAACCAGTCAATGGATAGCAAAAACGCAGCATTAAGGAGTACTTAGTCACCACTCAGAAATCATTGTGTGTGAATTATGAAATAGATTCTATTTGAGAAGTTACACATTCGGTTTGTTTCTGAACCAGCCTGTGTGGTTTCTGCCTCAAAAAGAGTTAGGTCTTTACTACTGCTAGAACATGATATGGTATATGATTTGGAGAACAAGGACGGGCCATTCTTCTCCCCTGGTACCTCAACAAGAGAACTATTAGTATAGGAATGGCTTTGGCACTTTAACCCTCAAACATTGTCCCACAACTTGTTACTTGAATATTGTAGCTTCACATGATTTTAATACCATGCCATCTCCATACTTTTTATATACACTATTTATATGTACAGTAGTAAAATTCCTTTATTCTAAAACAATACAGCTCGACCCCAGAAAGGCCCAAATTAAGTCTTTATATCAGTTCACTCACAACTTTCTTCTTGATTCTTGTGCTATATTATTTATTTTGTTATCTATTTAAGCTACCATCCAAGATTGACTTAAGGCTCTAGTTTAATGCAAATGATTTAGTCATAGTATAAATCTCTCTTGAGGCTCAAATTACACTTCAATGATTCTGTCTTTTGAAGCTGTTTCTCCTTGTTGGATGTGTCGTGTCTTGCTAGGTAGTCCATAGAGATAGATGGAAACACATATAAGAAGGGTATACCCCTTCAGATCATACCCAGAGCAAAGCTAATCTGTAATCCAAGCAGTGTCACTGAAGCAGTGGTAGAAAGGTCAGTGGAGGCTGCTGCAGAAGAGCCTTTCATGATGTCTTTATACTTGACCACAGCAGAAGTATAGAGACCTCCAACACTTGCAAGAAAGATGACAAACCAGACATAATATGTGTAACCATAGAAAGAAAATCCTTTTTTAAAAAATTTTAGCTGCATTTGACAAGTAGCCACCAAGTAATGTCATAGCAATTCCTGATAAATACATACATTTGAATGTTTCTCACTCAAAGGGAAGTATCTGAAGTCTTCAAGACTTTTTCAAAATACACTCCTGCAAATCCTAATCACAAAATAGCAATTGCTATAGCACCAAACCCTAATAATGGATTCTGTTCCACCACAACTTTTGTAGCTTGGGCTGGTTTCCACTATACAAGTGTGACTCCACCACACAGCATAGAAACTGAAATCCACTATCATTTGCTGATGATCCACATTCACATTAAAGCAGTACATACAGTAGTACAGGGAATCTTCAAGTGGTAGGTCAACTGGAATAGTGCTACATCCAGATTGCTGAGAGCTAGGAAAGTCATGTTGTTTTGAACAGCATTCATTAATAATGGCACACTTAACTTCATCAGTTCCTTGGGGGTCCCTAAGACGTTTTCACTTAAAGATGCCTTTAATCTACCCAGACTACCAGTTTCTCAGGGGCAGCCTTGGTACTCCAACAGCCCAATGAGATACTCTGATTTTAAACTAACCCTTGTATAGTTTATTTTCCATATAGCAACCAAAGTGATCTTTCCCAGATATACATCAAATCATGTTAATTTGCACCTAAACTGCTCAGCAACTTTTCTGTACTTAGAGTAAAATTCAGAGTTCTTTATTTGGGCCTGTTAGGCAATATATGATTTATTTCCTATGTGTCTACCTGATTTGCTAGTTTTCCTCTCTCACTCTTTCAGCTTCAGCTCTATTGGGCTTATCACTATGGGTAGATATCACTCTCTGATAATAGCATATTTTGTGCTTTATTCCTTATATTGTGTGGGTTTTCCCCTTGGATTATAACTGTGTATGTCTTGCTTACCATTTTATTTCTAGTGCTTAGAGATGTTATCGGTCAACATTTATCTGTTGATGAATTGATTAACAGGACTCATCCCCTGTCCTTCCCCAACTTCTGCCCCCTCCATGTCCTAATAGTCACAAGGATCTGTGAGGGTTGAGTTGATATGTTTCCCTTATATTTTTTTCTTTCTGATTTATCTGTAGTGTCATGGCTTATTTCATATTCTCTATTATTTGTTTTCTTGCCTATTACTGTCATTTTTTAACTGGTTTCCCTCTCTTAAGTCTTTTCTGCTCTAGCCTATCCTTGGCATTGCCACTAAAGAATAATTCTGAAATTTAAGTCTTATTTGTGCTCTTTGGCACTTCTGCATCTATCCATGGTCCTCTCTGCGTGGAAAGACCTTCAAAGAGTAATGGCAGCTAGTTCACTTCGCCTCCCAAGTCTTAAACAAGTTCCTCTTTTAGGTCGGCTCAAATTTAGAACTCCACATAGAAGGAATTCTGGAACACAGAATCCCTACCTAATGGATTGGACAAATCATCCAGCACAACACCCTGTGGTGTAGCCCCACTGAAATGCTTGCTGTTTTCTGAACATGCTGAGTGATTTCATGCCAATGCATTTACATTGTACGTGCTGCGTCCTCTGCTTGCTGTTGTTCTTCCCTGTTAAGCGAACTTCTGTCTGTTCTTCATGACCCAACTCAAATGTTATCTCCTTGAAATCTGCACAACATCACAAGAAGTTGCTTCCTCCTCCATGTGTTCATAGTTACCATCTATCTTAGCAGTTACCACACATTTTGAGTACTGAGGGAAATGAAGGATCTCTTACGTAGTGATTTAAATATGTATGACAAGTATGAGTCCAGAATGGTTTCCCTGAAATAGGTTCTGTTGCAAGCAGTGCCCTCACCACTTTTTTTTTGCCACTTTTGGATGAAGTAGGTGGTAGAAAAGTTTTGACCAGTGGTTTCTTTTATCTTTTGTTGATAGTAACAGAACCAAATATTATGGCTATTTCCACTATCTCATGAGTCTGTTGTTCAGCAGGTATAGATGAATGCATAGTTGATGGAATGTTTGGTTTCTTTCTCTTCAACGGAGTTCTGCCTATGTCCAACAACAGTGTTTCTGAAGAAAAGTGTAAAAAAATCTACCTATTCAAGAAGAATAGTAGGCAATAGCAAATTTAATGTTATAGAGAGCTATGAAATAAAATTATATGAGTCATTGATTTATCTACATAAAGTTGAGGGTATAATTTACTCTAATCCTTTGAGTATAGAAAGAAGGGCACTTTATTTATCTTTTTCAGATTATAAGGCACTTGGTATCTTGAAGCGACAGTTTCCTAATACATCACTAATTGGGCTGACTGCAACTGCAACAAATCATGTTTTGAAAGATGCTCAGAAAATTTTGTGTGTTGAAAAGTGTTTTACTTTTACAGCTTCTTTTAATCGTCCAAATCTTTACTATGAGGTATGTAACTTTTGTCAATTTATTACTTTTGTGAAGAATTATAGCAGAGAAATTATGCTTTTTCATTGTGTCTGTTTTTATTTACATGAGCAACAGTTTAAAAATACAAAAAGGTTTAACATCAGTAGATAATTAGAAGCAGATTCATTAATTGGTATCTTATTCACATATCTCTGGTGCTATATAATCTTTTAATTAGATTAAGTAGAAGATACTGCCTTGTTGGGTGATATTACCTTTAAAATAAAATAAGAAGTCATGTATTTGTTCAAGTTGTTTACATTCTTTCTTGTACAAGGATGGAGAGAGGAATGAGATCATGGACCTGACATCTTTGTGGAAATTAATTACTAAACAATAAAAATACTAGAGGTTTGCCAGTACCCCCATGTAGATTTTATTTACTACATACTGAAAATAAAATAACCCAGTTGCTGTCCTTTCTTTCTTTCTAACCCTTTTAGGAACAGATGCAATCTTTCTTCTGTTTTAACTGAATAGTTATTTATTTGTGGTGTATGTTTTCATAAAAGTAGCATTAGAAAATAAAAAGGTCTCCTCATCTCTAGCAAATGAAAAAGTAAGAATCAAGAGAGTCTGGGAGGTGGCAGAAATAAGTCATATGGCTTATGGAACAAGTAAAAGAGTAATGGAAAAAACTACTATGCTCATGAAAGAATTGGACTTCAAAAGTTGTGAGTAAATGGCTACTTGGATGGTACTTCTCTTTAACTTTTTAATAAGATAATTTTTTTCTAGGTTCGGCAAAAGCCTTCAAATACTGAAGATTTTATTGAGGACATTGTAAAGCTCATCAATGGGAGATACAAAGGACAATCAGGTAATATAAAAGCAAGTAAAACTTTGGGGACTTTCAAAAAGTAATAGTATCCTGGTAATTATACTGATTAATTACTAAATATATTAGCATGTGGCAGAAGATACTTGAAAGTGTTGTGATAAAATTAATTCACTTGGTGACTCTGGAAACATGCTAAGACCTTTGTGTATGTCACAGATTATCAGTCAGAACTGCCTGAATTATTATGGTTATTAATACTTAATTGCTTTAGAATGCACCTAATGACAATATTAATTCAGTGGCATAGACTTTAGATAATACAAAATAAAGGGTTAAGCGTTGATGTCTAAAGGGTTACAAAATAATGTGTCTAAAGAACACATTAAAGAAATAAATAGTACATATTTAATAGTTTAGGCAGAGATGAAATTGAGAGTATGTGTATATGCATTCCAGAATTGATGACTAGGCAAATGATATTGAAGCAAAGAGTTTGTTTAAAAGGAGCATTTTAAAACTGTTGTCTAGATTTTCAGGAGATGGTAATGTGTGTCCTGGGTAAAAGGAGTTCCAGGGTCGAGTAAGTTAGAGAAAGGCTGTGGTTATTTATCCTTCTTGGAGGGTTAATAGGGGGTTATGTCAGCACACGGGAAGCTCTGACCAGCCCTGAAGGTAGAGAGCCTATTTAACTTTGTGGAATGCATTGTTCCCCACCCCCAGACCCCCAGACCCCCAGCTACTTACTAACATTTTATGGAGCTGTGGGACATCAGTGTGAGAAATATTATGTATTAGGAGATACGGGTGGAGAGAGAAAACAGGTAATGGTAACTAAAACTGGTAGCTCAGGGCTCATTTCTGCTTTAGAGAAAGCTGGTGATCAAATCTTCCATTATACCCAAAAGTCAATAAATATATTCTTAGGGCCTTGGAATTTTTTCCACCTGTGTATTGTATTAATTAGTGGCTTGTGTGTGTTTTGAAAATGGTCTCTGAGGAAGGTACTATTTATGTATGTCTAATACATGATCATATTTTATATTTGGTTGTAGGAATCATATACTGTTTTTCTCAGAAAGACTCTGAACAGGTAACGGTTAGTTTGCAGAATTTGGGAATTCATGCAGGTTCTTACCATGCCAATATGGAACCAGAAGATAAGACCAAGGTTCACACAAGATGGTCAGCCAATGAACTTCAGGTTAAGATTATATTTTCAATAGAAGCCTAATTTAAAATATTTAAACTTGACTTAACTGATAGACATGTTAAAACATTTTAGGTAGTAGTGGCAACAGTTGCATTTGGAATGGGAATTGATAAACCAGATGTGAGGTTTGTTATTCATCATTCAATGAGCAAATCCATGGAAAATTATTACCAAGAGAGTGGACGTGCAGGTATGTAGAACTTACAACCAGAAGTTATTTTTAGAATACTTTTCTAGAAGACACATCATACACATTTAATAATTCTGTATTTTTAATCTTTATCAGGTAATACTTTTAGAACAATCTTTTTAGCAGATTTATTTTCATAGGGAACATGTTACTTATATCCTATTGAGGTGTTAAGAATTGTTTCTTGTGTGTACCAAGATAATCTGATACTCTGGACTCAACTAGGTCACTTAAGGGCACATTTTTAACTTAATATGATTGTTGTTCAGTCTTTTTAGTGATTTTTTTTAAAAACTTGAGAGTAGCTGTTAAAAATAATTTTCACATCTCTAAAATCTCTAGATGTAGTTTAAAACTTTGCCAGCCTATTTTACATATTTATCATTTTTTCATGTGTGTTTTTAAAATAAGTAATCATGCAATCTCACGGATTTCTCAAACCACAGGTCGAGATGACATGAGAGCAGACTGCATTTTGTATTATGGCTTTGGAGATATATTCAGAGTAAGTTCAATGGTGGTCATGGAAAATGTGGGACAACAGAAGCTTTATGAGATGGTGTCATACTGCCAAAACATAAGCAAGTAAGCTACATGTCTGTTTTAAAACTATTAAAGAAAAGCATGATATTAAATTGTACAATATTATTTGAATACTTACTAAGTAAATTGGTATTAATACCCAAATCTGTAAAAGCAGATATTTGGAAGCAGGAACCAGTGTATCAACCTTCTAATGATTTTTATTAATTCAAGAAAGATGCTCTATCTAAATTAATTGTTTAGCTGAAGATTTTGATACACATTGACAATGAATTGAAGCCTTTTTCCTCTGGCAGTGTGGTGTAACAGCTACATGCTATAATAATTTTGAAAAGGAGTATTGGCCAGGCATGGTGGTACATGCCTGTAATCCCAGTGGTCAGCAGGTTACAGTAGTAGGGTTGAAGGTTCAAAGCCAGCCTCAGCAATTTAGCAGGGTTCTAAGCAATTTAGCGTGACCCTGTCTCAAAATAAAAAAGGACTGTGATGTGGCTCACCAGTAAGCACCCCTGGGTTCAATCCCTGGTACCCATCCCCCCTGGGGTGGGGTGGGGAGAAAGAAAGAAAGAAAAAAAAGAAAGGTGTATGACAGGTATTTTGAGAGCGAAGCTCAGTAACGTGGGCCATTATACCACCCAATGTGCAAAGGAAATAATTGAGGACAAGGTCATGTTTCACATTATGAAATAAATATAAATCTATTTAGGGTAAATTTGGTTAGACCATATAGTTTCCTGATGGCTTCTAGATCTTCATCCTCTTTGTACTTTTACTGCACACAGAAGGGCTCAAAAATGTTGAAATGGAGAATAGTAACCCAACGATGATAGAATATAGCATTTTCTCTGAAATGTATGCTATAGTAATCTAATTAAGAGAAATAAGAAAATGAAGATTTCTTTAAAGGTCCAGCAGACTTTCATGAAACATATTTTGAGGTTTAGACTAAAACATCAATAATTTAAAATACAAGTAACTACTTTTCTGTCAAGATCATTTTCCCAGTAGTTCTAAAATACTGATCTCAAAACCAAACAGATAACTTCTTAAACATTATGTTCAAGAACATAATGAAAAAAAGCATAAAATATGTAGTAGGCAAAGTGGTCCCCCATCGATGGCCTTGTCCTAATCGCTGCAACTCATGTCTTCCCTTACATGACAAAGGGGAATAGGGATTAGTTTAGATCATATGGGTAGGTCCAGTGTAACCACAAAGGGCCTTCAAAGTGGAAGAGTTAGGCAGAGAGGTCAGATTGATGTGATATGAGAAGGCTTCAACCCACTATTGCTGGCTTTGAAGATGGAGGAAGGGGCCAGGCAGCCTCTAGAAACTGGAAAAGCAAGGGTACAAGTTTTCACCTAGAGCTTCCAGAAGAAATGCAGCTCTGTTGACACTTTCATTTTGACCCAGTGATACCGGTGATAGATTTCTAATTTGTAGAAATGCAAGAATAATAGAATAGGTAACTATTCTCTGAAGTAGTGATTTCTCTTTTTTTTTTATTGTAAGAAAGGTACTGTACCAGTGTCACAGGTTTAAAGGGAGGCACATCTCAGGATAGTGCAGACACTTAGTCACCATGCTCATGAACCAAAAAGGATCCTGAAATAGTAATTTTTAAAAACTTTATTATTAGATCATTTAATAATCCATACCTCTGAATTTGTTTGCAGATGTCGCCGTGTATTGATAGCTCAACATTTCGATGAAGTGTGGAATTCAGAAGCATGTAATAAAATGTGTGATAACTGCTGTAAAGACATTTGTAAGTGTGTATTTTTAAACCTTTGTAGGCTAATGTATACAGCTAGGATTAAGTAAGGGAAGTATTAGACCCCCATTGGATTAAAAAGATAAAACAAGTTATGACTAGAATTTTCCAGATTCAAAAATAATGTCTTGAAGTAGGTAAATATGCACAATATAGCAATATAAGTATGGGACATGTGAAATTTTTTAAAAATAAGGCAAAATTTGATTCTTCTAAATAGAAATACTGTATATTTGAATGAGCTATGGGCTGGGGACATAGGTCAGTTGATAAGAGTGCCTTCCTTGCTTGTACAAGGCCCTGGGTTCAATCCCCAGCACCACACACACAAACACACACACACACACACACACACTAAAAAAAAAAAAAAAAAAAAAAAGAATGAGCTAACCCTATGATAATCTCTAACATTTTGTAGTCACTGGGAAGAAAATATAGTGCAAACAGATTTTAGCAAAATGATGAACTACTCAGTAAGACACTAACTTAGTGGTGTCTTTTTCATTGTGTATGTATGTGTATGTTGTTCTTGAAAAGCTAAACTAATTAGTTCTTCATACAGAGCCTCATTTAGTTCTGATGCCTTGGGTGGAGGTCACTGCACTTTTAACTTTGCAGCTAAAGAAAGTTATTTATGAGTTTATTAGATTATCTTAAACTAACCAAGTTAACAAAAATCTGATATTTTAGAGTGCCAGCCTCTTAACAGTTGGGAATATTTGTCCAGAACATTTTTGGCATAGGAACCCATATTAGTTTTTAGAAATTGGCTTAATGAACACGAATCAGATAAGTAAGTATGAGGAACAGACTTTCCTATAACATATACCTTTTAATAACTGTCTGGTGGACACTTTATGCTTTCTATAGTACTGGTAGCCTGGTGATAACCAGGGCATTTTCTTTACATTACTATAAATCCTACAAAATGTTGGTTTAGTAATAGAGACTTGAGGAACAGCCTCATCTTAATTTAGAACACAGTAAAAAAAATAAATAATAATGTTTAAGAGTGGCTCACATTGATAACTAATTTTAAACCAGTTTAACCACTTACGATAGCCTATCCTTGCTCTTGTTTTGAAATTCCAATTAGCTATAACCATGTCTCTTTCATTGTAGCATTTGAAAAAAAGAATATTACAGAGTACTGTAGAGATCTAATTAAGATCCTGAAACAGGCAGAAGAACTGAATGAAAAACTCACTCCGCTTAAACTGATTGATTCTTGGATGGGAAAGGGTGCATCAAAACTGAGAGTAGCGGGTGTGGTTGCTCCTGTACTTCCTCGTGAAGACCTGGAGAAAATCATTGCACACTTTCTTCTACAGCAGTATCTTAAGTATATACACACCCATTTCTTGTCCTTTCATGTTATCTTTATGTTTTTTTAATTATAATAGAATAAATGGCTTTGTAGTTATTCATGTCAACTTTAAAATGCTATAGAAAACAATTTACCTAATGAACAAACTCAAACCTTGATTGACAGTGTAAGTCAAAAAAGTGCAAAACTATTTTTTATAAAGATTATATTTGTGCTCATATAGTATAATTGTGCTACTGTATAAGTATTAGAAGTATTTTTATTATTTCATAGTTATTTAAAATTGTAGTTATTTCTTTTAAAAATTTCAGTTTGTGATTCCTGTGAAGTTTTCTGATTGTTGGCCTTTATCTTTATCTTTATCTTTATCTGCAGAGAAGACTATAGTTTTACAGCTTATGCTACCATATCGTACTTGAAAATAGGACCTAAAGCTAATCTTCTGAACAGTGAAGCACATGTTATTACTATGCAAGTAAAGAAGCGCACACAGAGCGATTTCAAGGTAACTGACTGGCTACTTTCCGTTTTTATGTGCTTAAAAATATATGAAAGCTTATGGGATGTTTTTCTGCATTTCTCTCCTGTGTTCTGGTGAACACAAGAAGAGAAAAATCATTTTCTTCTTAGATTCTGAGTTTGGAAGAGAGAGAGTGTAACTTTATTTTCTGTGGAGATATTAAGTAGAATAATTTAGACTACCCAACATAGACTAGGAGTTTCCAACCTTTGGAATGTGAATTCCATTTTGAACTCCAATTTTGGAGGCCCACTTCCCTCCTGATACTGGTTGTGATCAGCAATGGTTAGGAAATCTGTCTATGCTACTCCAGAGTTACAAACCCAATACTGTCAAACCTGCAAAAGCATGCCAGGAACCACCGTGTCTCAGGACACCACAAGTTTTCTTTAGGTTTGTTTTCAGACAACATGGCCTCTTTATATTAGGCTCAGATTGAGGAGAATTTTGGAGGTGAAAACTAGACTCCTGGATGAAGAATAAGCTAACTGATACATAAAGAATATTTTGAGATTATTAATCTCATGAGAAACTGAAAAGCTGAATTTTTACCAGGTTGCTTGCTTTGTTATTTTTTGTAGGTTGAGACATCTGAAGCTTATCATTCTGAACAAGCTGATAAAAAGGGGGAAGGAAAAACTTCAGGTAACTTCCAGAAGTCCACAAACATGCTTCAACAGTCTGGTTCTAAGAATACAGGGGCTAAGAAAAGAAAAATTGATGACGCCTGAAATAACTATTACGAATTTTCCACAACAATAACTGTTTATGCATGTACACATCATTATTTTTGTAGTTAATAGTTTATTTTAACAACAATTTCACTGATACTTTATATAGAGAAAACTATTTTTAGAGCTTATTTTTGTGAAGATTTGAGAATTTGAGACCTTTCAATAATTAGGAATCAAGAATTATATAATTTTACTGGGGCTGGGGTTGTGGCTCAGTAGTAGAGTGCTTGCCTCACACATTTGAGGCACTGGGTTCAATCCTCAGCACCACATAAAAATAAATAAACAAAATAAAGATATTATACCCATGTATAACTAAAAAATATTTTTAAAGAATTATAATTTTACAATATAAAACAAGAAATACAAGTAATTTTTATGCAAAATTTTACAAATACAAAATAACTGACAATAAATTCATCTGGCTTTCTTACAGTCTTTATGAGTTGGTATACCTAAGTGTATTTTTTTCTTTTGATGTAACTTTTTGATGGCACTATTAAACTGACACAGGCTCATCACTACAAGTGAGTGATATCTGAAGCTGAATAATGTAAATGATTTCATCAGGTTATAAAAAAATCTATAATTCAAAAAGAATAAGGCATCAATATAAGTAATATTAGCAAATAAGTTACAGCTACATCTCTATTTCAGGGAAATGAAACTGTAAGCTTTCTTAAACTATATCCCTACTTTGACATTTTATAGTCAAAAATGGATCTGGTCTATTAGAATACATTTTGGCTAAATAGATAAGTACTTGGTTAAATTTGCTCCCAAGCTAAATCATAAGTAAAATGTTTAAGTTCAAAATATAAAAATGTGTAACTTAAAATTTCTTATATAATAAGGGGCCAATTTTTTGTTAGAAACGTATCTATAAATAAATTATATGAACTGATTTCGTCTTTAGAATTGTACTTAATACTTTTCCCACTAACATCATTATAACTTCTATATATAACTTCAGTGTGGCCATCATTAGATTATTGCAATGATTCACTTTACTGACTTCCAGTTTTCCTCATTTGGACCTTTATATGGTTCTTGAAGAAATTTCCATTTTAGTCAAAATAATCTTCTATATCAATATTTGGATCTAGAAGATCTTCTCCATATGATGAAAGATCCATTTGGTTTAGAATTAAATTTTCAAATGTTTCCTCTAAATCAGTTTCACCAATTAAGACAGCTCCCATCATTCGCCCATTTTGCATGACGACTTTGACGTATTCTTGTCCTTTGGTACACCTCAGCATTAATTCATGATCTGAACCTAAGCCCTGTGCATTGTATTTTCCCAACAATACAACCTGTATATGGGGATAAAAAAGTTTCTTGTGAGTACCTAATAGGAAACATAAAATTGTGCATTTACTTTGGGTCAAGCTAGAATAGCCAGCAGAAAAACTGTTCAACAAAATTTTAGCAGAAAATGTCATTGGGGAGGATCCCAAAGAAAACATTCTAATGTTATGCATTTATTCTACATATAACACTACCACATAATCTGCACTAATATTGAAAGTATCAGTGAATATGTTAATGTATAATATTAACATTAAAAGTGTCTAGAGAATATAAGGGGATGTACTTTATAATCTACATGAATATTAAAAATGTCTAGTGAAGAAATACATGATATGTGAACTATATTCGACTGGAGTCATTGTTTAAAGATTGAAAAAACTGAGAGCTTTCATGGACAAATTATTTAATCTCTCTGAGCCTTACAAATGTATTTTTCCTTATATATAAATTAGGAAGGTAAAGACCTGCTTTGGAGTGATGCAAAGAGAACTAAAACGTACAGGAAAGAAACTGGTTCATTATTGAGTATGACAGCTAACAGGTGAATCTCAAATAAAACTTAGAAATGTACAATAGGAAATAAATCTGGAGAGTTTTTTTTTTTTTCCCATCTTAACTGTAAAACAATATAGTAACACGGTAATAATAAAGATTAGGAATTAAAAGCAATTCTAGACACTGACTGGCAAGAAAGAGAAAATGTCATTTTTGTAAAAATGACTGAAACCAGGTAAATTTTTGAGTAAGAAAATGAGATGATCAATCATATTTATGTACTAGATTAACAGAAAAAGCAATGATTTCCTTAATTATCTTACCTTATAGTTAAAAAATTTTGTTACATGAGCAAATAGTTCAAAGCTGAAATCCATGTCAATAGAGTCTCCCAAACTAGCTGCAGCCATGCATTTTGCAGCATACCATCCCATCTGTCTGGCCTGGGTCCACAACCTCATCTGAGACAATGAAAAAATGTTATACATTTTAACATTTTTGAAAATGTTATCATTTTAACCTGTACATTCCTTTAAAGAGGGTACAATGTTTGATAGTTTTTCAGATCAGTTGGTTCTGGCAGTTATCATCTTACTGAAGCAGTTACCTGTGTACACCAATTAAACTGACTTAGGTAACTGTTAATTAATTTACTGCCTCAAAAATTAAGATACTGGTAAATAGAAGACAACAATGAGTGGCAGGAACACGAAACTAAAGAGATAATTCTATTGATAGGACTATGTGCAGGCCCGCCACATGCTTTCTCTTAAAAAGCAAATGACATGAGGACATTGTGGCCCTGCTCTGGCTTAAGTCCATAGGACATATTACATTCCTCAGCAAACAACCTGTTATATGTGGAGCTGCTCTTTTAAGACTCTTGATTGTAAGATTCCTCACTGCTGAGATGAACACAAGTTACCCTGAGGGGGGACTTTTATGACCTTCATACAGACCAAAAATTCCAAGACTCGGGAAGATAGGCTTATTAAAAAGCAAAGCCCACTGACCATAAAATCTGCAAAATACAAGTTTCAATTAGAACTAGTCAGCACAGGCCAAGATGACCAAGAGTTGCCATTCAATCTTTAGCATGTAATTATAATGGTAAAATTCCCACCCTGTTCCAGGGATTTCACTTGGTTACCTGTGGGTAAGACCATGCATGGTAGGGATTAAAAATTTGATGTAATCCTAATGTCAGTTAAGAATTGAGAGGCCGTAGGACAGGTCTCTTTAGAAAATTCCTTAAGACCTCCCAATAAAACTAGGGAAAAAGGAGTGCCACATCTCTCTCTTCTTTGAGATGATCCACCCGCTTCTTTGAGGGTCTTTCCCTGTTCCTCCAATAAACTTTGCTATGTATACTTCCACTACATTTCGTGTCCTGCTTGCTTCACATTTTCTTCTGCAAGAATACAAGAGCTGAGAGACACAACGTGACCCCTGGCCTATTACAGGTAATAGTATGACACCAATTACACGTATATTTTAATAAAACTTCTACTAAATATTATGAAAATATTTCAGGTACACTGAAAATGAAATTTTAATTAACCAGTCCCCACATCAAAGTTTGTCTTCAGAATTGAGAGAGATGCCAATCTCTGAAAAATTTGGTCCATAGTCTAGTAACCTTTAGATTTAGGCATCAGATGGTTAAAATCCTACTGTACAGTTAACCTATGGTCAGCCAGATACAGATATTTGTCAGCTGGTGCCAGCCCTAAGGTATATCAGATTTCAGCAGTCGATTCTGGAAAGTCATGCAATGTCATCTCTTTGACAGAACTAATTTCCCCTTTATTGTATTTTTATTATATTTCTATAAATTTTGGAAATCCCTGGTATAACAGAAAACACTGGCCTTGGGAGTAACAGTAAATGTGAATTCCATTCTTCTACACATTTATTTATCTTTTCAAGCCTCAGTTTCTTCACCTGAAGCATAACCACCACCACGTGCTACATGGCTGTTCTCCAAGGAGAACAGGTTGGCCTATAACAGGCAATTTGTTTCCTTCTACACCTCTGTGTGTGCATATGTACCTTAATACTGACTTTTGTGTGCAAAAACAATACAATATAGGCATGAACTTTGAGCATTTCTAGAAGTGACTTAAAAAATCTTTATAAACAAGGTAGGTTTAATGAAGTAAAAAGGTGGAATATTGTAAGAAATCAGAGTAAACTGAGCACAGTAATAGCTGGACAATGGCTATAAGAAGTGGCCTGCACTATCATGTTGCTGGGCCATTGTGTAATCCAGCCTCAATATTCCTTGAGTTTGCATCTTGGGCTATATAAAATTAATATTTTATTGCTTCTGCAAATTAAGAAATGGAATCTATTAGATTTACTCAAAATAAGAGATGTCTGTTTATTTTTGAATATTTCTGTTTATTTTTTAATAATATCAGCAAAAGCAGTCCCTAACTCACTGAGACCCTGTCTCTAAAATAAAATAGAAATAGGGCTGGAGTTGTGGCTCAGTGGTCAGTTTTAATTCCCAGTACCACCCCCCACCAAAAAAAAATTGTAACAGTTATACCACAAAAAATGACAAAGGATGATGGAGAAAACTGAAAAGAAGCTATGTTGAAAACAAGAAGACTGACAGTACTGATGTCTCTGTTCTACATTAAATAAAAAAATGACACTGCCTCTTCAAATATGCAGTGCTTTCCACTACATTACACCCTATAGTTAATCTGAATGAATAATAGCTCTAACCAAGAACTTGTCTTTTTAATTAAGGTTCTTTTATCTGTAATATGTATCTTATATTTATCCCTTCTAACATAATCTCCTTGTGTTTTTAATTATCTTCCTCTAGTATTATTATTCTCCCATTAGAAGGAAATAGGCTAGGGTGTGAGGAAAGGAGGAAGTGCAGAGTCAGTTGGGAGTTGTCAGGTGGAGGAAAGCAATTCACTATAAGAAAATTCATCAGTAATGATTACCATAATAGAGTTACCCAGGAATAGGAGGCTTTATGTAATCTATGATCTGAGTCATTTTCATTGTTTAAATTAAAAGCTCTGCTATGGTTGTGACTATATGGTTGTGACTAGCCACATGTAGCTTTTAAATATAATTAAGAGTAAATAAAACCAAAAAGTTAAGTTCCTCAGTCATATCAGCTATACTTAAAAGTACTCATGTGACATGTGCTGCTAGGGGCTGTCAGATTAGACAGTACAGAATTATAGAATTTCCATCACAGAAAGTACAATTGGACAGAACTGATAGGCATATGAAAATGAAAAAAATACTAGCCCATAATTTCTTTTAAATTAAAAAATATCTCAGCTTGAGCTTTGAAGTCAGACCTGGATTCTAAGGCTGACTCTGGCTCACTTTACTGATATTCTCAACTTCATACCCCTTCTCAGTGGATATCCCAGGAGTGAATGGAGATGGAAACATCTGCTACACTGAACTGTGTGAGGCTTGATGTGAGAATAAAGTGGTGAAACAACAGGTGTTCAATAAAACTATGGAAAAGGAAAAGAAAATAAGGTATCTCAATCTACTATTATATAACTTACCAAAAAGGGGGAAAAATCTAGTTTTATTTTTTTAACATCAGAAAATGACTATGATATAAGAGTCCTCCTTAAAGTAGAAAAGCTGGAAAATTAAAAAGTTGGACTTGTTGATAGCAACTGATTTATTTTCAAGTGCATTATCTAACAAAACAAATGACCATAAATGGGAGCTTACCTGCTGCCAGACTGGGCTAGGTTGCCAAGAGGCGGTGCAGATGTCACCTGCAGCATAGATATCAGGAAGGGATGTGTGCATATGGTCATTCACTTTCAGGCCACCATCTTCTCCTAGTTCAAACTAAAAATGTTCCTTATAAGCAATAAGTGTTGAGAAAAATGAAACAAGTTTTTCATTCTAAAGTAAAAGACCAAGTGAAATTTTTACTCCTTGGTGTGCTGATCTTTAATGAGAAAGTGAAAAGCAGCTGCCAAATTTAGACACCTAAACTGAATTTCCAGGGATCAAATTCCTACTAAATACAGAATCAGAAAAAATTCTTAGAATTTCAACATCAAAAATAATCATATGACTAATTACAGAAATCATATTACATAATTACAGAAACATTCCTGTTTTTATAAGCTTTTGCTACATAGCAATCAGTAAATAATTAAAAAAGAGTCTATAAAATTCACATTTGAGAATTCATAGAAGATATTAGTCTCTTACTAATGTTTAGATAAATTGTATGTTATGTACCTTGATGACATTATGCTGATACTAAGTATTTTAAACAATAAAGAATACTGTAAATCAAAGCTTGGCTATAAACCAAACTGTTTTCAACCATCTTAAGTTATATGTTAATACTAAAACAATTTTTCATGCTTGAGAGGAAATCTTCATAGAAGTTAATACTTTAAAAATAATCATAGTTGGATCAAAAATTTTATCTTACATTGTTACCACTGAGAAAAGGTTCTATATTTGGTGTAACTCCTGTAGCACTGACAATGAAGTCACAGCCGTATATCTTTTCATTGGTCAATTCCACATACACAGGCCACATCTCTTAAAAAAAAACAAAAAACAAACAAAAAAAAACTTTATTCTCAGATATAATCACCAGCAATTATTCACAGCATTACATGAATATAACAACTAGAAATGAAGAAGAAAGAGGGCCGGGGTTGTAGCTTGGTGGTAGAGTGCTTGCCTAGCACATGTGAGATACTGGGTTTGATCTTCAGCACCACATAAAAATAAATAAAGATATTGTGTCCTCTACAACAAAAAAATGGAAAAGGAAAAAAAAAAGAGGGAAATGAGTTTAGAATAATACCCTTGAATAATTTTTATAAGGTACTTTTTTATAAGGTACATCATCTTTTTTGGGGTATAATTACAAAAAACATGGCATTCTACATGTTTTCCTTCAAACTTGGACATATACATTTTAACAAAGTAAATTTAACTGATAATCACTTCCTAAATTATTTCCTTGAAAATTTTCATTAATATTTTATACTGTTTGATCCAACTAGTTTATTATTTTTAATTTTTATTTTTTTTTTTAGTTTTTTCAGCGGACACAACATCTTTGTTTGTATGTGGTGCTGAGGATGGAACCTGGGCCGCACGCATGCCAGGCGAGCGCGCTACCGCTTGAGCCACATCCCCAGCCCCCCAACTAGTTTATTCTTCAGTGTTTTTCTTCATAGTACATAGTTCATCTTGAACACTCCCTTTTCCTATGGAAAAACTGAAAAGAATTTGGAGCAGGAGAATTATATAATCATATATTTTTTCAAATAATGCACAAGAGTGTAGAATAGTAGTTTTCATGGGAATGTGGAATAGGACATAGAAAATCTATATCCTATTCCTAAATACAGAAATTTTCAATCCGATTAAGGGAAATCACTTTACCTCAACTAAGTTTAGGATTTAAAAAAAAAATTATTTGTAATATGCTTTGTTTTGAGCTGTAATATATTGATTAACTCGTTGAGCTGAGACAAGCACTGTGTAAAATTTAAAGCCTTATATAATTTATTAGAAATTTTAAAGAATAAGTAGTGAAATGAAATGACTTAATGTTATTCAATTATGGCGTTATTTTTTACTTAAATTTTATATGGAAATCTGAAGTTTTAAAATATAAGACAGCAAGACTGTATTCCTTTAAAATAAATGGTTATATATTTTACCTTTATCACTTTTAACTGATTCATTATGATGGTCTCTTGGGAAAGTACAGGACTTTTTCTTTAGAATTCTAAATTCTTCCTGAAGATAGATTTTCTTTACTTCACACATAGTTTCAATATGAATTTTACGAGAAAACTAGAAGTAAAAAGAAAAAAAAAAGGTTACTTTAATACTTCAAGAAACTAACTTGTGTTACTGAAGATGAAGAAAATAACTATAATACACTTGCAGAAACATAGAGGGGAAAAACAATACTTAGATATGAATTACTTTGGATATCCCCAAAAAACCTCTCCATTTTTGTGCATAAGAGGAATGAGCAGAAATGTATTCAGTGCTTTAAAGAGACCTAGCACTTGCACTGGCAAATAGAATGGAGGGGATGCTATTCATTCTTAGCCAGATAATTACACATGCATAGTTTAAAAATTAGAATAGTAACAAACTATAAAAACTTCTTCAGAAAAATTCCAGAACCTAGCACTTTACTAGTCCTAGGTAAATAGTAGATATTCAGTAAAGGTTTATTGAACTGTATTATTGTGTTAAAAAACAAGAGTACAGAAAGAAATGATTCTGTATAATCCCATCCTCCAAATTAAGTATACCATGTAGCCAGACCCTCTTACTTATCCAAAGCTGAAAAAATTGTTTTAAAGAAATCAGAGAGTTATTAAGAACTCTATGCATATTCCTTTTAAAATATGACAGTTTTTTAACAACTGTCAAACATTTAAAATAGTTAATGAATAATAGCAATTAATCTGCTTATCCAATTAGGATATTAAGTGAATGTGTTTGAACCTATCTAACAAACTTTTTTTTTGAGTTTTCTACTCTTTTTTTAAAATTAGTTTTTATTTATATATGACAGCAGAATGCATTACAATTCTTATTACACATATACAGCACAATTTTTCATATCTCTGATTGTATACAAAGTATATTCACACCAATTCGTGTCTTCATACATGTACTACCATTATATCATCATGTTCTACCATTATTTCTGACCCCATGGCTCCTTCCTTCCCCTCTAACACCTCTGCCCTACGTAGAGTTCCTCTATTCCTCCCATGCTCCCCCTCCCTTTGCCACTAAGAATCAGCATCCTTATATCAAAGAAAACATTCGGCATTTGTTTTTTTGGGATTGGCTAACATCACTTAGCATTATCTTCTCTAACTCCATCCATTTACCTGCAAATGCCATGATTTTATTCTCTTTTATTGCTGAGTAATATTCCATTGTGTATATATGCCACAGTTTTTTTTTTATTCATTCATCTATTGAAGGGCATCTAGGTTGGTTCCACAATTTAGCTATTGTGAATTGTTCTGCTGTAAACATTGATGTGGCTGTGTCCTTACAGTATACTGTTTTTAAGTCCTTTGGGTATAGACCCACAAGAGGGATAGCTGGGTCAAATGGTGGTTTCATTCCCAATTTTCCAAGAAATCTCCACACTGCTTTCCATATTGGCTGCACCAGTTTGTAGTCCCACCAACAGTGTATGAGTGTACCTTTTTCCCCACATCCTTGCCAACACTTACTGTTGATTGTATTCATAATAACTGCCATTCTGACTGGAGTGAGATGAAATCTTAGAGTGGTTTTGATTTGCATATCTCCAATTGCTAGTGATGATGAACATTTTTTTCACATATTTGTTGACTGATTGTATATCATCATCTGAGAAGTGTCTGTTCAGATTCCTGGCCCATTTATTGATTAGGTTATTTATTTTTTCAGTGTTTTAACTTTTTGAGTTCTTTGTATAACCTAGAGATTAGTGCTCTATCTGATGTGTGAGGGGTAAAAATTTGCTCCCAAGATGTAGGATAGTTATTCACTTCACAGATTGTTTTTATTTTTTATTTTTTGCTGAGAAGAAACTTCTTAGTTTGAGTCTATTCCATTTATTGATTCTTGGTTTTAAGTCTTGTGTTACAGGAGTCTTATTAAGGAAGTTGGGGCCTAATCCCATATGATGGAGATTAGGGCCTACTTTTTCTTCTATTAGACACAGGGTCTCTGGTTTTATTTCTAAGTCCTTGATGCATTTTGAGTTGAGTTTTGTGGATGGTAAGAGATAGGGTATCTAACAAACTTTATAAGTGTACTAGAAGTATCTGAAATGATCTTGAAGAAAAGATTAAAAGAGGACAGGTGTGTTCAGTGTAATCAGGGTTTGGAAATTTCTATCCCTTCAGAGTTAAGAGGAAGACTGAGAGTTGGATAAATTTCATATTCACCTATCTTTGGTGGGCATCTACGCCAAATGGCTTTGAGTCCTTTCCTAGCACTATGGATTTATAAAGTAAAGTGACCTACCAATTCTTTGGCTAACGTTAACAAATGGCTCACAAATCTAACATTGCATTTAAATATATTTAGCCAGTGTATGACACATACCTCTTTTGTTCCTTTAAGACTCAACCCTTCATGCCAGTCTGGTCCCAAGGCACTGCCTACATTATCAGCATTAACTTTGGTTCTTGCTTCTTTTTTCTTTTCTGAAAAAATGAACTCAGATGATTTACGAATTGCCAGGCAGACAATTATGCCTGTGTTCTGAAACTTTAGGCAATGTATGATTCTCATTCCTGACTAAACTAAGCATTAATCATTTCATTCTTTTTAATATTGTTTGGTTTATACCTATAAAATGGGATAATCCTTCCATTAAGTATTGTGTATAAATAACACTTGATGTATTTTTTTGGATATTACATACCTAGATAATTTGAAGGGTAAGAAAATTGGTTGTCAGATTTTCAAATTTTATGAACTTTTAAGAACTCCAAAACTTACAAATTTTTTGTTTTGAATTTTTCTTTTTTTTTCTTTTTTTTTTCTTTTGAGAGAGAGAGAGAGAGAGAGAGAGAGAGAGAGAGAGAGAGAGAGAGAATGTTTTTAATATTTATTTCTTAGTTGTTTTTTTTCCGGCGGACACACATCTTTGTTTGTATGTGGTGCTGAGGATGGAACCTGGGCTGCACGCATGCCAGGCGATCGCGCTACCGCTTGAGCCACATCCCCAGCCCAGAATTTTTCTTAAAAGCTATTAAACAACAGCAATAACAACAAAAGTTGTGAGGTTTGTACTTGTGGTATTTTTAGAAAATTACCTTGGGTACTACCCTATAGCATCTGTTTGCAAAGAGGCAAATGGGCTGGTTTATTTAATTCATTCTAAATTTCTCAATTGTATATATGTTTTAGAAAATCTGAAAACTTCATGTAAAGATACAGGAATAAATATTCATAGTCTTATATACCAAATATATTTTGCTAAAATTTTATAGCCATTTTGTGTATAGTTAAAAAAATTCCATATGAGAATTAATGAACTAGATGCCATACATACCTTCAGTTGTATATCTAGTTCTTTTATGTGCAATTTTAGTCTCTGGTTTTTCAGAAATGAGTTTGGAAGTCAAAAATTCTGCAGCTCCTACATCAAAAAAAGTATTCCCAATAGCTTTATCTTTAATGGCCCAAATAACTTCACAGCCTTCAATTTCATATCTGAAACAAATATGAAGGTTATCTGACATAATTTCAAAGGTCCAAGGAGAAATCTCTGTATCTGCAAATAACAATTATCTTTTAAAGCAAAAGTAACAAACATTTTTAGACAAATTTAGAAAGACTGATTATAAAGAGTAACATAATACACTTTAAGGATAATAAAAATACAATAAATAGTTGCATACAGTGGTATATTCCTGAAATCCCAGTGACTGAAAACTGAGGCAGGAGAATTGCAAATTTGAGACTAGCCTCAGCAATCTGGCAATGCCCTAAGAAACTCAGCAAGACCTTGTCTCAAAATAAAAATAAAAAGGGCAGGAGATGTAGCTCTGTGGTAAAGTGCCCCTGGGTTCAATCCAAAAGCAAAACAAAAGAATACTAAATATATGTACTTAACATTAAGAAAACTTTTATTACAATGAATATCATTTCAGAGTGTTCAAGTTTTATGCAACTGTCCTCCAGATGTACACAAGGTTTTGTTCATCTGGTTATAGTGCAATCAATAATGGATAGATGGTAAATAGCTACAGTATTGGGAATAGTTGACTTCTTTGGAAACATTTTTAATGGTTCAAACAAATTGCCATTTTAAACTCTTGGACTGGTATAATGTAACACAGGTTATGTGACTTTTCAAGACTAATAATAACCATGTAATAGAAAAGACAAGATCTTTTTAGTACATCATACTCCTGATCACATGCTATTCATGTTTTTTTGACATACTGGAAAGAAGCCCTTTGCCTTATCCAGTGTTACTTTATTTTTCCTACTCTCCAATGCTAACATTTAGTCACTAAATTTTAGATTACTGGGAGAAAATTCTATTTTATGTTGCTTAGGTCAGACATTGCTCATCAGCAGAAAATGGAATACATACCTATTTGATAATTTTGCTCAATTTACATATAGTGATATAGTTATCATGAAATGCTTTCCTTTTTATAAATGAGAAATTTATAGTTTTTCATACCTTAATATAGCAGTATAAAAACATCAGCGTAGTTTAATATACTTATGATTGACTTTCAGGCCACAGTTATTTTAAGTAATCACCACAAAGTAGTCCTGAACTTGCTCTTCCTCAGCCTCTAATCTTCTTCTCCTAACCCAAATTGAGGTCTCATCAAGATATACAAGCTTGAAGGTATCACACATAGATGAAATACTTTTATTTTTAAAACCACTCAAAAAATAGACAATAGCGTGGTATCACAGTTTGGTAAAATTGTGAAAAACTGTTTGAAAAGGAAAGAATTAATCTGTACTTAGAAAGAAGAAACAGATAATAAGGGGATACTGATGAACAAAATTAGTGTTAGCCTCTGTGGAACACAGATGGTATTAAAGAGTAGAAAGGGTTTACATATGTCATTTTTCATCCTGAGAGACAGAGAACTAATCATTCAATGGATCCAAACACAGAATAGCAATACTTGTGACCATTCTTAAGCTGTCAAATAGCTTACTACGTGTAAAATTGTGTTTTATCCATGTTTATAGTCTTCATTCTTCAACATAAAGAAAATGATAAAAGATTAAATGTTGGAGACTATAAACATTTTGGAACATAAGAAAGCTTTTAAATGTAAATTATAATAATTATTATAGGGCTGGGGATGTGGCTCAAGCGGTAGCGCGCTCGCCTGGCATGCATGTGGCCGGGGTTCGATCCTCAGCACCACATACAAGCAAAGATGTTGTGTCCGCTGAAAACTAAAAAATAAAAATATTAAAAAAAATTCCCTCTCTCTCTCTTTTAAAAAAAATAATTATTATATGATACTTTTGGTGATAGCTGATGAAGATTATCTGTCACATGTACAAACAACTTGAAGCCCCTTCTACATCTGTGCCTCTCCCCACATGGCTTGAATTTTGGTTACTACTCTAGAATTTTCTCTGCATTTTTTCTATACAATGACAGAAACTTCCTATCATAATAATGATTGCTACCTCTAAAACTTAAGTTATTGCTGAACTCTTATAGGCTTCCAATGGGATTGACCATCCTAAAAACACAAGGGCAAAAACTATTCTAAGAGTTGGAGTGGATGTATAAGCAAAGGCAGGCTTGGCATATTCCTTATTTTTATTCAAGTTTTTCCTTCTGTGGTTTGACCCAACTTTCTGGCCAAAAGAGATCTAGACTATGTATGTTAGCCACCTACTGAAAGACAAAAATCACAAGGAAAGTGAACCAGTGTTCTGCAGTTCACAATAGGTTATTTCTCAACATTTTTTTTGAACTTGTAATATCATCTTAAAATGAAAATATTACCCCCCCAAACAAACAAATAAAACTAAGAATTGGGAGGACCACATCTTTTTTGTTGTTGTTGTTGGGGTGGTGGTGGTGACTGAACCCAGGGCCTTGCATATGCAAGGCAAGCACTCTACCAACTGAGCTATATCCCTAGCCCTGGGAGTACCATGTCTTATAATAGTAGTCACTACTACTGTTATTGGGTTTCACTGGCCAGACAGGTAACAAATTAAATGAGTGAAGGAGGGTGGGTATAGCAATAAAAAGTGTATAGGCCATGAAATTTCTTAGGTGTATACATGTAAATTATTTTTATACACAGGGCATAGTTATAAAGCACATCTATGCATCAAAACTTCCCAGCCACCAGTTTATGAGCCCTTCAGACCAAAAGCATTCCCAAACCTTTTATGTTTTGTGAGGAAATTTCTGCAGAGATGGGTTCCATAAGAACTATTTTTTTCCCTGAAAACACTGAAAAATAGTTATGTTTATCTTTGATTTTCAGGGTATGTTTTCTGCTAATAATCATATGAACCACAGAGCAATTCTTAAATAATATTTTAAAACATACTTACACTAACTCAAGTGCAATACCACCGTTTCCTATGATCATTATTCTTTTAGCTTTAGTAAGCTGTTTCTGAAATTCCTATATAAAAAAGAAAATAATAAGACACTGTTTTGAAATAGTGGACAATACCTGAAGCAAGAGGCTTTACTGATAATATTCTAAAAAATATGTTTTATCAAATTTATAAAGGAACAATAAAATAAATTTCACTTCCCCATACTACCAGAATATTATCCTCTCAATTATTACAACGTTCCCCTTTGTTTCATTCCAAGCTGCCTTTGTAGCAAGGCCTATCCTGATTATTCTTGCCTTTTATGTCACTGTATGTGAAGTACTTCAGAATTTCAGCAAGAGGTATTGTCTAGGTTACCACATTTACAACTGTTTGACCAAATCAATTTTTATTCTTTTTACCTAGCCTCTCAGTGGACCTGTTTCCTTAGAGTCTCTCAACATTAAAATTTTCAGGAATGAGAAGCATAACAACATAGTGGTTAAGAGAACAGGCTCCAGAGTCACTGGCTTTAGCAGTTCCTAATGGATGACCTGGGGCAAGATGCTTAACCCACTATGCCTTAGGTTTCTCAACTCTAAATGGA
Organism: Callospermophilus lateralis; assembly: GCF_048772815.1. Taxonomy (NCBI): domain Eukaryota; kingdom Metazoa; phylum Chordata; class Mammalia; order Rodentia; family Sciuridae; genus Callospermophilus; species Callospermophilus lateralis. The sequence goes on along the minus strand of NC_135308.1, from coordinate 88,634,796 downwards.
AATAAGTGACTATACCCCTTAATATTTCTGAAGAACTGTTTATATGACGTGATAAAGCTATGAGGAGTAGCAGATACATAATACTGTCTAACAATTATTGAAAAACTGTATTTACCATTATAGGAGAACTACTTGATTCCCCCCTCCAAAAAAGAGAGACTTATGTTCAGCTTGGAGAAGTCAGTGGCCTTTCCTCTGGACCTTTCAAAAGTACAGACTTGTCTTATTGCTTCAGAATCACATCTGAGCAAAAAAAATTTCTCCTCCTATTATCTAACTTACTATTGTTATTAAATTGGCCCCCAAATTTAGTGTTCACTAAAAATTACTTTTTAAAAATTTTGTAGAAAGAAACAGAAGCTAAGTTTAGTTTGTTCTTCATTAAGGATATTGGAATTTAAGAAAGGTTTATAAACAGCACTAGACAGAGATGAAAGGCATGAGTTTAAACTATACATATGTTAAACCTGAAGTATAACAGATGTTGTACTTCTACTTTTTATCTGTTCTAAAGTAAAAATCTCAGTGTTCTATTTGTAAACCACTCTGCCAGGTAGTTCCCTCCTGATATTATAAATGCTTTTCTTTGTCTTTCATCCCAAGCTACCTTTGTAACAAAAACTTTCCTGAATATCAAGATTTTCATGAGAATTCAATGTATGTTCATGTGTGCTGTTCAATATCTATGATGTATACGTATGTTCATGTATGTTGAAGACCTACCTAAAACAGTTCCAAGCTCAAATTCTGATAGTATGAACCTAAACTATTTATGAGAGGATAATCATAGATAATGTTTTTTTCCTAAATTCCTAATTAAAAGTAGGTTGAAAGAAAACAGCAATTTTAATGAAGTTAAAATGTTACGTAAGTGCAAAATCATAACAGGAGCAGGAATCTTGGGAATTACAAAGTATTGGCATGAAACCAGGAAGAGCTTCTTGGTAACAATAAATAAATTACCAAAAAAAGTTGCACATATAAACATTTCACATTCTTGGATGGTTTATCCTTGTTTGGGGGAATAGCAATAAACCAACCAAGCCATAAACCTTTATCAGTTCCATGATTTCATACCAAAGAAATTATGAATATTAATTTTTTTTTGCTGAGCAATAAGATCACAAATTTAAGATATGCAATACCTTTTTGGAAAAAAGATTGTTACATTGTTTAGGTTGCAAATCAAATGTTCCCAAACTGGAGTAATTGATATGTGTGCAATGTAAGCTATACCATTCAGCACAGGCACTATATCTAAACTATGTGATAGCCAAACAAATATAGGACATTCGACTGAACTAAAACATAAGATAAATTATCAACAAAAAACAAACTAAAGTTGGCAATAATAAAACATTATAATCATTCTGGTTTATGAGAAATCTTCCTTCTGCCCTAATAAATTTAAAATTTAACATTATACATGGAACACTATGGTTCAGATTTTGAAAAGTCTAAGGAAACTTCAAGTTCCCTTCCTATGACCCAACCTTAAAATATTACCTGAGCACTGTCTGTATCACGAATTCCTAATACATAAGGATTTCCTTCACATATCAATTTTGGTTTAGCTCCAGCACACAGACAGAGTTTTTTGTACACATGCTGACTGCCATCTTCTGTGAATATGCACTGTAAGTACACACAGCAATGAAAGGAAGAAGAGAAACATACATGGGTACAATTTCACTTAAAAATTAAAACGTTAATAAGACAAAAGAAAAAAATAACATAATATGGTTGCCTCTTGGTGGCACTCAATTCTTAGTTATAGCAATTACAAAACTAAGCATAAGCCTATATTCTCTAATTAAGTGATTTCTAATCAGTTTAGTGTCATAAATCATTTTGAAGATCTGATGAAAATCATTCTCTTGCCTCTGGACTTTTTAAAAAAGTACATCCACACAAGTTCTGCAATAAAATTTCAGGGACTCTCGTAATGTCTGGAAAGGTAGGTTGACCTCAGATTAAAAACTAAACTTGATAAAGAACTTTAAAACTGAGCATTTTGATCAGTTTTTTATCATGGGAATAGGTCATGTTGAAAATTCTTTTATTCCCAGTGGAAGTTACTGTAATATCTAGTGATTCTAATCCTATCATACCTTAATATCTGATATGGGTTCAGGAAAGGAATATGTGGTATAGGAGGTTATAATGTGTCTTTTTAATCTAAAAATATTAGATGTGCTAAAAAATTGCTTAAATACAATAATAATAACTTTTAGCAAACTAAATGTTTTAAGAGATTACATTTTAATACAATTGAAAAACATGTTAACCTCAATTTTGCATGCATTGGCTTTGAAGTTTTTTATATTAATTTTTCATAATATCAGTGAGTCTAAAAATACGTATTAAAGATTCACTGTTTTTTTTCCTTAGTACTGAATGAAAATGTAATTCTAGGAGGTTAGAAAGCAGACATAAGTGCATACTATTATGAGAAATGCTTGACTTTGGAGGTTTTCATTTGTGCTATACATTTAATTTATAAAACTTGGCAAATCATTCAAATATTTATTACCCATGAAGACATTTATTACCCAATTTAACTCTTCATCTGCATAAACACATAAAACCACAATCCAACCAAATATAATCCATATGGAAATATTATACAAGTCTTCCTTCAGATAATCTGGTTAGAGTTTTATCTTACAGAAATAGAATTTATACTGGGAGGCTGAGATAGGAGGATCCCAAGTTCAAGGCCAGCCTCAGCAACTTGTCAAGGCCCTAAGCAATTTAGTGAGGCCCTGTCTCAAAATTTTAAAAATAATAAAATATAATATTATATTGTAGCCACCGATCAAACTTGAAAAATAATTCACATTTAGCTACTATAAAAACAAGCACCACAAAAACATTTTTCATTAGCTACTGCTAAATTTTTGGAAGTAGACATGAAAATAAAACACTATTTCTAATTCACTAAAGAATGAACAGGATGATGGATAAGAATGCAGATATGTATCACACGTATAATACTTTTCAAATAGTAGTGGGAGGCACTAATATATAAATTCTTGTTTTTGAGAATCCACTCAATTTGCAAAACAACTTGACATGGATGTTATCTGGAATATGTACTACCATTAAATGTATTAGAAACTTACTTCAATTTTAGAATTCGTTTTTAAAATTTTTTTTCTCCTAAAACTCAGTATTCCTAACTTTCTTTATATGGAATTATTTGCATTTCACCCATTTTATAGCTTAAATAGCTACAAGCTGCATTTACTATTTGCCTAAAGTTCTTCTGAGGATATTTTCAATCATCTGACAACATCCTTTCTTGAGACTGCCTTACTTATTCTCATGTGCAAGGGGTTACTGAGTCCTGCTGAATACATAGTAGAAATATCTCTTAAATTTGGGACATGTTTTCTAGCTACCTGGTCCCTGTCTTAACTCAGGACTTACATCATTTTGTATGAGTGCAATTGCCTATTAATATGGTTGTTGGCTACCAGTACTTGGCTCCACCTCAGTTCATCTTGGACATTATTGTAGATATGTCTTACTAAAAATTATTTAAAATTTTTCTACTTTTACAATTTTGACCGAATATAAAATAAATTCAACTTCTTGCCATGATATAAAAAGCTCTTCACAATCCAGCCTTGATTGCCATTTTCTTTTATTTACTCACATCCTAAGTCCTTTAACATCCACACTATTTTTTAGCCTCTTTTTCCTTCTTTTGGCTCTTTGAACATTGATTTACTCTTCCTAGAATGTCCTTTTCTACCTGAAAAACCCTCACCCATCTTTTAAAACCTAGCTCAAATATATTACTCCCTCTGTGAAGTTTTCTAAATACCTAGTATCAGAGCTTCAACAGTATTTTTAGGATTTTTTTTTTACATACATAATAGGCATGTCTATACTGCATATGATACATAGTAGGCATGTCTATATTCCCTATGATACTGACAGCTTAGAGGAGCTAAGCTTGTATTATTCCTAGTATATCCTTGTATCTAATGCAGTACTTCAAAAACATTTTATAAACAGTAATGAAATTTGAAATGTAGAAACTGAAACGACACACTCACTATATAATTACAACAAAATCTTCAAAAGTATTACTTTTCTTTCTTTTTTAAATTTAATCTTTGCAGTACATAAGATCAAACCCTTTGGTGCTTTACCGCTGAGCTACATTCCTAGCTCTTTTTATTTTTTGAGTCAGGGTCTCACTAAGTTGCCCAGATTGCTCTTTTGAACTTGCAATTGTCCTGCCTTAGCCTTCTGAGTAACTGGAAATCCAGGTGTGTGCCACCACACCTGGCCAAAAGTGTAAATTTTTTAATAATGGAAATAAATGCCTCTAAACTTTACATTTTAGGGATTTAAATGATGGTGCAATGGAAGTGGGGTAAAAAGAAGACAGTCAAAACCTCACCAAGATTTAACAGTAGAAAAATAACTTTTAATGAAAGTATCTTACATGTTCTTCACTCTTCAGTTGCTTTACTCCAGATTCTAAAACCTTAATGTTGGGGAAGCGATTTTCTAACATGGTACTTGGTTGTTCTTCAACATCAAATTCTTCCAAAATTTTAGAAACCTTTATTAGATTGAAAGGTAAAAAGAAAAAAAAAATATATTTTTAAAAAGATGTTTTGTTTTAAGAATATTAATAAAATACTTTCATTTTTAAAATACACAATTACTTCATGTTCTTAAAACAAGAAGTTGGTCAACTGCATTGTTATGGTTTGGATCTTACATGTCTCCCAAAGGCCCACATGCTAAAGGTTTGGTCCCAGCCTGCGGCATAATAGGGAGGTGGTGGAATTTTTAGGAGGTGGAGCCTAGTGGAAGGAAGTCAGATAATCAGGGGCATGCCTTGAAGAGGATATTTAGATTCTATCCCCTTTTCTTTGCTTCTCAGCTTCTATGAGGTGAAGAGCTGTACTTTAGCACATGCTTTCCACCATGATGTTCTAGTTTACTACAGGCCTAGAAACACTGGCAATGGACTGAGACATCTGAAACTGAGACAAAAACAAATATTTCTTACTTTTAAGTTGATTATCTCAGGTATTTGTCACAGTAATGGAAAAATTGATTAATACATGCATTATAAACAGTGAAAAGAGGACGAGGCTCTCTCTGTATTTTTAGACTTGAACTCAAACATCAGTTCTGACACTTCTGAGTGTTAGTTTCTTGGCTTATAAAAAGACAGCTAACAGTATTTACTTTTCCATAGTTTAAACCAGCATCTTATCTATTTCTTTATTCTTCTATCTTTTTTATTCTATATACCAGCTAACCTTATTGTGACCTATTCTTTGTATTCTTCTTTACAGTTCTTGAAGATCAACATTCTCTCAAACTCACTATTTTTCCTATCCAGCTAAGATTCTAAAGTGGATCATTTCATCTTTTGTCCTAACCCTTTACTTCTTTGCTATTTTATCCTTAACCATTAATTATCCTGAAAACCCATCATAAATTAAACTACCTAGTTTTTCTAGTTCTTACCTAGTTTGCTGTGCAGGAACAAAACAATCTTGAGGATTGGAATTTGACCTCAGCTGCTCTTTAAACAATGCCTGGAAATCCTACACTATATGGCCTATGTATTCTTATACTTTTTGGTCTCAAAAAATATTTTTATTTTCTTTATATACTTACAAATTATTGAGAACCTCAAAGAATTTTTGTTTGTATGAATCACACAGATCAATATTTGCCACATTAGAAATTAAAGCTGAAAAAATTTCTAAGTATTTCTTAATTCATGTAAAAGCAAGCATAATAAATCTAATACTTGTTAAAATGATATATTTTTAAATGAAAAATGACCATATTTTCCAAAACAAATTGAGAAAAATACACTGTTTTTTTGAAAATCTCATTAATGTCTGGCTTAATAGAAGATGGCTTCTCTTCTGCTTCTGTATTCAAACTGCTGTCTACATTCTTTCTCTATCTCAGACTGTTGTAATAAGTTGCCAAAGTTCAAACCAGAGTTGACATACATAAAGATAATTAGGCTTTATACAAATATGTTGCATTTTCAGATAATAGATTCTTTTATGGTGATACACAAAAGCATCAAGTGATGTTTTTTGATGAGCTGCAATGTAGAATTTGAAACCATATCATATTATTTTTCACACTCTCTTATTCTGAAATCCACTGGCCTCGCCTGCATTTTGAATGGTTCTTGTAACATCATGCACTGGTAATTTGAACAATACTAGTTCAATTATATCATGTCATTAGAAAAAAATCATCTAATCACAAAGGACGACAAAAAGAAAGGAAGAAGATCTATAAAACAGCCAGAAAACAATTATCAAAATGGCAGCAGTAAATCCTTACTTGTCGATATTAACTTGAAAATAAAATAGGCTAAACTCTCAAAAAAAAATTTTTTTTTGAGTGGCTTTAATTTAAACAAAGACCCAAATATATGCTGCCTATAAGAGACTCACTGCACCTATAAGGACTCATAGATTTAAAGTGAAAGGATAAAAAAAGATTTCAAGCAAATGGCAAGCAAGAGATAGGATAGGAGGAGCTATACTTAGATAAAATAAACTTTAAGTCAAAAACCGAAAACAAGACAAAAGTAATTATTTAATAATAGTCAATTCACCAGGCTATAACAATATTTTGTGTGTGTGTGTGTGTGTGTGTGTGTGTTTCCCCAACTGGAGCACTTAAATTTATAAAGCAAATATAGTTGGCCCTCTGTATCCACAGGTTCCACATATGTGGGTCTAACTGATTGCCAACAGAAAATATATTTTAAAAAAAACTCTGTTATGTACATATAAAGACTTTTTCTTCTCATTATTCCTGAAGAAATACACTGAAACAACCGTTTACATTGTTATTAGGTATTATAAATAATCTAGAGATGATATAAAGTATATAGGAGAGTATACATCGGTTACATGAAACTATTATACCATTTTATTATATAAAGAACTTCAGAATACGTGGAAGATTCTGGCATCATTTCATTGCAGATATTGAGGGCTGAAGAAAGAGACTGCAATACAAAAATAGTAGGCCTCTTCAACATCACTTTCACAGTAGCAGATAGATTACTTAGATAGAAATCAATAAGAAAATACTGAAGTGAACTACATCAAATGGATCTAATTGACATATACAGAACATTTTATCCAATAGCAAAACAGTACATATTCTCAAATGCATGCAGAACATTCTACAGGATAGATCAAAAGATAGGCCACAAAATAGAAAGACTACAACTTTATCAAGCATCTTTTCCAACTACAACAGTAAGAAACTAAAAATCAGTAACAGAAGGAATTTTGAAAAATTAGCATGCTCTTAAAGAAACACAAGGTCAGAGAAGATCAATGTAATGCCCAAAGAAAAGAGAAAGTCCTTTGGGTATAGATGGAGAAGTGGATAGCTGGGTCAAATGGTGGTTTCATTGCAAGTTTTGTAAGGTATCTCCATACTGCTTTCAGAATGGCCGCACCAATTTGCAGTCCCACGAGCATGTATGAGTGTACCTTTCCCTCACATCCTCACCAACACTTACTGTTGCTTGTATTCTTGATAACTGCCATTCTGACTGGAGTGAGATTAAATCTTAAGAATAATTTTTATTTGCATTTATATAATTACTAAAGATGTTGAAAATTTTTTCATATATTTGTCAATCGATTGTATATCTTCTTCTGAGAAGCATCTGTTCACTTCCTTAGCCCATTTACTGACTGGATTATTCGGGGGTTTTTTGGTGTTAAATTTTTTGAGTTCTTTTTATATCCTAGAGATTATAACCAAAGGACTTAAAATCAGGATATTACAGTGACAGAGCCACATCAATGTTTATAGCAGCTCAATTCACAATAGCTAAACTGTGGAACCAATCTAGATGCCCTGCAGTAGATGAATGGATAAAGAAACTGTGTTATTTATATAAGCACAATGGAATATTATCGAGCCTTAAAGAAAAATGAAATGATGGCATTTGCTGGTAAATGGATAGAACTGGAGAATATCATTCTAAGTAAATAACCCAATCTCAAAAAACCAAAGGCCAAATGTTTTCTCTGATAAGTAGATGGTGATCCAAAATGGGGGGGGGGGCATGGGAAGAATGGAGGAACTTTGGTTTGGGCAGAGGGGAATGAGGAGAGGGAAGGGGTTATGGGGGTAGGAAAGATGGTGGAATAAGAAGGACATCATTACCCTAGGAACATGTATGATTGCACAAATGGTATGACTCTACATTATGTACAACCAGAGAAATGAAAAGTTGTGCTCCATTTGTGTACAATGAGTTGAAATGCATTCTGATGTCATGTATAACTAATTAGAACTAACAAAAATTTAAAAATAAAATTAAAAAAGGAAAGAGAAAAACAAGAACAAACTAAGCCTGAAATTGGGAGATTTCAGGAACTAATAAGAATCAGAGCAGAAAAAAGAACAAGAAAAAAAATAAACAGAGACTAGGAGAATAATGAAAAATATCAACAAAACTAAAAGTTGGCTTTTAATTATAAAACATATGCAGAACTGACAAACCTTTAGCTAGACTAAAAAGAGAGAGAAAGCTCAAATAAAAAATATGAAATAAAATAGGAGGCCTTATAACTGATACCTGTAAATACAGAGGATCAAAAGACACTATTATATAAATAATTGACCCACCAACAAACTGGACAACCTAGGAGTAGATAAATATTTTTAGACACATACAACCTACTAAGAAAAAATCATGAAGAAATAGAAAATGATTGAATCAGCAATGAAAAATCTCCCATCAAAGAAAAGTGCAGGGGACCTAACGGCTTCTTTGCTGAATTTCACAAATATTTTAAGGACTAAAAACCAACATGTCTCTAATTCTTCCAAAAACTTGGACAGAAAACTTCCAAACTCATTTTGCAAGATCAACATTATCCAATATGAAAGCCAGACAAGGACAGTTACAAGAACAGAAAATTATAGGCCAATATCCTGATGCACATCAATAGAAAAATCCTCAAGAAAATCCTAGCAAATAAAATTCAACAGTACATTAAAAGTATTCTTTACTATGATCAAATGAAATTTATTCTTGGAATGTAAGAATGTTTCAACATACACTAATCAGTAAATGTGATACAACACATTAACAGAATGAAGGACAAAAATCCATATGATTACTTCATACATAGAAAAAAGCATTTGACAAAATTCAACATCCTTTGATGATGAAAACTATCAACAAATTAGGTACAGAAATACACAAAACACAACATACATATGTGACAAGCCCACAACTGATGTCAATGGCGAAAGATGAGAAATAAGACAAGAATACTCACTTTCACTGTTGCAATTCACCATGGTACTATTAGTCCTAGCCACAAAAATTAGGCAAGGTTTTAAAAGGCATCTTAAATTTGGAAAGATGCTAAACTGACTGTTTGCAAATAAAATGATCTTACACAGAGAACATCTTAAAGAATCCACCAAAAAACTGAAACAAGAATATTCATTAAAGTTGCAATATATGAAAATCACTATATAAAAATAGTACTATTTCTTTACACTAATAATAAACTATCTGGAAAAAAATCAAGAAACAATCCCATTTACAATAACTTTAAAATTAAAAACAACTTTAGTAATAAACTTAACAAAGTCAAAGATATATACACATACACACACACGTATATTAAAAACCATGAAATTGATGAAAGAAATTAAAAAACCTTACATAAACAAAAAATATTTCATGTTCATGGAATGGCAGAATTAGTGTTGTTAAAAATGTCTATACTACCCAAAGCCATCTATGAATTCAACAATCGCTACCAAAATTTGATTGACATTTTTATAGAAATAGAGACACAATCCTAAAATTCATGTAGGACAAGAAAAGATCCAAAACAGCTTGAGGAATCTTGAGCAAGAAAGAATAAAGCTGGAGTCATCAAACTATCTGATCTGAAGTTATATCATAAAAGAGCAGTAATCAAAATAGCATCATACTGGTATAAAAACAGATAAATAGATCAATGGAACACAATAGCCCAGAAATAAATCCACAAACTTATGGTTAACTGATTTTCAACAAATGTGCTAAGAATACAAAATGAGAAGAGGACAACTTTTTTTCAATAAACGATACTGGGCAAACTGACATCCCATGCAGAAAATAAAATTATACCCTCACTTCACACCATACACAAAAACTGAGTCAAAATAGATCAAAGCCTTTAGGGTAAACATTGAAACTATACAACTAAGAGAAGAAATAATAGGGGGAAAAAATCTCCATGATATAATCAGGGGAAGGAATTTTTGGGTATGATCTCAAAGCATAGTCAAAAAATTACAAATAAACAAATGGAATTATATCAAACTAAAAAGTTTCTGCACAGAAAAGAAAACAACAGGATGAAGAGATAATCTATAGAGTGTCAAAAATATCTTCAAACCATATGTATGTGATAAGGCATTAATAAATAAAATATATCAGGAATCCAAATAACTCATAGTAAGAAAACTAATAACCTGATTTTAAAAATGGTCAAAAGACCTGAACAGCCATTTCTCCAAAGAAGACATAAAAATAGATAACATATATAAAAAAGTACTCAAAATCACTAATTTTGGAAATGAAAATCAAAACCCAAATGAGATTATTACTTCACACCTGTTAGGATGGCTTCTATCCAAAAGATAAAAAGTGTTGGTGAGGATATGGAGAAAAGGAAACCCTGATACAATGCTGGCAGAAGTGTAAATTAGTATAGCCTGATGGAAAATAATAAGGTTATTCAAAAAATTAAAAAATAGAAGTGACATATGATATAGCAATCCACTAGAAAGTATATCTACAAAAGAAATTAAATCAGCACCTCCTAGTGATATTTGTCCTTCTATGTTCACTGCAGCATTATTCACAACAATCAAAGTATGAAAGCAACCTAAGTGTTCATCATTGGATAAGCAGATACAGGCAATGTGCTACTTACGCACAATGAAAATACTATTCAGCTTTTAAAAAGGAAGAAATCCTGTCAGATGACAATATGGATAAGCCTGGAGGACATTATGCTAGTGAAATAAGCGTAATAGAAAGCCATACCATATGATCTCACTTATATGTGGAAACTAATTGTGTTTACTGAAGACTGGGGAGTAGAGGCATTATGGTGATCTTGATCAAGGAAACAAATCTTCAGTTAGGAAGAATAATTTCAAGAGATCTGTTGCAAATCCTGATCAGTAAAATTAATAATAATATATTGCACATTTGGAATTTGCTAAAGATATATTTTAACTGTTCTCATCATAAAAAAATGACAGTGAGTTAAATAATTTGATTTAGTCATCCCACACTGTATATACATTCATCAAAACATGATGGTGAGGCTGGGGCTGGGGCTCAGGGTAGAGCGCTTGCCTGGCATGGGTGAAATACTGGGTTCAATTCTTAGCACCACATATAAATACATAAAATAAAGGTCTATCAACAACTAAATATATATTAAAAAGACATCATATATATGTACAATTATTTCTCATCAATTTTAAAAAAGAAAAACCAATTCTAACTACTACACTTATTACTTTAGTTTTTTTTTCAAATTAATACTAAAAAAGTTATACAAATTTCTTACCTGCTTGAAATTTGTAACTGCTTTAATAACAGGAGAAGCTGTTACCAGGAGAATATCTTCTGATGGAAAGTTAATCGCCAACTTATTTTTGGAAAAAGAGAAACATGGTAAATAACTTTAGGTCTTGCTATAAAAATGATGTGTGTGTGTGTGAGGGGATAATACAGTTTTAATAATGTTATTAACTAGTGAAATTAAAAACTGAATTATTTCTCATCTAAAGGTCATCTAAAGGTTTTTGTTATTCTGGGTCCTGTTCATATTTATAAGGCAGTGAATAAGGAATGTTAAACTCTTATATTGATAAAATGAGTATCATTTACATTAAACATTAACAAAGAATTCCTGAGCAAGAAAATATAAAGAAGTATTCTTTAAACTATTTTGTATACCATTTTAAAGCTATATAGATGACAATAAACCTGACTAAGAGTAAAATTAATTCCCATTTATTTTAAAATATTTTCATTCATCTTCTATGGGAAAAAAATTGAACTGTCAATATTACTTAGCATCTTTCCTAAGTGCTTTGGACCTTCTATTTCCTCATTTTGACCAGTTCATATTCTGAGAAAACACAGTTATTTTAATACTAGCTTTAACAAAATTTAGACTTAACTTGCTATTGTTCAATTATTTTCCTTTAGCTACAAGCTCTTTTCCTCACTTTGAACTTAAACCATTTATATGTCAAAATCTATTTCCTCAACTTCACCAATCTATATAATCCTTAAAATCTATGGGATCCTTAGTTTCTCCTTATTTGAATTTTCTATCGTATTTGACAAAAATCTCTCCATCTTTCTTTCTTGTGTATATTCTGTAATTCATCTCCTCTCTATTTACATTGCTACATCAGATACCCACAGCTTCTTTATACTACTGAAAAAAAAAAAAAGAACGGCATTAATCAGTTGCCACTGCCCCAAATACACTATAACTAAATCATCTTTCAAGATCTTTTTTTGATCACTGCACTCCACTGCTTACCATCACCTGACTACTTGTAAATTCTAAATTTTTGAGGGGTGGGGTGGGGAGGGGAGTACTGGGAATTGAACTCAGGGGCACTCCACCACTGAGGCACATCTCCAGCCCTTTCTTGTATTTTATTTAGAGACAGGGTCTCACTGAGTTGCTTATTGTCTCCCCATTGCTGAGACTAGCTTTGAACTTGGGATTCTCCTGCCTCTGCCTCCCCAGCTGCTGGGATTACAGGCCTGCAGCACTGCCACCAGTTTTTCTCTAAATTCTTAGCATGATTTATAAGATCCTTTATGATCTGGTCTTTGCCAAACCTCATGCTTTAATCTCTGGCCAACACCCCAAACATCATGTGCACTGAGCTTTGCTGCTTCCAAATGGCGTCATGCTTTTCCACAGCAGATTATAACCTTGCCTTCCTTTGGAATATCATCTGATGACTTTCACTCATTCTTTGATACTGAGCTAAAAAGCCATCTTTGAAAAAAATATACCTCTTCTTTTAATTCACTCCCTATCAATTCCAGAAGTGTTCCTAAGATTTAACAGTTAACACAATGGAGTGATTTTATTTCAGTGATTACTTTGTATCATCAAAATCATCTTTTTTTGAAATACACACAGGTATATAAATATATATGGTTCAGTTACTCATTATAATCAGAAAATAATTCTCTAGTTATATTTAATCCCTGCTGGTTGTTTTACAAAAAACATCACCAGAGATGAAATCTCTCCTATTTGGGGAATTCAAAGTTCAAGATATTTATTTAAGGGTTTCTTTATCCATTAGTTACAATATACTAAGGAGTTGGCACCTGTCTGGCAATTAAATGTAACCAGCTAAGACAACTTAAAAAGCAGGCTGAAATTTTCTGTCCAAATACAAAGCCCTCTTTTCCCGGCATCACGGGGACCAGAGCCTGGTTCAGCTAGGTTTGGTTTCTCGGCTAATAATTTGCTTCCCACTCATCTCTGGCCTCGAGACGACCCTTGCGAGGTACTGAGGATTGTCTGTGGAATTTACCACGCAGAGTTTAACTTGTGGGAACCCAGAAGGCGCGGGGGTAAAGGGCGTGGCGAAAGCTGGACTCGAAGAACCGCCAGGGAGGGGTCTCGAGAGAGGGGGGGAAGAGGCGGAGCCGCCCGCTCACCCGCCGCACCTGCTCGGCACACGTGACGCCCGCGATGCCGCCTCCCACCACCACGAACTTGCCAGTCCTCACGGGAGGGCACGCTGCCTCCATGTCCTCGAACTCTCAAGGATTTCCTGAAGTTAGTAAGGGAACTTCGGGAATTCGCGTTCGCGGAAAGGAAGCCTCTGTCGGCACTCACTTCCGGCCCCTGATCTGGAGACTCTGACCTACGGGTGCCTGGAAGTTCATACTTGCTCTTTGTGCGTATCTGCCGCTGGTCGTGCTTTAGAAGCAGCAAGACATCACATGGTTTCCAGAGTTTAGTGTTACTTTTACTACTCCGGAATTTAGTTTTTCCACAAAGGTTCGATAAAGAGAAGATTTAAAAAGAAAGAAGATTGGTTTCTGTCATCGAAAGATGAATTGCTTTGAAGTTGTCATTATTCTTTTTCTGCAAGAACTGATAGAGACTCCCATTTTAAACTCAGTGATAGGAGGAGCCTTTGCGTATCCACATGCTAGCCCACAGCTCACATTTTGTAGATGATGAAACTGAAGCATTTGAGGAAACCTTGGGTGCCACCCATCACCTAACAACCGGAGGTTTTTTTCTGTGGAAGCACAAACATTCTTCATGACAAGGCAATGCAATACTATTGAATTGTTCTCTAAGAAGTTAGCATTTCCATTTTCAATTTTTTTTCAGTGCAGTTAAAAATTCCAGTAATATATATAGTGTTGTTTGTTATCTGGTCTGAAAATGAACGTTTCTTTCAGGTTCCCAATAAATAATAGAATGTGTGAGTGCTAAAAGTAACAATATCTTGTTTTTACCGTTAACACCCTTTTTTTGTGGTGTTCATTTGGAGAAATGGCTGTTATTTTAAGCTACTTTTACCATACAGTATTTACTTTATTCACTACTATTTCTTTGTTACCTTTCTAGTCTTGTGTAATATTACCAGATAAGTTATGTTGTATCATTAAGATACTATTTCTCCAATGGTTAATTGTAAAACTGATGCCCTTTAATTCTTTAAACTATTAAGAATAACCATTTTATATATCAGGAAAATCTACTGTCTATAATTACAGATATTTACTGATACCCATAATAGTCACTGTGCTTCAGTTTACTAAGTTAAATAGTAAGCAGTTGGATATGTGATTCCAGTTTTTATTTCTTGTTTAGTTAAAGCATTTTCAGAAGGAAATAGTATTTTAAGCCCATTTACATTGAGTCTCACTTCTCCAGCTTATTTTCACATGCGATTCTGTATTCCCTTTAGATTGAACTACATTTTCATTTTCCAAGATAAGCCATTTTCTTTCTTCAGGAAGAGTTTCTTGAGGAAAGCTTGTACACTTTCCTCATCTTCTTTCCCCTAGCTAATTCCTCATTGACTTTGGTTTCATCATTATAGGGTATTGATTTAACGTAAGAACTTCCATCTTAAATGTTAACTGCCATCTTATGAGGAAAGTTTCGCTTTCCTGTAATTCCTCTTACCCAAATTCCCCCCATTTCATTAGTGACAAACCCCATGATAACCCTAAGCCAATCCCAGAAGGACACCACCCCTTTGCTCCGGAAAGCCCCATGGTGCCATAGACCTAAGCCAATCCCATGTTATTCTCCACCTGCCTACCTCTGACGCAAGCACCACCAAGCCTATCCCATAGCACCACAACTACAACTCTAAACCCCTACCTCACAAAAGCTGAATACCCAAACATCTCGGGGCCTCTCTCTCCTATGCAGAGATGGCTTTTATTTGTCAACTCTGACAAATAAACTCTAGTGTGTATATCTGCCTTTTCTCCATCCTTAATTTCTCATGTACCTGTTTCTTGTTTCTCACTTTCCCTTCAATCATGCCATCACTTTCCCTAAGTAGTTGTATTTAATATCCTCAAGATTGAACTAGTTGTCCTCTCTATGTATTCCAATAGCACCGTGTCATTCCCCTCATCTAGACTTACATTTTAACTATCTACTACCCAACCCCACAATCACCATAAACTCCTTAATATCAGGGATCAGTCCCCCTCCCCCTTGTTCAGTTAGTAATGGTGTTGAACAAGAATGTGACGAATAAATTAGGAAGTGGATGGAGCATAAGACTGCCCTGAAGTTCTCCTGAAGACTTTTCAATTCATTATCCAGGGATAAGATCCTCTTGTATATTATAGCTTTCCCCCTCTTTATGGAGTTCAGACCCTGGAATCCAGGCTTCCAGAGGAAATAGAGGGAGATAGGTGAAGATGAGAAGGAAGCAAAGCAGTAGGAAACTCTTCTCACAAAGGCAAATGGAAGGTGAGCCCACATTCTCTTTCCTCTTTCCATTTTGATGACTGGCCTTCCTCGGAAAGGTGTAGTGATAAAATAAGCCTCCCAAATTGGCCTTAACTTTTAGAAATTTCTGCTACAAACTTTAGGGAAGAGCCTTAAGAAAAGGCTCATAGTGTGTCTCACCGTAGTGTTCATTTCATTATAAAGGTAGGTTGGATGTGGGATGGGATAAAAGTGAGATTTACATAGCTTTGAAACATGAAATCTTCAGGGAGGGCAGCAATAGGGGTCTTTGAGGGGTAGGGCAAGGGGTGAACACAGAGAAAACTGGGTTCCAAGAAATAGGATAGACTTAGTGCTGAGAAGCATCAGAGGAGCAGAAAAGATGGAACATCAGCTTCCTTTTAACTCCTGGCTGGAAGCTTAGGAGTGAAGGACACATGAACTGGTGACTGTTTCTGAGGAGTCAAATAAGACCAATGTGTTGCTGAGAATTATGGTGTATAATTAGTGGTGGAAAAGAATAGTGGGAGGAGTTGACAAGGAAAGCTTCATAGAATAGGTGGAACTTACTCCGAACCTCAAAGGCCCAGTAGCAATTGGATACCATAAGAACAGTGTGGCAAACCAGATAAGAAATCTCAAGGATCAAAGGCTTGCTGGTGGAAATGAGCATGGGAAATACAGGAGATTGTAGAAGTTAGTAAGAGAGTTAGGGAGTTCAGAATTCATCTGGGAAAACTGAGGGAAAGAAAGCTATTTTACTTCTTCTGTTATCTTCCTTAATTTGCTTAGATATTGCCTTACATCTTCTCCTGATAGTTATCCCTACCTTTGAAAGTACTAGATCAAAACCTAACTTCCCATTCTTTTCTAAGTTGGTTTTAGAAATGTTTAAGAGTATTTAACTTATTCAGCTAGTTGATTGAAAAAGAACTATGAAATTTCATAAAGTTGTTAATGATTTATAGTTAAGGATTTACAGCTTTTGAGATGTATGACCTGGGTTCCAATCAGACTCCAGGTGTTCTGTGTTATATGACCATTCAGTGAGTTGCCCCATTTGAGTTTATTAGGACCTAGAGCTTTTCCATCATTCTCTCATAATTAAAAAGTCCCGTGCTACCTATTCTCAAAACCCAGACTCTCAGGCAATTTAAACTTTACCTAACTACGAAGAGGGAAGGTTTATTTCTCTTCACTTTCTTCTCAAAGCTTTTCTTGCCACCAGAGTCATAGGCCAGAAACCTGACTTTGGGGATCCAGCAAATCAGGTTCAACCACTCACCCTAAAAACTAAGCAGAAGAGGTAATAGTGAAAAACACAAAGGGAACTTTACAACATAGCCGCACCCTTCAGAGTTCTTGATCCATAGGGTCCCATTGCCTTCCCTGAGTAGTAACACTGAATGAAATTCCTTTTGTACCTTTACCATTACCATTTCTGTTGGTTTTGGGAGCAAGTGACCAGATCTGATTTACTAGATCCCCAGAGTGAGGCCCCTGGCCTAGGACTGTAGTAGCAGCTTTGGTGAGCCCAGCCAGGAGAAAGCATGCAGTTTGTTCATTAGCCACTTGGAGCTAACAGCCCTGGAATGAAGAGGACAGAAAAAGAGGGATCAGTTCAGCTGCTAAAATTACATTCATTGGGGGGGGGGGGGTCTCTCCATTTCTTCCCACTTAGGATGGATGCTTTTTACTTGGTGAAGCAGAGAAATGAGCTTTGAACTCTATGGGCCCTGAAGTCTGACCTCTGGTAAGTTCTCCCTGACAGTGTACATTGGGTCTTGTCCTTCTTTTTCCTTGTTCTTTGGGATATTTTGAGCAATTTGGTTTATTTTGAACCAATTTGGGAAGAAGGGGCTCTTTTGAGAAAATTTGGGTTGTTTTGAACCAATTTGGGCTTATGCTTTTTGTCTGACCGGGAAGTTTGGAATCTAACTTTGCCATGCCTATTGAAAGGTACACAGACAAACCTGGTCAGTTTGGGGAGATCTCTGTTGTGATTGGCATAAAAATGGAAAGTGCCAATTCTATGTTTGTGTCCTATATGGATAATTTTGTCTGTCTGGTTTTTGATAGCTATAAATCATGATAAAAAGATACATGATAAAAAGATAATTAATTATTATGGCATACCATGATCTTGTTTTTTAATACCTTTATTTTGTTTAGTTTATTTAGGTGGTGCGGGGGATTGAACCTAGTGCCTCACACTTGCTAGGCAAGTGCTCTACCACTAATTAGCCTCTAATTAGCATTAATTAGCCTCTGAGTAAATTTCTAATCTAATTCCAGTTTCAACCATATGTGTATACAGATGCAGCTTACTTTACACTTCTCTCCTTTTCCCCATCATTCTTACATCTTTCTTCCACCTGTCTGTATTCTTTTACCCTTTTTATTCTATTCATCAATTTTTTTTTCCCACCAAATATTTTTAGTATCAACCTGGAACTTCAAAGCTGACTACTTTTGGAATCCTGAATATTCTCCCACACTACAATGTGGGGTTCAGGGATTAATCACTAAAGTTTGGATTTGGAATGTCCCCCAAAGATTACTGGGGGACACAGGGTAGAAAGGTTCAGAGGAGCTTTGGGGAAGTGATTGGATCATGACGGCTCTGACATCACCAGAGGGTTGACCCATTGATGGACTCATAGCTAATTGGAGTATGGAGAGGCGGTGGCCATGGTAGGAAGCAGGGCCAATTTGAATGAAGTGACTCCTTTGGGAGTGTGCCCTTGGGAACTATATTGTTCCCTGATCCCCTTACCCAACCCTCTGCTTAATGGATGCTGTGAACTGAGCAGCTTTCTTCCACCATGCGCATTCACCTGCCTCACCTGAGGCCTGGAGTAATGGAGTTGGCCTACCATTGACTGAGCCCTATACCCAGCCCTATACCATGCCCTTTTTACATGAAAGTACAGTCTGATTTAGTGTGATTGTTTCATGTGTTCTTTTGTCTGTTAGTTTGGTTTTTAGAGTATGTTGATAAAATCTTTGTTTTCAATTTTATGTATGTTTGTATATATGTGTATATTGTGTGTTCTCTCCACATGATTTAAATTGGCTAATAAATAAATGAACACTCAGATACTTAAAGGATAGAAATACACAACTTAGTTCATGTGATTTGAGTAAATTTTTACTAATTGAGCTAATTTAAATTTGTTAATAAGACAAAAGTAAAGATACCTTTAAAATTATTAACACAATTTTGGCCTAGGTTACTAGGTAATTGGGATTGAATTTGTCTCTGTTAAGATGTTTACAGTAAAATGTTTATTGCTTTTGAGCAGGAAAAAATGGCTTAAAATATTAGCTATGCTTGTCTGATATCTTGGTCTTTGTGGGTAACCTAAAAGTAGTTGTTAAAAAAGGATAAATTATATTTGATATAAATGGAATAAACATTTACATATGTGTTAGAAGAACACATCTATCATTTTTAAGTTAAAATACTGAAAAATCAATTGCTAAATGTAAAATCGGTATTCTTGGCCTTTAAAATTCTATAAGAAAAAAATATATAGATTGGAGTAATTAAAAAAAATAGATTTTTATAAATTGTCGACATATGGAAAAAAAACTTTGATTTTTGTGGGTCTTCACTAAAAAGATTACTAAGAGTTAAAATTCTAATTAACGGATATAATTCTATATGCAAAAATACAAAACATTTAATGGAATTTTAATTAAAAATATAGATAGAATAATGTATTTCATCTTATTGGGGAGAAAAGAAGGAATTTTGTAAAGATTGTTTCAAAAGGTTAAGGGAGAAAAACCAGCAAGTAGGAAAAATAGCTATAAAAAGTTATAGGTATGGAGATATATTTTTGTAAGGAAAGTTAAAGAAAATGTTTTTGGAATCAAAAAGGATACTTGTCCTAAAGTCCAAGATGGAAAAAGGAGAGACAGAACAAATCTAGAATGGAAACAGGTTGTTGAGTGTCTAAGTTGCAGAGGGTTTGTGAAATATAAATCTTAGGAAATTTATACATAAAATTAAGTTGATTATAATCAACATAGTTAAGGTTAGCTAAGTATTTTTCTAAGGTCAAAAGTTAATGTACTGAGATCTACCCACACCGGCCTGTGCAGGCCCCAGGCCCACAACAGACCTGGGCCCCCTCTTCTCTGGCAGGGCAGACAACCGCCAGAGCCTAGCCTCTGGTGCAGGATTGCTCCTTCTGACCAGCAGACTACTGCAGGATGTCAAGCCCAGTAGAAGGTCAAGCCCAGTGGCCCAGGTTCACCCACACCAACTTGCACATGACCCAGATCCAGGATGCAGTAGCATTCATTGAGGGACACCAGCAGGGTCTGGAAGCCCAACATCAAGGTGAGGTACAGACAATCTACACAGGTACTACAAGAATATAGGGAAGAAACTGTAATATCTCAGATCCACACTGCAAGAAAGGAAGACACACAGACAACATGAAAAAATAAGGGAGGAAAGTGCCCCAAACAAGCCAAAACACTATAATAACAGAACCCCATGGATAGTGAAATTGATGAAATTTCAGAGAAGGAGTTTAGAAGGTTCATAATTAAAATGATCTGTGAATTAAAGAGTGACCTAAAAGAGCAAATACAGGTAAAAATTGATCACTCCAACAATGAGATAAGAGAGCAAATACAAGTAGCAAAAGATTACTTCAAGAGAGAGAGAGAAACTCTGAAAAAAAAAACAGTCAAAATCCTTGAAATGAAGGATATAATAAATCAAATTAAAAAACTCAATAGAAAGCATAACCAGCAGACTATATCACTTGGAAGAAAGAACATCAGATAATGAAGACAAAGTATACAACCTGGAAAATAAAGTCAATCACACAGTAAAGATAGTTAGAAACCATGAATTATGGGACAGCATCAAAAGACCAAATCTAAGAGTTATTGGAATAGAGGAAGGCACAGAGTTTTGAACCAAAGGAATGCACAATTTCTTCAATGAGATAATATCAGAAAATTTTCCAAGCATGAAGAACAAATTGGAAAACCAAATACAAGAGGCTTATAGGACACCAAATGTACAAAATTACAACAGATCTACACCAAGACACATTATAATAAAAATGCCTATCATACAGAATAAGGATAGAAGCTTAAAGCTGCAAGAGAGAGGAATCAGATCACATATCAAGGGAGACCAATTCTTATCTCAGCAGGTTTTTCAACCCAGACCCTCAAAGCCAGGATATCATGGAACAACATATACCAAGCTCTGAAAGTAAATGGATGCCAACCAAGAATCTTATATCCAGCAAAACTAACCTTTAGATTTGATGATGAAATAAAAACTTTCCATGATAAACAAAAGTTAAAAGAATTTACAACTAGAAAACCTGTACTACAGCCTTACATCCTCAGCAAAATATTCCAAGAGAAGGAAATGAAAAACAATCATGAAAATCAGCAGAGGGAGAGATTATACTAAAGGAAAATCTAATCAAAGGAGAAACCAAGTCACATTAAATACCAAAAATAAACAAAAATGGCTGGGAATACAAATCATGTCTCAATAATAACCCTGAATATTAAAGGCCTAAAGTCACCAATCAAAAGATATACACTAGCAGATTGGATTAAAAAAAAAAAGGACCCAACAATATGATGCTTCCAAGAGACTCATCTCACAGAAAAAGAAATCCACAGACTGAAGGTGAAGTGTTGGGAAAAATCATACCACTCACAGGGACTGGGGAAGCAAGCAGTTTCCATCCTCATATCAAATAAAGTAAATTTCAACCAAAGCCAACCAAAAAGGATAAAGAAGGACACTACATACTGCTCAAGGGAACCATATACCAACAAGACTGAACAATTATATGCCCCCCAAAATGGAGCATCTACATTCATCAAACACACTTGAAACACTAGCCAGAGCAATCAGACGGATGAAAGAAATTGAAGGGATACGCATAGGAAAAGAAGAACTCAAATTGGCAGTATTTGCTGATGATATGATTCTATATCTGGAAGACCCTAAAAGTTCCACCAGAAAACTTCTAGAACTAGTAAATTAATTCAGCATAAATCAAAGGCATTTCTGAATATGACAAATCCTCAGAAATGGAAATGAGGAAAACTACCCCATTTACAATAGCCTCAAAAAAATGGGAATCAGCTTAATGAAAGAGGTGAAAGATCTATATAATGAAAATTACAGAACCCTAAAGAAAGAAGTCAAAGAAGACCTTAGAAGATGGAAAAATCTACCTTGCTCTTGGATAGGCAGAATTACTATTATCAAAATGACCATACTTCCAAAAGCACTATACAGATTTAATGCAATTCCAATCAAAATCCCAATGACATTCCTCATAGAAATATAAAAAGCAATCATGAAATTCATCTGGAAAAATAAGAGACCCAGAATAGCTGAAGCAATCCTTAGCAGGAAGAGTGAAGCAGGTGGCATCACTATACCAGAACTTAAACTATACTACAGAGCAATAGTAGCAAAAACAGCATGGTATTGGCACCGAACAGACTGGTAGACCAATGGTATAGAATATAGGACACAGAGACTAACCCACAAAATTACAATTATCTTATAGTAGACAAAGGTGCCAAAAACATGCATTAGAGAAAAGATAGCCTCTTCAATAAATGGTGCTGGGAAAACTGGAAATCCATATGCAACAAAATGAAATTAAATCCCTATCTCTCACCATGCACAAAACTCAAAATGGATGAAGGACTTAGGAATAAAACTAGAGACCCTGTGTCTAATAGAAGAAAATGTAGGATCTAATCTCCATCATGTGGGATTAGCCCCAGCTTCCTTAATAAGACTCCTGTGGTGCAAGAAGTAAAATCAAGAATCAATAAATGGGGAAAAATAAATAAATGGGATGGATTCAAACTAAAAAGTTTCTTCTCAGCAAAAGAAACAATCTGCAATGTGAATAGAGAGCCTACATCTTGGGAGTAAATCTTTACCCCTTGCACATCAGATAGAGCACTAATCTCTAGGGTGTATAAAGAACTCAAAAAGCTAAGCACTATAAAAAATAACCCAATTAATAAATGGGCCAAGGACCTGAACAGACACTTCTCAGAAGATGATATATAATCAGTCAACAAATATATGAAAAAATGTTCATCATCACTAGCAATTAGAGAAATGCAAATCAAAACCACTCTAAGATTTCATCTCACTCCAATCAGAATATCAGCTATTATGCATACAAACAACAATAAGTGTTGGTGAGGATGTGGGGAAAAGGTACACTCATATACTGCTGGTGGGACTGCAGACTGGTGCAGCCAATATGGAAAGCAGTATGGAGATTCCTTGGAAAACTGGGAATGGAACCACCATTTGACCCAGCTATCCCTCTCCTGGGTTTATACCCAAAGGACTTAAAACAGCATACTACAGGGACACAGCCACATCAATGTTTATAGCAGTATAATTCACAATAACTAAACTGCTAAACTGTGGAACCAACCTAGATGCCCTTCAATAGATGAATGGATAAAAAAAATGTGGCATATATACACAATGGAATATTATTCAGCAATAAAAGAGAATAAAATCATGGCATTTGCAGGTAAATGGATAGAGTTAGAGAAGATAATGCTAAGTGAAGTTAGCCAATCCCCAAAAACCAAATGCCAAATGTTTTCTTTGATATAAGGAGGCTGATTCATAGTGAGATAGGGAGAGGGAGCATGGGAGGAATAGACAAACTCTAGGATAGGGCAGAGGGTTTGGAGGGGAAGGGAGGGGGCATGGGATTATTAATGATGGTGGAATGTGACAGTCATTATTATCCAAAGTACAGGTATGAAGATATGAATTGGTGTGAATATACTTTGTATGTAACAAGAGATATGAAAAACTGTGCTCTATATGTGTAATAAGAATTGTAATGCATTCCACTGTCATATATAAATTAAAAAAAAGAGGAGGAACCAGCTGAAGAATTTGTTCAGTGCACAGAGCTGTCAAAGTGCAGGAATTTATAACAGGCCAAGGTCTGGATGAATGGACAATATTTTCCCATTGTCAGTTTTGAGTAGGCTATACATAGTGATCACAGGCAAAAGAAACATTTAGCACTCTGCTAAAGCCCAAGGACAGAGATTCAAAAACTCATCATTGTGTTGATTTTCCTGAACAAGGCTCTGAGGTGTCACCATGTGATGGAGTCAGGATGCATTGTGTCAGTTGGGTCTGGAGTGTTGGATCAGCTTGTGGGCCTGGTCTTTCTGAGTTTGATATGCTCATTGTAATCCTTAATTTGAATGTCAACTTGATTGAATTAAGAGATGCCAAGAGAGAATTATGGGTGTGTCCATGAGCCTTGTCTAGGAATGATTGGCATGTGGGATAGCCAACTGAAATGGAGATGCTCCCTAAGCATGGGCAGCACTGTTCAATAGACAAATGGCTTGGATGGAATAAAAATTGGAAGAACAAGGAAGCAGCAGCAGATGCAAGCTCAGTTCTTCTTGAATGGGTTCCTGATTGCTACTGCAATTATCTGGGGAGATTGTACTCTTGCTTCTTCACTCTTCCAAAGCACATTCTCCAGAAGACTTCAGTCTCAGAAGGGAATTCAGCCTCTTGGATTGTGGAGCTACTGATTCTTTCAGCTCTCCAGCCTGCAGGTGGCCATTGTGAACTAGTCAGCTTCTGGTCTCATAAACCAACCTAAGTCCCCCTTTCATACTTATACTTCCTGTTGCTTCTGTTTCTCTAGAGAACCCTGGCTAATAAGCTCATGCATCCATGTGCTTCTGAGTAAGTCAGTAAGTTCTCAGGTGGTCATTTTTAATGACATGATTAATGTACTTACCAGTATGTACCTCACGGTTGTGCTGGGGGTTGTTAATTGTGCAAACAAGGCGTAGAGTCATTCCACCTCCAGGTGTATAGTCAAACCCAAAATGGAATAGCTTATGACAAACTCCTGCTTTACAAGATGAGTAGACCAGGTTTGGGCAGCCTGAGGACTGCTCTTGCATGCAGCATGGAGTCACTCAGAGCAGGGCACAGCCTGCTCTCCACACTTTGTGTTCCCTTCTTGAGGCTTCAGTACTCCTGTATGACATGTTTTGCTAGCAGTGTGTTTTGTTTTGTTTCATTTTTGAGGATTATTATAATTGTTACTAATAATCCTGTACATGATGGTCATTTCTAGAGAGTCAGGAATTAGTTTTGTTGTTTAAATCTCAGCTCTGGTACTTAGAGAAAGACTTCAACCCAGTTTATTATTGTATCTGATTGAAATAATGAACTGGTACAAGTCCCAGAATATCTCCTGAGTGGATGGTGTTTGTAGAAGGCTTCACTGAATGAATGTTGGGAAGAGACAGGAGACCCATGGGAGCCCACAGAGTTGTACACATGTGTGGATGACTTGCATGAGATTTAACCCAGAGATTTTGCCCAGGGGTGCTTAACTACTTAGCCATATCTGCAGCCATTTTTATTTTTAATTTTGAAACAGGGTCTTGCTAAGTTGCCTTAGGCCTTGGGGAGTTGTTGAGGCTGGCTTTGAACTCATGATCCTCCTGACTTAGTGTCACGAGGGAGCAAAATTGCAACATATGCATTCGAGGGGAGAAATAAAGAATGTCCACATGCTTCTGCCCCTTTTAATGCTTTATTCACTCAAATTACTCAATACAGTTTCACTCTATAGGTTCTTAATCAAGAAAACGACAATCCTTAATGCTAGGCACTGCAATAGACATAATCAACTCACAGCAAACAATTCTAGGTTAATTCTAAGCACTGAAAAACACACTTAATTATGACAGGCTAATAACAGACATTCCTCTGCATGATAAGTTAAAATGTCAGATCAAAAGTCTTAGGCTTTATGTCCAGCAGATGCACACTCAATCAGACCTGGTGATCAGGTCCGGAACCAAGGCAGGCTTTTCCTGGCATGGAGCGGATGACCAGTTGAGGAGAGGGTCGTAGGGAGAAAGTTGCGGCTCTTACCAGGATTCAGACAAGGCGGTAGAGTTTGAGAGCGGTGAGGATCATGCAGAGAATCAGGAACCATGAAAAGTGATGGGATGTCAGTTCCTCATCAGGCTCTCCAGCTCGAGTGCATCCTTGTTTAGGCTGGCTGAATCCCTGTTCATTTGATGTATTATTTATACTAAAATTTGGGGCTTTTGGCCCCCCTTTCAATCTTTATTAGCTACTACCAGATTTCTCAGTGACATCATTTACCCTGGGGTCAGAAACATCTGGTCTGGTGGTCTCCACCCTGATCTTCTGGCCTTTCCCTCTTATCAGGTGAGGACAGTTTGCCAGGGGCTTCACTCTGTTTATCAGGGTGAGGGGAAGTATCTTGTTTGAGGCCATACTCTGTGGCTCTGTGGGTGTACCTGGTGAGACTGCAGGTTTCAAACTGGAGTTTTTAAAATGGAGTTGCTTAGGCTCAGGCCTAAGGCCATCCTCACACTTAGACTCCCAAACTGCTGGGATTACAGGCATGTACCACTGCACTTGGCAGTTGTACCTTTCTTGACCATTCCTCTTTGCTTACCCTATAACTGCATTGGCTTTCTTTCTATTCTTCAAACATCAACACAAAAGAACGGCTACTTCCTTCATGCCACAGGGCCTTTACACATGCTTTTTCTATTGATGGGAATCTTTGCACAGTTCTAGTTCTCATCATGATAAGAAGAGATGAGGAATTTTTTCTGGTCATCCTCTATCACCTACTTTGTGTTATGGTTAGTATATGAGCTTTCCCCGCAAAGCTCTTGTGTTAATGAAGGAGTGTTCGGAGGTAAAGTGTTTGGCTTGTGAGAGCTGTAACCTAATCAGTTCACCCTAGTTTGAATGATTGGGTAGAAATTGTATGTAGGTGTGTCTTGGCTGGAGATGGTGGGCAATGGGGGCATGTCCTAGAAGGGTGCATCTTCTATGTGCCTTCAGCCCTGCTTCCTGGACCAGTCAAGAGCATTTTTGCTTTGTTGGTCCTTCCTCCATGATGTGTTGTCTCACCTTGGGCCCATAGTAACGAAGTTGGCCTTCTATCAACTGAGACCTCTGAAAATATGAGCCTGAAATAAACTTTTCCTCCTCCAAAAAAAAAATATATATATAATGCAGTCTGCTGTCATAAATAAATAAATAAGTTAATGTATTGATATAAGACCAGAATCTGTTTCTTTATACCTAAAGCCATAAAGTTTTCTTAAAAACTCATCCACTCTTATAACATTTACAATGAACTGACTTTAAAAATAAAAGTTTTGTGTTTCATCAAGATAATGTCTTGTGTCTAATTAGATGATCATTATTTAGGAAACTAAGCCTTCAAAGATTTTTGATTTAAGTACCTGCCTGAAAGTCTTTTAAGTGATTGCTTCATATATCTGGTTAAATAAAAATTGTTATTTTTAGGTTATGGTAGTATATTTGACACACCAAATATATGTGACTCGAGATATGTTTACCTATGTGGGCTAAATACGTTTTTCTGAGTCTGGTCTAAATGTTATGTAAAAGTTTGTAAAATTAAACCTCTGTAGGTTTAATATGGGCAAGGCAATCAATGAATGCTCTCTTCTATACAAGGTATGTGTCTATCTGTACCTTAACATATAAAATAGTCAGTGAAACTTTTGGCATTTACATCTATTTACCTTGATTAAATAAACATTTGTTATTTTATACATGAGATGCACTTGAACATACAGTAATACTTATAAGAGGTCTAAGCTTATCTTTATTTTTATCACTGCTTTTAACTGTGTGAACCTGTCATTATAGTTATCTTATGGAGTCGTGAATTCTGAAATTTACTTTCAAAGTTGGAGCTGTGTTAATCTAGGGACATCTGTGTAACTGTGATGCTAATTATCACTGGCTTCTTTGTATGTTAAAATATTCATGTTCTCCAAATGTACAACCATTCTAAAAATGTAAAGTCTGTGAGAGTATTTTATCAAACTGGTGTCCTCCAAACTAAAATTTGTTAGTAGTGATAGCCTTTTTCAGGCTTATATAAAAATAGCAAATTTAGATGGGCATTTATTTATGTTACTTAATGTTTCATAACCGGATGAAAGTAACCTGTTATCAATAATTTACATGTGAAGAATTATATTGCTCTTTATGTTGGAGTGGAAATTTAATTGTAATTTTGGAAATTTAATAAGGAGAACATGATTTGTTTTAAAGGTTGGCATTGTGGAACTTGGAAACATTTTATAGCTTTTTCTACAGGGAAAGAAATTAAGAGCTCTCTTAGGCTTTCTATTTGATTCGCATTTCAGATGTGGTACTATTATGTTAACTGATATTCAGACAGACTCAGAAAACAATGTGTGAACTTTCTTTTCTTATACTTGTACGTAGACTGTTTTAAAAGGGAGCAAAGATAAGCTTCAAATGTCAAAACGCCAGCCACACTTATGGAGTAAGGCTTTGCCTTTTTGCCCTGCTCCATATTAGGATGGCCCCAAAGTAAGCTAAAGTTAAGCTCATTTAATATTCTGCTCAAAAGGACAAAGTTTTTTTTTTTTTTTGGTAAAGATGACTGTGATCCAAAAATAGAAAGAAATATAATACAAAAATAAGTAAGGGTTTGGGTAAATTATAAGAGGTATTTAAAGATTGTAAAAAGGTCTTTAAAAAATAGAACCTATAATTTGTTTGAGTTGATAAATTATAGGTTTTGTAGAAGCTAAGTAGATATCAAAGATATAATAGTGTTATTATAAAATTGTGTTTCATGGTTCAGAGCTATTATATGAATTGAATATAAGATTTCTTTTTGTATATTTCTTGTTAATTTTGTATATTTCATAACTGTTGCTTCTTCATGTTTTGCAGAAGTACAATTTCTTACAAAATAACCTAAGTTAATTTAAGGGAATAAACCATCACCTTTAGGATAAATAGGATATGATACTGACTGCCAGTACTAACACTGACTCCAGTTAAATGGAAGGGGTACTTATAAAACTATAGTTGTAAAAAATTAAAATTAATTACTCTCACTTCAAGACTGGTAGAATTGGCTTCCTAATTTGCTTTCCAAGATTTGGAAACTAAAGTCAAGGAAAATAAAAAAGCTTAAAAAAGTAGCCAATATTTTTGCCCTTGCCTTTCAAGGTCAGCCAGGCCCCAGGGAATTATGTGACCCCTGTAAGGGCCCTGCAACTCCAGTGAGTCACCTGACTTCCTAATCCTGGGGGATTGTGAGAACCCAAGAGATAGGAAGTCCAACCAGTATACATTCTGCAAAGAGGAGGTCATTGAAGAGACAAATGTCCCTAACATTGCTAGGAAAAGCCACCTGTGGCCAACAAGACCCTGGCCTATCTGGAAGCTGGCATAACTGGTAGAGAAAAAGACTGAAGAGCCAAGTGGCTTCTCACAAGTTCTCCAAAATAACCCCTGAGGAGTCTCAACTGATTTTAGCAGTAGGATAAAGAGATTAATTTTGACCAACATAGATGTTACCTAATTGGTCTTGATACCCAACAGGGAAATATGACCAAAGACAAATGTACTAATATGAGAGTAAAAGAAAAGTCAAAGAGCAATCATGCATGGACAATTTAAAGGGAAAGATAGTGGCCCTTTCAAATATCACTTGAAATGTGCATTTGTGTCAGTGCTACCAAAAGTAAGTAAAGCCCAAAAACTATGGAGAAGAGGTTGTTTTTGTGTGATTGGCTAATACCAAAGCCCTTTGGCCAGGCACCTCCACACAGAATATTGAATTCATAGCTTAGATAAGGACCATCTATTTAGATAAAAACAAGGAAATAACTATTTTTTCAGACCCAAAATACGAGTTTTCAGTATTACATACTCACAGAACTTTTTAGAAGGAGAGACAACCCTGTACAGAGTTTATTTAGTTGGATATCTTCAGACTTTGACTTTCATATTCTTCTTTATAATTTATGATGGTATTTCTACTTTTATGCTTAATAATCTGTCTCTTTTTGTATATATCTTCAGTGATTGCTGAAAGACTAGTTATTACTGGACCAAAAATATTTACAGAGCCAGATTGGCTGATGGGGCTAGTTCCCTCAAGATTGAGGAATGGACAAAAGATGGGGGAATTGTAACAAGGAGTTAATATTCTTCACTTTTGCCAACATATGTCTCATGGGTAGCTAAAAGCAAGATTAAAAACTTAGCATCTCTGCCTTCATTTTGCATCCATCTTCTTTATATCCAGTCAGCTTGGGTTCCAGGAACAAGGTGTGATCGGATAAACATCTTGTGATAGTTGAAGCTACCACTCAGCAGCTTTCTTATCTGGGACTAGGCTGTTGTTTCTCAAAGCTCTATTTTCTACCAATTTCTCTTCTCTTTCTATACTTCATCAGCATATCTGCTCTTAGTTGCCTATTAAATATGTGTTTTACCTACTTCCTTACCAATAGAACCCCAAGTTTCTTTGACAAAGTGTCACCTAAGAACACTTGTCTGCCAAGACTTTTTTTTTTTGCTGAGGTGTTCATGTGAAACAGTTCCATTCAATGAGTTTAGTGGATGTCAGCCAGGGATTTGGGGAGTCTTTGATCTCTTGATATGGTTACTGCTAGTACCTGTATCTTTTTTCTTCTTCATTCTTCCTGTCTGGATGTGGATATGAGATTAGGGTAGAGCAGACATCTTGCATCTTGTTAGAAATAGATTCCAATTTGTCATTATTTCTATATTGAGATTGCTCAGCAGTGAGCAAGAAGTGTGTCACTGTGTAGAATGACTTACAATTAATACGTGTGTGTGTGTGTGTGTGTGTGTGTGTGTGTGTGTATGTATATCTGAGATGGCAAGTAGGTAGATGAAGCCTCATATAATAATGATGTGGAAGGGATGAATGGAATGATCTTTCTCTAAAGGCTTAATTAAACCACTTTTAAAACATTGAATTAACTACCCTCAGACCTCTCATTGCCTGAAACAATTTTTTTTTGTACCAGGGATTGAACCTTATATGTTTTTAAGTCCCTATTAGTTCTCTGTTGCTTATTACTGGACATAAGGTAGTGTCTGTTATGGTTTGGTTCTTCAATGACCCCTGACAAACTCACGTGTTAGGAAATGCAGGCATGTTCAGCAATAAAATGGTTAGATTATGAGAACTGTAAACTCATTAGTGGATTAATTTGAATGGACTACTGTGTGGTAACTGTAGGCAGGTGGGGCATGGATGGAGAAATTAGGTCACTGGTGATGTGGCCTGAACCTTATCTGTCCATGGCCCCTTTCTCTGCTTCACAGACACTACAAGAAGAGGAGATTTCCTCTGCTGTGCCCTTACCTCAAGTTCAGAGCAATGGAGTGGGCAAACCATGGACTACACCTCTGAAACCATGAGTCCAAAATAAACTTTTCCTACTCTAAGTTGTTCTTGTCAGGTATTTTGGTCACAGCAATAAAAAGTTGACTAACACAGTGTCCCTTTTTTTGTTGGATATTTTGGTCACAGCAAGGAAAAGCTGACTAACACAGCATCCCTAAGGACATACTCATTTGATTAAGCCATATTTATTCCGATTGCTCCTCTCAGCTTTTCCTTTCATGTACTATTTTAAAGTATATAAAAAATGAAGATAACATTTGCATTATTTGCAAAGTCAAAAAATGCTTTTTTAGTTCAAAAGAGTTCAATGATTTATTCTTCTATTTTCAGTATTATTTATCTGCAAATTTTGCTGTAAGTATGATGCAATTTACTGTTTGGCAACCTTGGTGACAATTTGATTTCCTTACACCATTACCTGATCATGCTTCTATCAATTCATGTTAATTGCTCCTACAAATCCAGTTCATATTAATCTTTTGGTGTGCTTGCATTGTGGAAGAATATGACATATTATGTTAGACATAGATTCTAATTTGCCACCATTCCTGTATTAAGAATTTTAATAGTGAGCATGAAGTCTGCCACTGTGCAGACTAACTTATAATTAATACCTGTGTATATCTATATGTGTATCTATATCTAGATGTATATATCTGATTGAGATATCAAGTAATTATGTAAGTGTAACAGTTTCCAAGGCAATGGCATTGTTTTATTACCAATTGCATGGATTTCTATTTAAAGTTTAATATGGTAAACTTCCTAGTCTGGATATGTTTCTTCAGTTTCCTAGGAATTTGTATTAACCAAAATTAAGCAAATATGCTCATTAAGCACATATTATTTCTGTAAAGAAAACATTGAATAGAATGAATTAAGATAAATATATTTGGGTTATGCAAATGCAAGTCAATATAATCATTCTAAAGTCATTTGAAAGTCTTTAAATTGTTATCTTTTATTATTTATCCATTTAACAAATATATGCCCTTGTTATACACTAGAAATTGGTCTGGCCACTTGGGATATAGCTGTGAATAAAACAGATATTTCTGCTGTTGCAAGGAAAGAATACATACATACTATATACAGAATTTTTGTGTTCGCTTTTCATCTCTGTGACCAAAACACTCTACCAGCACAACCTAGAGGAGGAAAAGTGTATTTTGTGCTCACAATTTCAGAGGTTTAGTCCATGATCAGCTAATTCTATTGCTGTGGGCCTGAGGTGAGACAGAATATCATGGTGGAAAGGTGTGGTGGAGAATGCTGTTCATCTCATGGCAGCCAGAAAGCAGAGACAGAGAGATCGAGGCATCAGGGACAAAATATAAATCCCAAAGGCATGCCCTCAGTGACATATTTCCTCTAGACATATCCCACCTGCCAGTAGTTACCACCCAATAGTATAGTAGTACTTTCAAATTATTCACTGATCAGGTTATGCCACTCATAATCTGATCATTTGACTTATGAATATTTCTGCACTGTCTCATATGTGTGCTTTTGGGATTCATTTCCCACATCTCAACCATAAGAGCTTTATGGACTGTGGATCTTGAGCAGATTGATGGGCAAAAGTGCAAAGGCCCAAAAACCATGTGGCATGGAGGAAGCCAGTCTTGTTGGAACAGACTACATGAGGGGGAACAAAGTACTGTAAGAGGTGAAAGAGGATCAGGGAAGGGTGCACAGATTAAGTAGAGCTTTTCAAACTGTGTAAGAGCTTTGGCGTTTATTTAGTGAAACACAGAGTCTTTGGAGGGCTGTGAGCAGAAAGACATGTTCTGAAGGCAAGGTCAACAGAGATAAAATGCAGCAGATAAGACGTGTTGGCTTGCACCAGTGACAAATATTTAAATTCTGAATCTGTTTTGGAGGAAGAATCAATAGGATTTGAAGAGACTGGCAATATAATTATTATTTATACTAGATAATTCTAAAACTGAAAAGGTAAGCTTATGCCAAAATAAACCAAAACTATTCTGGAAAAAAATGGGACATAAGATAATATTCATTTGTGACCTTGAAAAGAGTCTTTTTCCTTTTTGGATAACAATTTTTACTTTCCTATACTCTTAAATCCATTCCATTCAGGCTTTTCCCCCACAAGCCATGGAAATGGATATGTCTTATAATTGTTTACCTATGGTAAAAATGTCCTCTGGGCAAAAGCAGCATTGCATGATGAGAGAGAAATGTCAAGAGCAAAAGGAAATATTGCTCCAAAGTTTTTGGCTTGTGTAACCAGAAGAATGCCATTCTTCTCACTGACATGGAGAAACCTAAAGATGTAACAGGGCCTATTGTCATTTTTCCCTTGCTTAATCCCTCCCTCCTTTTCCCCTTCTTCCTTCTTCACTCTTTTCCTTCCTTTGGAGATGAAAGAAGGGGGATATCAGTTCTGTTTTTTATGTTAAGTTTTATATGTCCATTAGAGATCCATTGCAAGTGTTGAGTAGGTGTATATTGGAAGTTCAGTAGTAATGTCTGGGTTTGATATATCTATTTGGGTATCGTCCACCTATAGGTGCTATTTAAAAATCATTAGACTGAATGAAATCACCAAGGCAGTAAGTTTAGATGGAGTAGAGAAGAGGGATAAGAAGTAAACCAGTTTTCCAGTGTTAAAAGATCATGTGAAAGAGAAAAGTTTACCAAAAGATTCTGTAAAACATAACCAGTAAGGTAGGAGAGAAACAAGAGAATACAACATCTTGGAATCCCAGCATTGAAGAATTTCTAGTGGAAGGGAATGATAGACTGTCAAATGCTATTGATAAGTCTAATAGGATAAAACTGAGACATGTCTACTGGATTTAGTAGTAATGGAGAAGTAATTGCCAGGTTGACCATTTAACTTATCTTCTACTCTAGACCTTTTTGAAACAGAAATAGAGGTATTAAATATGATGTCAGGACAATAGGCATAAGCCATAACTATCCTGGGCAAAACTCAACAAAAGGTCACCCTAGTCACCAGTGGCCTTTAAAAGTACATTTTGTTCCCTTTTATAGAAATGTTTCTTCTTTTTTCTTGAATTCACTCTAGTCAGGATTTTGTATCTAAAATACACAGAAATGATTCAGGTTTGTGATTGTTTATCCTAGAAAGTATCTTCTGGACAAAAAACAAAACAAAACAAAAATCAAACAATGAATGCTAGAATTATATTTCCTTTGTTTTCTGATGGATTTTAGGCAGTAAATTGCTCATGCTTAAATATATGTGTTCGTATGTATATACGTGTGTACGCTTTTGTGTGGATCAGTGTTTTTTACACTTGAAGTGTGAATTTTGGTCTTATTTTATCTAGTTCAGGGTAAGCAAACTTTTCTTATTAAGACCCTAAAAGTAAATATTTTTTATTTTGAAGACTATATTGCAATTCTCATAATTATCCAACTCTGTCATTGAAGCATGAAAGTAGCCATGGACAATAAGTAAATGAATTAGCATGGCTGTGTTCTGAAATAATTTTATTGTGGATTTTGAAATTTGAATTTCACATAACTGTTTCATGCTTTTTTGAATTTTAAGCTTTCTATGTTGAGATGATTAAAAAATTCCCATGAATTTATAAGAAATAATATAGAAAATCCATGTAGTATTTACCCAGTTTTCCTCCATGATAACATCTTGAAAAACTGCAGTGAAATATCACAAAAAATATTGACATCTTACTTGCAAGGTGCAGAACATTTTAACCATCATAAGGAACTCCTCATGTTTCTGCTTTATAGCTACACCCACTTCTCTCCCAGTCCTGTCCCCTCCTAATCTCCCTGGTAACTACTAATCTGTTCTCCATTTCTGTAACTCTGTCCTTTAAAGAATGTAATATAAATGTAATCAGACAACAAGTAACCTTTTGGAGTTGAACTTTTCAGTTGGCATATGATCTGGAGATTCAATTGAGCATTGATAGTTAAACCTGTTTTAGCCAGTTTTCTTTGATGTCTCTTCAGAAGAAGAAAAGATAGTGCCACATCTTGCCTGCCAGGTGAAGGTGGAAGTCCAAGCTTACCACATGACCTTCACTGGTAGCTGGAATGAAATTGGGGGACTTCTCTTTATTGTTGGGAGAGGATGAGTGTTCTGGCTCCCCAAATGGCTTCCTCAGTGGAGATTGCCTCCGTACTCCTGGGAGATGGTGAAAGTCCTGATTCTTGACTGTGTTTCTTTTGATACTACTTAGTAGAGAAAGGAAGAGGCATCTCATTATTCTTGGTTTGGGAGGATGTTTAGATTTTCCATGTAATATCTACTGACACTACTGATATTGTGGTGGGTGCGTGGGAGTTCATACAAGCTTGCAAAGTTGAAAGTCCTGGTTCCAACTTTATCCTCTTTGATATCACCCCAGTGAGGATGTTGGGGCACCTTATTATAGGCTCTCAATGGTGTAGGTCTAGGTCCTTACTCTACCTTTATTGGCATGAATGGGTATGGGACCACAATTTTTTCTCTGGAATTTATCTGGAGTAGAGCAGTTACTATCTAAAAGTTTCTGTTTGGCTAGGCTGCCCCTTTCTGGATCCTTCAGCTAAAGAGAACAAAGGTGTTCTCTCTCTCTCTCTCTCCCAATCCTGCCCCTCTCTGTTCTGTGCGCATTGTTGCTTCTGATTTGCTGACTTTGTATGCATAAAGTCTTGGATATATAAGACAAATAAACAAAACTAAGAAAACTAAAAAATTAACCACCATGTCATTGCTAGGGTCCAAAAGTTCATAGCTGGCCTACTTTCTTTTCTCCACCTTTCAGTATTTTTTGTTGTTATATATCTTGGGTTATTAGTTATGCTTAATAGGAAGAACTGGGAAAAGTATATCTACTTAAATTCCCAGAGCTTTAGCATATCAAATCTCCTGTGATTTTTATGTGCTACTGAATATTATTCTTAAAACATTTTTTCCAGTCATTTTAAAATAAAAAAAAATACTCTTGGCTTACAAGCCACACAAAAACAGGTCATGAGCCAAATTTGGTCCACAGGCTATGCTTTACTAATTTCCTACTCTAGATCATCATTATAGTAGTGGAAACCCTTTTATCTCTTCAGATTTTTATACATGACTGTTGTATATTCCTTGTATACAAAAATTCCTTGTATTTTTGTAATTAATTTTCCAGTACGTACAGTTCTCAGTAATCTGCTTCAGCTTGTTATTTTTTCTGATTCCCACTCAAAGGATTTGTCTTTCCATTGTTCATGGAGCCAATCATTTGATATTTTTTTAAAATATCTATTTCTTCGCTGTAATTTGACACAATACTTTTATTTTACTTTTATTTATTTTTATGTGGTGCTGAGGATCGAACCTTGCATGTGCTAGATGAGCACTCGACTGCTGAGCCACAACCCTAGCCCCAACCATTTTATCTTAATCATGTACCTGAACTGAGGAACATTTTTCTCCAGGTAAGAATTCCTTCTGCTTCTGTTGATACTCAGGGGCACTGACTTGGAAACTTCCTCTAAAGTTTTGGCTCTATGTAAGTCTCAGGTAAGCTTCCCTCTGCTGTTTCTGGCCTAAGGTATAGTGTCTACATACTAATATTTCTCATTTTATCTTTTAAGCAATCCAGGTGCAGTGTGGGCATGGGAATGGAACATTAAGTTGTAGACCTCCCCTCCCTCTGTGGAGACTCATGCTGTGTTTAAAAAACATTTTTTTTTCTTTTTTTAAAATTGATTTTATTTTTTAAATACATGACAGTGGAATGCATCACAATTCTTATTACACATATAGAGCACAATTTTTCCTATTTCTGTTTGCATATAAAGTATGTTCACACTAATTCAAGACTTCATACATGTATTTTGGATAATGATGTCCACCACATTCCACCATCATTGCTAACCCCTTGCCCCCTCTCTTCCCCTCCCACCCCTCTGCCCTATCTAGAGTTCATCTGTTTTTCCTATGCTCCCCCTCCCTACCCCACTATGAGTCAGACACCTTATATCAGAGAAAACATTCGGCATTTATCTTTTTTGGATTGGCTAACTTCACTTAGCATTATCTTCTCCAACTCCATTTATTTATTGCTTTTATTGCTGAGTACCATTCCATTGTGTATATATGCCACATTTTTTATCCATTCCTCTATTGAAGGGCATCTAGGTTGGTTCCACAGTTTAGCTATTGTGAATTGTGCTGCTATAAACATTGATGTGGCTGTGTCCCTATAGTATGCTGTTTTTAATTGGGTATAGGCTGAAGAGAGGGAAAGCTGGGTCAAATGGTAGTTCCATTCCCAGTTTTCCAAGGAATTTTCATACTGCTTTCCATATTGGCTGCAACAAATTTGCAGTCCCACCAGCAATGCATTAGTGTACCTTTTCCCCCACATCCTCGCCAACACTTATTCTTGTTTGAGTTCATAATAGCTGTCATTCTGACTGGAGTGAGATGATAACTTAGAGTAGTTTTGATTTGCATTTCTCTTCCTAGGAATTAAACCAGAGACTCCGTGTCTAATAGAAGAAAAAATAGGCCCTAATCTTCATCATGTGGAATTAGGCCCCAACTTCCTTAGTAAGACTCCTATAGCACAAGAATTAAAACCAAGAATCAATAAATGGGATGGACTCAAACTTAAAAACATTTTTTTTCTTTCCAGAAACTCTGTGTTCTTTAGTGGGAGAGGCTCTCACCATGCTTTCCTCTGATCTAATGCTGGAAGCAAAGGTCAGTGTTCTATTTCTATAAGTTGATTGATTACCCTTATATTTTAATACATATATTCATTCTACTTTTCTAATAATGCCTACAATTTGTCAGTGTTTCCATCATCTTTACAAAGAGTTTAAGAAATGTAGCATAATTTATCTTTTTGATATCCTCTGAATCCTTCTTCCATATATTTTTTGATCATTGAGTATATTAATGCCATATAGTATTTTATTTATTCTGTTGTTTTAAATTTACTTTTTATAAATCAAACACATACAAATAATCAAATAATTTTATAAGACTTACAACCAAAATAACACTGTTTCCACTTTCCAAATTCCTCTTCATATGAGTCAACTATTTCAACATTTTTCACAATTTCTGCTGATATAACAACAACAACAAAAAGACCCTCCAAAATTAGATGGCCTTCTTTTTTTTATTTCCTTCCTTCTATGGAAGATGTGACTTTCTAAAATAGTCCATTGTGCATATTTTCATGTACACATAAAAACACACACAGAACTTCTTTTGATGTATTCCAATGATGTCTAGTATAATTTTGATTAAATCAGTATTTGATATTTATACAGTTTCACTCAATTTGGATCTCTTATTTCTCAAATCCAATGACATAATTTTTTTGGTTTATTCTTTCATATCTGTGATGAATCTTTCCAGTGCATATTGAAAATGTGGGATCCCTTGTTCAAATTTCGGATAGGAATAGCATACTATTAAACAAAAGCACAGGGTCCTTCTAATCATGAGGACCTTGCTGAACCCACGGTGCTGGTGACTGCATAGGTTGCACACCCATGAAGCTGGCTGTGTTCTCAGGTTTGGGGAATTATAATCTAAAAAAGTATCTACCCCAATACTATTTCTACCGAGGGAACAAATAATGGAAATGTGAATTGAAACAATATTTTTGGGGAGGAGATGATTTACTGTGTTCGTTGTACCCATGTTTCTACATCTATGGTACGTCACTTTTCAATACTGCTTTAATTGTGACACATAATGAACACAGTGTGATAAAAGAGCAGGTTAGATAAACTGACTGATGGAATTGGGATTTTGGTATACAGTTGTGGTGGTGTGAGATAGCAGTGGGGAAAAGAGAGATTGTCCAATAAATGGAGATAGAAAAAAATGCATCTCCACGTGGAAAGAGGTAATAATGATGAATTAAAGATTTACATATCCAAACAAAAATTTAAAATATCTTTTATAAAATGGAGGTTTTATTTTAAAAAATCTTTGAGTAGGTATAATTTCTTAAACAAGTCACAGATAAGCTTTGGCTATAAAACTTGAAAATTTTACTATAGTAAAAGGAAACACTTTGGGCTATATTAAAAGCCAACCTGAAGAATCAAATGACAAATAACAAAGTTGGAGAAAATATTTATAATATCCACAACATAATAATATTATACAAAATAATATCCCTTTCATGAAAGGAAGACAAGTAACCCAATAGAAAAATAGATAAGAGGAAAGAGCAGACATACTAAAGAACAAATACATATATGAAATAAACATAGGAAAATTGCAATCTCTTTTGTAGTCAGAAATACAGTTAAAACATTGTGACTTTGTTTTATGTCCATCTTTTTGAGAAAAAGTCTGAAAATACCATTGCACTAAAAAAAAAAAAAAAAAAAAAAAAAAAAACCTCTATGCATTGCTGCTGAGAGTTTAGCTACTAATTCGTTTAGCTACTAGAAAACAGTTTGGATTTACATCCCCAACTTGAACTTTTACATACTCTCTGATATACCATTCATGTATAAGTCTATTCCCCAAATAAAGTTTTTTTTTTTTTTTGTTGTTGTTGTTGTTTGCACTTGAACAAAACAACCCGAATGCTCATCAAAGAGAGTGGATGATTAAACTGTGGTGACTCAACTCAGCCAGTGGAATTTTATATAGCACCAATAAGCAAATTAATAATAAATATATGTGGTAAAGTGGATCAATTATAGCAATAAATTTTAAAAAATTAAAGTTTCCTCAAATTATATACAGCCTGGAACTCAATAAAATTTAAAGCAGTTAAATATATACTCATATATGCACTTACATTCTTTCTGAGTGTACATAAATACAAACCAGAACTATGTAAAACTGGAATAAAGGGAATGATGACCTAAAGGTACCTGATGAAAACAGATTAGGTGGGTGGTTACTTGACTAGAGGAGACAGAGGATGGACAAACCAAATGGTTAGATGTAATTTATTGACCAAGTTCTAAATCTTATAAATAAAATACCATGCATGAACTATAGTGAGTACAAATTGTGATCCAAGGATTATGATTAATCCAATTCTATGTTCCTGAAATCCACAAAATAATATCTTCTCCAAATGAGGATTTCCTAAAACTATTATCTTCCATATTTTAAAAATAGAACATGAAAAAAATTATGAGACCTCACCTGACTAGTCAGTGTTCAATAGGAGGAAAGAACTTGTGTAATGGGTTGAAGAGAACACACACAATGTGTTTGATGTTTACAGCGATATAAGCAGTATGTGCAGGTTCTGAAGGAAGCTTGTGTACTGTACAACTCACAGATGTGGTAGTGATCTCAGAAGTTGTTTGTAAGGATGAGACCTGTAATGGTATCATGATCCACACATGAATTCAGGCCAGTACTTCACATTGGTGCTCATCTTTTACTTATAAGTCCCAGTTTTTAATATAGCCTCTAAGATTCTACCACAAGTGGCCACTACTGCTACCAGAAGCATTGTTCTACAGCAGGGGTCAGCAAACACTCTTCTGAAAAGGGCTACATAGTAAATATTTTAGTCTTTTTTAAAGAAGTTTTTATTGGTGCATTATAATTACACATATAATGGGATTCGTGCAACATAATTTGATCAATTTCATTCTCCAGTACTTCTCCTTTCCCTTCTCCCCTCACCCCAGATCTCCTTCTTCTTCCAACTGTTTGACTCTGTGTATAGTTGTGAAATAGCCATAAACAAAATTTAAATGGTTGAATGTGGCTGTGTTTCAATAAAACTTTTAACTGCAAAAACAGGTGCCAGGCCAGATTTGGCTCTATTTTATACTATCTGTCCATCGATTGACATGATTCCTGTTTTATTCTATTCATCCAAAGTTGTTCTCTATACCTTATACTGGGAGGACGAGAATACAACATGCTTGCCAGCATAGTTTGAGGCTCTTCAGCACGTAACCCTGGGGTTTAGAAGTGGACCCATCTTCTAATAATGTGAGAAGGAACAGAGCCCTGTGATCCACACAATGGAATTATCATCAAGTGATATTATCTTCCTTGTGAGCAAATTTGAGATAAGGATTTGAGGGAAAATAAGCAATAAAAAGATTTGAAAGAAAGAGACTCAGTTTTCTTTGAGGAGTGGGATTTAGGAGTGCTTTTAGAACCTAGGGTACATTTCTGAGTGTGGTATACAGACCCTGTCTGTGTACATTTTCACTGCTTTTGTATTTATAAGTTTTAACCAGTTTGAAAACAGTAATAGCCTTTATTTTACCAGTTATTCACTCAGAAGTTCTTTTAGGTAAGTTTTGGAGGCCTTTGGTGGTCTGTGAGCATGACTTTCTTCACTCTGTTTTTTAGGATGAATAACAAGCCCACTTTTGCAGTGACTGTACTCTGGTTTATAAAAACACTTGCATGTGTGTGTTTACACACTCACACACATGCACACACACAAACACACACGACTGCACATGTTCTTAAAAGGGTAGCCTAATAGTCTTCGTAGCCTGCTCCCTTGGTTCACATGCATACATGATACTGACAGAGGTGTATACACACATCTTTGGGTGTGCCATTGTATGTGGTAAGATAGTATTGTAAAAAATCACAGTAAATATTGGGAACAGAGCAAGAGTCAACAGTGACATGTTAAAGGATTCTTTGTTACACTGTCCTGAGGAAGGGATGATGACCTTGGGTAGACATTTATTCAAAGAGGAAGCATTGTTTTTGATTAAGAAAAAAAAAGTGGTAGCTGATAGAAACTAAGTAACAGGAGAAGAACTCATTTTTATAACCAATGGACAATTGTCAGTGTTTTTAAAATGATTTCAAGATGTTTATTAAATCCATTTGTTATACAATAAAAGTTGTTTTCAGTGCATTTTGGGTAAGCCCATTGTAGTCAGGGGAAAATACTTGTCAGAATGACTGAGGCACTAGAAAAAATAATCTGGGGCCCTAACTACTGGGAACCCTTGGAGTTGTCACAGAATTTTCTAGTCATTTCCCTAACAGAAAGCCTTCTGAAAAAGTTCTGTCAATAAATCCTTGAGATATCTTCCAAATATATTCTGAATGCATGCAGATCTCTTTGTCACCAGTGCCGCAACCCCTTTTCAAGCCATTGACAATTTCTTTCCTGGACCTTTCCAGTAGCTTTCTGGCTTTGTACTTCCTTCTGTTAGCCTGCCCTTTCTCTACCTGGCACCATGTACACACAAATTTGGTCAAGTCATTTTCCTGCTTCACACTGTCTGTGGGCTTCTCATTTCCATAAGAGGAGAGTCTAAACTCCTTACTGGATTAAGTTTTGTGTTGTATCTGGCTCTGCTCAGTGCCCCACTTGTTCCCTTTCCCCTCAGTGAGTAGCGCTCACCCTTCTGCACCTACACTAACAAATATGTAATACCAGTTTTCTTCTGCCCTGGGGATTTTGTACTTGCTGTTCTCTAAGCTTGGGTGGCTTTGTCACTAGATACTTACACAGTTTCTCCTTGTTACACTTTGAGTTTCCATTTGAGCATCATCTCCTCAGAGCTTGTCAAGAATATTCCCCAAAACATAGACCGTTGGCTGCTTTGATTCCCATCACTCCATTTGGTTTTCTTTAGGGTACTTTTGCCTTCCTGAAGTTATTTTTGTTAAATTGAATGACCTTGAGGGAAGGTAAAATGGGGAAAGGGATAGGCAGCAATGGAGATGTCAGGTGTGGGGCAGGGGTACTTCTGGACAGAGACAATGTGATATGTCTTCTTTTATAAAAAGATGGGCTATATAATCTAATACCATATTTTTAAAGGACTATGGTTCTCCAAGGCTTTGAATATTCTAAGAATTTATAAAAATTACAACAAAAGGAAGGAAGAGGCATACAGTTCTCTGTTAAATTATTTTAAGACTCCACTTGTTTGCTGATTAAATGTCAACTACAAAGAGTTACCTTAGTCAAATGTTATGAAGGTGGACTGAACCCCTACTCTTCTGCTTACCAGCTATGTGATCTTAGGGCTGTTAAACCTCTCTGTATTTCTGTATCTTCATTTGTAAAAGTGGGATAATTAAAAGTAGCCATCTATTTGTAAATTTTGGGGGGAATGAAAATATGTAGTTAATATACCTATGCTACTGGATTGGCCTGTTGCACATAAAAAATACTTATGAATATCTTCTGTTATGCTTTAGATCTAGGAATTTCTCCTAAAAGCTCCTGTTTAGAAGGTATGATCTCCAATGCATAAAAATTAGAGATGGGGCTTTGAGGCAGTGATTAGGGCTCTGAATTTATTAGTAGATTAATCCATTTGATGATTTAATAATTTGAATGGACTACTGAATGGTAACTGTAGGCATGTAGATGTGGCTGCGAGAGTGGGTCTTGTATTATATCCAACCCCTTCCCCCTTTCCCAACCACCATGAGCACAGCAGTTTTCTCTGCTGCCTTCTTCTACCACAGCATCCTGCCTCACCTCAGGCCTGAGTGATGGAGTTGGACAACCATGGACTGACACCACTGAAATTGAGCCCAAATAAACTTTTCTTCCTTTAAGGTGTTCTCTTTAGGTATTTTTGTCACAGTAATGAAAAGCTGACAAACACATATATCTATTATTACCAGAGCATAGAAAGCAATGCTATCCCTTAGTTTCTCTTAAGAGAAGTGAGAGGTTGGAATTTCTATTTCTTCTCTGGATGAGGTGATAGGAGGGATCAAGAACTTTTGAAGCAATTTTCCAATTTTGTTCACAAAGCTTCATGATGGACAGTCAGTTTTGTGTTTCTTCTTCTGGAAACAATGAAAGAACCTCACCAGCAGTTGCTAAGGAGTGGTGCAAGTATGTCATGTCCACTGCTCAATTGTGCCAGGGCAGTAGGATAGGTTACAGAAAAGCTAAATAAATAAATAAAATAAAATAAATAAAGTATCCAGGGATGGCATGTGACACATATGATTTATTGGGGAAAGCTTGCAAGAATTAGTGACTGCTTCAAGAAGAGATCAGTGACAATGGGCCGAACAGATAGCACTGCCATCCCTCACTGTTCTTTTGCCGAGTAGCGCCTCCTCTCCTCACCATGTTTTATCCAGTGGCAGCTGGCGGGATGAGTAACATATCCTTTCCACACAGTGCCCACAGATCCACCTCTATCACCTCTGAGGAAGGGGTTTTATATGGTAGACTTCAAAAGCAGTGATGTCATTAGAATGAGCTTTCTTTGTTTTCTTGCATGATCGGCATCCTGAGAAGCAACTTTCTTAATGTATGCAAGAAAATAGCTTTCCATAGATAACACTAGTTTACCCTAGTTCCCAGTGTGCAAAGAGAAAGCCGGTGTCCTTCAAGATAATAAGTATCAAGGAGGCATTCAGGAACATGGTGTTTTACTGTCCCTTTTTCTTTAGGGATGATAAGAAGTAACATCTGAGGAATAATAAACAGGGCTGTAGAAAATGTTCTGATTTGATTAATAGACACACATACCCCACTCCCATACCATCTAAATGAATTCATTAAATAGATGTAGCAAAGTAAAACAATTA
Organism: Callospermophilus lateralis; assembly: GCF_048772815.1. Taxonomy (NCBI): domain Eukaryota; kingdom Metazoa; phylum Chordata; class Mammalia; order Rodentia; family Sciuridae; genus Callospermophilus; species Callospermophilus lateralis. The sequence continues at coordinate 88,589,911 of NC_135308.1, read as the reverse complement.
CATCTAATTTTTTTTTGTTGACTTGTTTATTTTCTTTCTTTCTTCAATCAGAACAGAAAAAATTCATAAGAAGGAATCTAGACTGGTTTAGTTATTATAATATCTCTAGTACCTAGAAAAGTATTTGGCACAGAATAGGCACTCAACTGGTGTTTGTTGAATGAATAATCTTACCAAACCTTCCAGGTAGGAGTCACAAATATCCCCTGGTATAAATTTAAAAACAGAGACTAATTATCTTGTCCAAGATCACAAGTAGTCACTGCTGGAGCTGGGTTCAACCAGTGCTTTTAAATTTCCCATAACATCATATTACATTTCCCTTTGAAGATACCAATCCAACTGTCACTTTTATTGCACACTAAATTCCTCCCAGATATGAATAGCTCATTACTTGAAACAACCCCTAGTCTTTCACTCATCCAAATCCAGCTAGCAAATTGGTGATGGAATAATCTATAAATACTGTTTTTTTTCCTAATATCATTCTACTGTTTAAAAATGTCAATATTATCCTGTGGAAATGAATAGTTCTGCCTATATCAACTCTGTGCTTCCATATTTATTCCTGTTTTGATATTATCATTCCTGGTTATTCAGCTACACTGAACAATCTCTCTCAATATACACATATCTTTTTTTTTTTTTAAAGAGTGAGAGAGAGTGAGAAAGAGGGAGAGAGAGAGAGAGAATTTTAATATTTATTTTTTAGTATTTGGCGGACACAACATCTTTGTCTGTATGTGGTGCTGAGGATCGAACCCGGGCCGCACGCATGCCAGGCGAGCGCGCTACCGCTTGAGCCACATCTCCAGCCCCTACACATATCTTAATTTGCTAAAAGAGTCATTTTTTTTTTAATTCAAGAGAGTTGTTAAAGTCTTCTTAATCACAAAATTAAAAAAAACTGAAGTCAGCAAAGTTAAGTAGGCTTTCAACAAGTAATAGTTAGAACAAAATCCACATAAGAGTTAACTTCAAAACAAAACAAAACAAAACAAAAAAATAAAGGAAACAGTAAGGAGGAGCCTCTGGCTCCAAGTGACTGATCTTGGGACCCGTTTCCAAGATTATAACCTGCTTTACGCAACTCTTGGAGCCAAAGAAACTTTACCAAAGGATTAAAACTTATGTAAACAAAGATCCCTTTATTTACAACTCTGCTTCTGCTTCTCTCAAGACCAAGAAGCTCCAGCTTACATATTTGCAGTGCTTTATTTGTACTGATTACACTGTAATTTTTTAAGAATTTGCTGACCTTACAAAATAGAAGCAACAGTGAGTGAAGGTACTGGTGCATGTTAAGGTAAAAGTTGTTCATTTACTTGGGTTGTTGTGGGTTGCAATCCTGTCACTTTTGCTTAGAAAAAAAGTAAGGTAGATTAATATATAGCTAAAAATTGAAGATTCTTTGGGTTTTCTGATTGTATTGTCTATATTTTCCTGATAGCAATGGCAACTCTATTTTAAATTCAGAATTTACTTCATGCAATAATAACAATAATAATGTTAGTACAGAAATATAAAGATAGATACTTTTAGTTTTTAAATATGTTGTTACAATTGGTTTGGAGTATTAGAAGTGAGCCTAAATGATTCTGGATAACATTGTTGTCTTCCTACTTTGTCACTGGCCTGAAAAGACCCCCTTTGTTTGTTCCTTACTTCCTCATTTATCTTTCAAACTCTGATCAAGTGCACTTTCTTCACACACCTGTCGTTCCCCTTTGAAATCCTAATGCATTAGTTATCTATTCTGTATGTTTATACACACTTCATTGGAGTTTTCATTCAAAATTAAAAAATGAGAACATAGTTATTTTTTTAAAAAACCAATAATATGAAGGCATAAAAATGTGGTACATATCTTTTTATATTTTTTTTCTATACTCCTTCAAAACACATATGAAACAAATATATGTAGTTGTACACATATGTTCTTCTCTACTTTTATTCACAGTCATAGGATCATCATTATTTACATGTCTTGTTGCTACATTCACTTAATTCTGTCCTGTGGAAATCTCTTTAGGTCAATATGTATACCTAAATCATCCCTGGTCAATTTGTCCTTAGAGAAAAACACCCATTTCTGCAGAATATATTTCTAAAAGGAGAATCACAGAAGCATTATCTGCTGCAATTCATGATTCCACTCTGTTATTTTGATAATTCAAAATTACATTTGCTTGGCAACTAATAAGATTTAACATCTTTTATAAAAATATTTTCATTCATTTGCATTTTTCCGCTTTACAAAGCCCACTTCATACATGTTAGTCATATTTGTTTTTTTTTTTTGCTTTTCAATTTTTAAGGCCTTTTCACATTAGAATTATAAACATTGTCTTACGTATATATTGAAAGCCTTTTTTCCATGACTTTGTAAAATTCTATTTATGTTTTTTTGCCTTTATGTATCATATATTACTATACAGTAGACTCTAAACTTTATTCCACTAAAGTTTCTTGGTTGCACTTTCTTTTTTCTGTTTTAGTCTTTTGAAAGACTCATTGTGCCATTTTTCTAATTTTTAAAAAATATTTTTAGATTCTTTAAATTAAAGTCTTCAATCCCTTACCCTTTCTGTTTTTGAATATGGTGCCAGGAAGGAATATCACTATTTTTTCCCTTGCTAGATGGAGATCAAGTTATGATATTAAGATCATTTATTGAATAAGCTGTACTTTTCCTACTGAACTATTATTATTTATCATATATTATATTTTCATTTATAGTGATCCCAGTTATGGACTTAGTTTTGTGTCAACAACTTGTTTGTCTGTTTGTGCTCATAACATGCTGTTTGTTTTATTTAGATTAGTGTCACAGAAATTTTAATATCTTTTATATAGGTAGTACCTAACATCTTTTTCAGTTTTTTAGGTAATTTAGTATGTTTGTAAAAATTTTACATATTGTTTTTTAAAAAATTTACATATTCATTCTTTAATATAAAATTTAAAATGATATTATTTAATTTTAAAGGAAACAACACATTAAAGCCAATTATGATTAAAATTATAGTCATTATTTATATTTATTTAAGAAAGATAAAGATTTTAGTATTTTTTTGGTACCCTAAGCATGGAAATGTACAATTTTTTCAGAGTATTCATCAATATAAAATTTTTTATTCTTTTTTATATAATCATTGTACTTTTTTTTTAGTTTTCCAAGAGGTTTTATAGTTTGATTATTGTGAATGGGATTTTATTTTAATTTCCTTATGATACTACCTTTAGTTTTGTATATTTATTTTGTGTCATGTCACTGTGTTAAATCCTTTTCTGAACTATAATATACAAATAGTTTTGTGTTTTGAAATATGAGTAATCATCTGCATTTAGAGAAATTTTTTTTTAAATTTATAATGCATATTTCTTTTATTTTCTTGTCCTAATTAGCTGAAAATACCAAAACAGAGTTACATAATAATTATATTGGCAGGCAAACCTTTATTTGCTCCTGTTTTTAATGGGACTGGATTACTTATTTCACAGGACATTTATGGTTCTTAGTGAATTCCCTGCTATGTTACCACCATCATCTTCCTCCCAAGATGGGAGTAATTTCTAGAATATTAGAAGAGGAATTGTTATTTGATATGAATCAATAATCTCAGCCAGTAAATATCAGGAGCTTGAATGTACATCTCACTTTCAGATATTAGAAATATCTAAATATCTTAAGAAAAAAATATTGTGTTATACATGCCTCTTGCTGGGACAATTTAATGTTCCCCAGGAACAGTGTTCTAAGCACTTTTTATCCTTTGTTCAGAATTGAATTTATAGAGGAATCCAAAGCACCGTGTTCAGGTGTTCAGGGACAGCTTGCTATAGTTGTAGATTGTCTCCCTGAAGGAAGGTCACAATAATTTGTGTTTTTACTGAGCCACTAAGACAAACTAATCCAAAAGGGAAGGAAAATTCCTGTAGACTCACTCAGAAGTGCTTCACAAGCTCCTGAGGATTGCTTCACTGAGTTTTGAAGCATTGTTTTATGCAGAAGTCTCTGCTTCTCCCTTGAAATGGACTAGCAACTGATCTGGAGAGAGGCTACCACATATAGAAACCCTAGACTAGTCTTTTTCTATGATCACAGAGCAACTATTGAGCTATGGCTGTGTTCTATTTAATGCTTCATAGATATGAGTTTCATTATCAGTTACTATTATTTTAAATTCAACTTTTTAATTTATAGTTATAAATTGGTTATAGTTATAGTTGGACAAAATACCTTTATTTTATTTTATTTTATGTAGTGCTAAGGATCAAACCCAGGGCCTCACAGGTGCTAGGTGAGTGCTCTACCACTGAGCCACAACCCCAGCCCCAGTTACTCTTATTTTAAAGATGTAAACACTAAGAAATACTGTTACCATGAAGAGGTAGTAGAGGGAAGGAGTTTTATTATACTAATGTTATTTGGTTATTTGAACTCTTCCTAGTTGTATGTCAAAAATCAAATAATAATCAAAATCAAATGAAAAATCAACAATAATCAAAAATTACTGTTGATTACAACTTGCTTTCCATTCAAGTTCATTGAAAGTCATCAAAATTCTTACAGAATTTGTTAGTCACTAGAATCATTCACTTTGTGAATTTCTAAAAAATCCCTATCAATTTTATATAGACTTATAAAAGAATTACATCATACCTATTTCTCTTTTACTTATTGACACCTCATTTTTGAGGTTACACTTAGATGACACTAGCTATAAAACACAGCATTGAACTGGACATCTTCTATTGCAGGACTTGTTTCTATAAACTGAACAAAGATGTATTATCTTTTGCTAAATTTTAATTTTTTAATCTGGCTGATCTCTAAAAGGTTTAAAAGATCTTGACAGGTGGACAGAAAAATAGCTTTTTGAAAATGTTATATGTAGATTCAGTAGAAATTTCTTGTAGTTAAAAATTGTTGCGTTTCTAATTATGTATTTAATAGAACTTATGAGTTTATCATCCTCTGAATAGGAGCAATTTATTCTAAATAAAGGAAACTTGTTTTTTAAGACTGTCTTTTGGAATTTTTCTGTTCTTCACGTGTATGCACTTGGCTACTAGTGCATAGGAAAATTATGGAAAGCCTGATCTCCTGAGATTCTTCCCCCAAAGAATAAATTCTTTGATAATAGTGGAGAATGAAATGTACAATAGTGACATTTAGGCTAGGTGAAAGGTAAGCCTTTCTTATATAATGTTAGAAAAGGAAATTATACAAGAGATGGTTGGAAAGAAAGACTAGCATGATGCCTAAACTGCAGATATATTTTCAGGTAGATTAGTTTTACAAGAGTCTATGTGGGTGACAAAGAATAGAAAATAGATTATCTTATTCATGCCCATGTACTCACTGGGAAATTTTATGCATCCAAAATATTTCCTTACCTTGGTTTGGAGAACACTGTTCTAGACCATGAACTTGCAGAAAAGATGGGTAAAAACAGGTTTTATGAAAATGTTCATTGTTAGCATGTCTAATAAGTTGTACTGGTAGAGAGATCCTCTGGAAATAAAAGGGAAATATCTTTGGAGAGAGATGTGTTGTGAGTCCCACTCCATCTCTATGAGGGAGAGGTAGGGGATTTTCTCCTGACCTTGAGCTTAATGAGCATGACTTTAAGTAGTTTGTTTTGAATGCTTTATATTTGTCCTCCACAGATTGAGGGACACAGGGGACTAATGTCTGATTCATGCTTAAGAAATATAAACAAAACTAGCTGACTCCACCTGTCAGGTGAACCAAGGAGGACTATATTTTAAGAAGGAGCTATATTCAGTGCACGCTGGGTTAACCAGCAATAATTTAATATTTTCTTAGATCTCAGTGGGTCATATGGAGCAGTGATGAGACCTTAGTAAAAAGAGTGTAAAGGTGTATGATGCATAGCTAAAGTTGCAGGGAGAAATTGTATAGGGCCAGTCAGGAGATGCATTTACCATGATTCTTCAGGTGACAGATGATGAATGAGGGGTGAGATCTCCAAAGAATCCACACAAGTAGCCACAAGAGAAAGACACACACACAGAGAGAGAGAGAGAGAGAGAGAGAGAGAGAGAGAGAGATTGATTTAAATAATCTTCCCTGGCTGAGTTAGGCAATGATGACATTTCCTGCTTCATTAAACCCTTCCCCATAAGTTGCAACTCTGGAGGAGATAGAACAGCTTTGTTCCCTTGTGGGGGAGGAACTCATGACGAAAAATGAGAAAAATCGGATGGAGAATAAAGAAACAACCTTGACCCTCGTTGCCAAGTGCAGTCTTTGGAGCTACTGTAGGGAGAGAGAAGGAGCTTTAATTTCAATAAAGTGCAAAGTAAACTAGATACATTAATCCAGAATTGAGCCTAATTTTGGAGTACTGAAAGTGACCACAGGGCTGTTTTCTCTTGAAAGTCAACATAAAGTAGTGTGGCATGTCTGAGATTCCATTTCATTTTAGAAAAAGAACTGACCCTATAAAATGAATTTGATATGCAGTCGGGGGAGAAGAATAAGGCTATTTTCTAATATCACCACATAAATCCCATTTGTTCAAGGTGGTTGCACTTGCAATCCATTTCTAATGTAAATACTGCTTGGAGCACAAAAGTGGATTATTTCAACTTTAAAGTATTTTTAAATAACACATCTCTTTTAGAGATTATGTTTTTTCCTTCCTGCAATTCTCCCTTCACTTCAGCATCCCATTTCTGGTTTTCTAGCTTATAAAGTAAATATTTTGCAGTTCCACCTAAAGGCTTTTTAATGAAGCATGGGAATAGACTTGGCTTCAGAACCATGGGTAAGGACAGGCAAAACATTTGAGTGAAATTTGGGCTACTCTATATTTTTAAAGTAGAACTTATTGTTTATAATAATGATACTCAAAATCTTTCAAAAGTCATTTATTTATTATAAGACAGGTAATACATGGGATTATATGTCCTACATTTGAAATTAGGATAGAAAGTGGAAAATGTCTTTGGGACTTCTTATTATAGCTACTTAGAGAAAGAGCAAAGACAAGACAGAGCTCAAGTTGACAAAATTTTCAGTTATTTTGCCTAGCAGAAGGAGCTGACAATTATTAAAACTTATAACATTCCAGATTCTCCGAGAAGCACTTGACATCATTTATCTAATTTTTAAAATTACTTGTCACCTGAATATTTAATAATTTGGAAATTTGACAAGAGATTTAGATACCTCTTGTTTGGGTCAGTTCTAGGAACCCAAGGAGATCTACCTAGATAATTCTTTTAGCAATCCCTAAAGCATTAGGGATATTTAGGTTATTTGGGCATATGTTGTGTCAATTTTTGCATGCCCCTTGATATTGTACATTTCTTTACATGATTAAAAATTTCTATAAAGGGCTGGGGATGTGGCTCAAGCGGTAGTGCGCTTGCCTGGCATGCGCACGACCCAGGTTTGATCCTCAGCACCACATACAAACAAAGACGTTGTGTCTGCCGAAAACTAAAAAATAAAAGTTAAAAATTCTCAAAAAAAATTTCTATAAAACTCTAATTACACATTGTTTGGTAATATGTGCACCAATATTCATTGATATTACACATAGTTCACCAATATTTTTCATCTTGCACATTATTCAATTTTTTTATAGTAACAACCTGTGATTTTACCCACTTTTTAAAGAATATAATATGATAATCCTGTTGCATCTAATATGCAACAGGATAAGTTTTACTTGTGTTTTAACATGGAAAAAAATAGCGTATGAAGAAATGCTATGAAAAATCCATAGAAAGACCTCATTTGGGACAAAGGAACTGAACAGGTCCTTCACAGAAGAAATAAGATTGATCAACAAATATATGAAAAAATATTCAACACCCCTAGCAATTAGAGAAATGCAAATTAAAAGTACACCAAGATTTCATCTTACTCTAGTCAGAATGGCATTTATCAAGAATATAAGTAACAATAAATGGTGAGGATGTGGGGAAAAAGGTACACCCATACATTGCTGGTGGGACTGAAAATTGGTGTAATCATTCTGGAAAGCAGTGTGGAGATTCCTCAGAAAACGTGGAATGGAACCACCATTTTACCTAGTTTTCCCACTCCTCTGTGTATACCCAAAGGACCTAAAATTGGCATGCTATAGTGATGTGACCACATCAATGTTTATAGCAGGTCAAATTTACAATAGCTAAGCTATGCAACCAACTTAGGTGCCCTTCAACAGATGAATGGATAAAAAAAAAGTATGGTACATATACACAATGGAATATTACTCAGCCATACAGAAGAATGAAATTATGGCATTTGCCTATAGATGGATGGAACTGGAGACTATCATGCTAAGTGAAATAAGACAATTGGAAAAAAAATAAACCCAAGGGCCAAATGGTTTCTCCAATATGTGGATGCTAACTCTAAAAGGGGGTGGGATTTGGGAGAATAGTTCACTGGATTAGACAAAAGGGAATGAAGGGAAGGGGGTTAGGAATAGGAAATACAATAGAATGAATTGGACATAACTTTTCTATGTTCATGTATGAATACATGACTAGTGTAACTCCATATCATGTACAACCATAAAAATGGGAAATTATGTTCCATATATGTATGATAGTCAAAATACATTTTACTATCATGTATAACTAAAAAGAACAAATAAAAATTTTTTGAAAATTAAAAAAAATTTAAATGAACTTAAAATTGAACAAACAAACATAAATAAAATTGGGATTTTAAAGAAGAAAACAGATTCCTTCTTATTCCATCCATTTTCTTTCTTTTATCTCCATCTGTATGTGTGTTTTGTGTATAATTTCCAGTGGCACTTATGTAATTTCTGATTTATATGCTTCTATTCTTTTTACTATAAATCTTGGTATTTAAAACTCATGCTAAATGAAGCTAATTGTTATGGCTAGATAATAGTAACTTCACTGTGAACTACAATTTCAGAAATACATATTTTCATAAACATATCTTTGATTTTGGTATAATATCTTTTGTTATATTTATGTGAAGAATCAATTGTTGATATACAAAAGGAAGAGCTCAGAGGTCAGACTGGTCTCTGAGTTTCTGTGCTCCTGGTGGGACACTGATCACTTGCTAATCTCTAAGCCAGTTTGGATGCTAGCTTGTTAATAAGTCTTACCTGCATAAAATTATGGTGACATTTGTGGTTGTTTATAGAGGCTACCTTAAGTTTTAAGATGTATTTCTAGAAAGGGGTAGAAAGAAAAAAACTATTTAGGTCATAATCATACCAAACTTTTCTGAGGTGATATTTCAAATAAAAACATATGGTGAAATGTGACCATAATGATTATGACTATTTTTTAGATCAGTAAACATTACTTCCTGATACCTTCCTGTATTACAGATAGAAAAACCATTTATCTCAGATCACTGGTCACAGTGACCAAACTCATTTTTGGTGGTAGAGCAGTACATTATCCATTTGAAGCAATTCAGCTCCTAAACTCAAATCTGCTGAAAGGGCAACATGTACTAGAGATGTGTGAGATATTAAAGAGCCTCAGCACATTATGTCTTAGAACAGCCATTTTTAAGCATTTATTGGATTGTTGTATTATGGTGCTTACAATGAGAAGGCACAAGAGGGTCTTGTCCATATTTCAATGTACTCTAGAAGAAGGATCCTAGTCCTGCAGCATTTCACCAGTTGTAGCTATTGGAATCTCCCATACTTCTTGACCCATGGGTTTACTTTTTTCTTATTTGTTACTGAGAAGTATGAGAGTCAAGGTGGGGCCAAATGAAAAAGTTGTTGAGTGTGTACTTTCTTTCTTTTTTTTTAATCATTTCATTGTTTTGATCAATGCCACAATACCCTAGAATTTCAGTTCATCATAATCAGAGCTAAAATTTACAAAGTGTTTTATTGCCAGTTTTTTTCATACTTAGTGCTTTTTCCTGCATTGTTTCTTATCATTATATCTCTGTAAGTCATATATTTTTCCATATGTAAATTTGGGAATTGAAACTAAGAGAAGTTAAGAAATATATACCAAATTTTGCCAATAGTCAGGATCCTAAAACGTTCCACCTGATTCCCAAAGCACTGTTTTTTCTCACTGTATCACTGGCCTTACTTACAATACTTTTCAGTGTCCTGTTGAGTGTTTATTCTTCAACATCTTGACAGGAAATCCTGATTTTACTTTAATATTATGAAAGCTGAATACATTTAGATAGTCAATCTGTGTATAGACAAATACAAATTATAAAGTCAAAATCAGATGAAGCTCTAAAAACTTAGGTTGGATTTCCAGGACTCGAAGGGTGTGCTCCTGTTTCCTAACCTTTGTTACTTTGCAGTGGCATTTCTTGAGGAGGGGTTCCAGAAAAAAAAAAAAAAAGAGGGTTCCTAAGCATTTCCCTAGAATCAGTCTGAGGAAGTCTGAGGAAGCTTCAGAGAAACAAATTTGCTTCTGTTGTCTTGCTTCTTTCCCTGTATTGTGCCCTGAGCTTTCTCTTCCCCAATCCCCAGGTTAACATTTTAGGATCTTCATGACCAGAATAGGAAAGGGCCTTTAAGTCCCAATCATACTTAGTCATCTGAAAAACTGATTGCAAATGTGTGGGGCCCCGAAATCTGACCAGAGGGCTTGTAAGGTAAAAGACTCTTTTATGCATTTATCTTCTCCTCCTTCCCTTTGCTTTTCCTTACAGCTCACCTCTACTTTTCTTCCACCATTTTTCTTTTACCAGGTGCCTATCCCATTCCCTTAGAGCTTTGCTCTTAGCTAGAAGTTAACTGACTTCAATATTAGTCGATAAAAATTTCTCCCTCAAGCGAAATTTGTCTTTTGGCTAGAGACTCTTGAAACTAAAAAGCCCTTATGATGCACCAGAATGAATTTCAAATGCTGGAGTGTTGTGGGAGTCGATTCTGGACAGGATTTCTGCTCAAGACCTGTTGCTTGATCACATTATTTATATTTATAAAACCAGTGGCACATTTTTAATAGAATGAAGTTAATTATCACAAATAAGAGCACAATTTTGTCACGGTTATAGCTGTCCTGACCAGGCTTTTATTCTTCAGGCAATCTCCTACTAATTAATTAGTATGTCAGTTCCAGAAATCCCATATCCATGTATTTATAGGATAATCAGGGAATTATGCTCATAAAGATGAATAAATAGTGTTTCTAAATCTAAGTGTTCATAATTCTGATGGATTTAGTTTTCCTTTTCATAAAGCCTGTTCATGATTTCGACTTTAAAAGTGTTGATTAATATTTTGTTTGCTATATGTGTGGTAAGATTTCTGGCAACTTAAATTCTATCCTTTTAGAATTTTAGAATTTCCTCCTACTCTCCTAATCTACTTACAAGCCAGGTAAACTCAACTAGATGTGCTGTTTCTGTTTTGTCTGCTATTTCCTTTTAAGGATTTGTGTGCCTCTTACTGATCACAACCTTTGTTCCAAAGAACAAAAATAATGTTTTCACAGGGAAGAGGGTGGATTTTTAGAGGCTGTATCTTGTATGGTTCTGTCAAAATTTTGTAATTCTATATGCCATTGTGCAGTCCAAGTGACTTTGCATCATTTGGTTATTGGAGCAGGGAACAAATTCTATTTAGGATGTGGGTAGATTACTGTCATTATTCTATTTCTGTATTTGTTTATTTTTGAATACTTCCTCAAATTTTGTATGCACTTATGTTACCTACCTTTATCCTCCTCCCTTTGTAAATCTTCCCATTTAATAACAAAGGACCCATAGTAATACCACACCATTCCTTTGTTCATGAAGTTGTAGTTATCATGGCTAAGATTTCTATCACTGGTGGAACACTAAAAGTATGGCAGGCATTTTGCATATTTTATTTCTATTCTTTAATAAAACTCTACAATTCCTGTGTAACAAAAAGCACAAGGTGCCATACTCTATCAATCTCATTGCACTATATTAAATTACTAAGTTATACTACAGTCCACTTATTCATTTATTTGTTCAATATTCATGGAATACATTTATTCAACCAATATGTACTGAAAACATATTATATGCAAATAATGAACTTAAGTGCTGTGGGAATTACAGAGATAACACATACATTCTTGATTTGGGGTAGTTTACAGGTCAGATGAGGAAATAACATTTGGGCATACAAAACCAAAATAGAAGGTGAAACTATGAATTTCTCTGAGGTAGTCTTCAAAATGCAACTGATAAACTAACATTATATAAAAATAAGATAAATAGATATTTGATCAGTGACTGAGTGAATGCTTGAAGAAAAATGATATTGGAACAGTTATGCAGATAAAAGTCCGTAGAAATTCAGAGGAGAGCTGAACAGATCAGAATGCATTCCACAGAGAATGTAGCATTTGAGAGGAAACGGGGTATAGATCCCAGAGATGAGGAAAGGATTTTTCTTTTTAAAAAATTTTAAAATTTGTTCTTTTTAAATACACATTTCAGTAGAATATATTTTGACATATTATACATATATAGAGTATAACTTATTCTAATTAGGATTCCGTTCTTGTGGTTGTATGTGATGTGGAGTTTCACTGGTGGTATATTCATGTATGAACATAGGAAAATTATGTCTAATTCGTTCTACTGTCTTTCCTATTTTCATCTCCTCTCCCTTCCCTTCATTCCTCTTTGTCTAATCCAATGAACTTCTATTCTTCCCCCATCCCAATGTTGTGTGTTAGCATCTACATATCAAAGAGAACATTCAACCTTTGTTTTTTTTTGTTTGGTTTATTTCATTTGCATAATAGTCTCCAGTTTCATCCATTTACCTGCAAATGCCATCATTTCATTCTTCTTTATGGCTGAGTAATATTCCATTATGTATATGTACCACATTTTCTTCATCAATTTATCTGTTGAGGGGTGCCTAGGTTGGTTACATACCTTAGCTATTATGAATTGACCTGCTATAAACATTGATGTGGTTGCATCGCTGTAGTATTTTAAGTACATTGGGTGTCCCACAAAGGAGTGGGATAACTGGGTAAAAATGTGGTTCCATTCCAAATTTTCTGAGGAATATCCATACTGTTTTCCAGAGTGGTTGAATCAATTTGCATTCCCAACAGCAATGTATGAGTATATCTTCCCCCCCAACATCCTTGCCAACATTTATTGTTACTTGTATTCTTGATAATTGCTATTCTGACCAGAGTAAAACTACACTGGGAAAAGATCTTTCTTTTCTTTTTTGGGGGGGTACCGGGTATTGAACTCAGCCCTATTTGTATTTTTTATTTTTATTTATTTTTAAGTTGTACATGAACACAATACCTTTATTTTATGTATTTATTTTTATGTGGTGCTGAGTATCCAACCTCACACATGCCAGGTGAGCACTCTATCACTGAACCACAAACCCAGCCCCTGGGAAAGTATCTTTCAAATGAGCGAATTGTATGAGCCAGGGCATGAAGGTAATTAAATGTGAGTATGAAATTGATAGTTTAACAAACAAGGGAATCAATAGTGAGACAGATGGAAATGTAGATTGAAGACCTATGGGAGGACCTTGAGGGATTGAGTATAAGATGTGGGCTGATCCACTCGGCAGTTTCCATTGAAGTTTTCCTAGTTGTATAACAGAACAAAGGAATCAATAGCAAACTGAATGTAAAAATCCCACTTGGTTTTGAAAGGGAAAAAGTGCATTACCAGCAGTGTTTCAGTGCTGGAAATTTTAATAAGTGTGTTAGATTTTTTTTTCCTCCAACTTTCTCCAGTTGAAACTTAAAAAAAAAAAAAAAAAAAAAAAAAAAAAAAAAAAAAAAAAAAAGCAAAGTAAAACTGTTTTCATACTGGGTAAAGTAAAGATTGTTATTCTTTGTCAGGCTCTGTGGTGCATGCCTATAATCCTGGTGGCTTGGGAGGCTGAGGCAAGAGATTTGCACATTCAAAGCCAGTACCCTTCCTTCCCCCAAATGGTTGTTATTCTCAATTTAAAACAGTTTTTCACATTTTGAATAAATATTTTAGTTCCATTATTCTTTTGTCTGACCTATTTGTACAGTTCCAAGACAAACTGATTTGGCATGGCCCCACATAGGATAAACCACAATGAACTGTGGAAGTAAAAGAAAAATGCTTTTGTTGGAACATGATGTAGAGAAATGGTCTGGACTCCAGCGTCTGGTAAACCTGGGTTTCAATCCTGGATCTATCCTTATTTACTGTGTAACATTTACTGGTAGAAACTAAGGAGTGAAAATGAGCTGAATGGTCCAGCTCATTGTATGATAGGGTATTGTAAGCACTAACAATTATATATATTTATATACATATATATAAAGTACATATAAATGGTACTTAGAAGATAGCAACTATTTTCTTCTAATTGTTATGATTTCTTGTTTTGCTAAAAATATTTGTGATTTAGTTTATTCAGCTAAGAAGGAAGAAGACAAGAGTTTTACACACACACACACACACACACACACACACCTTATTATATCTTAGGTTGGAGGAAATGGTTAAACATAGAGACTAAGAGTATATCTCTGGTACCTACCTTTACCCAATGCTAGAACATAGCTTCCATGAGAATGAGGGATTTTGTCTATCTGGTATACTGATGCATCTCAAGCACTTAAATACTATCTGGCTCAGCAAACATGGAAAAATGCATATTTGGGTTAATACGTTGACTCTACTGCACGCTAGCCATTTGACTTTGTACATATCACTTTGTCTTCTGCCTCAGATTCTTTATTATCTCTACAAATAGGGATAATACTTATTTCATAGACTTATGAGGATTAAGTTAAGGAGTACATGTGAATGAATTTAGAACAGCTTCTGGAAAATATACATAAGCATAGCATAAACATAGCTGTAAGTAGGAGGAGTGATGGGTACCAATTGTACCAAGTATGAGCTGTGTTGGGACATTCAGGCATAGAATAGAGTCTCTCTCATTAAAAAATACTTTGTTCTCCCTTATCACCTTCATAAACTCTGCAGTGGATGGGTCCCCTCCGAGAAAGGTGTGGCCCAAAGCCATTCTACTGTAACAAGATGGTCCTTGTAAGGCACACAAAGGGAACTTTACCCTGCACAAGGAAAAGGGGAAGGAACCAGAATTTATTTCAGGGAAGATTTGCAGCCAGAATCCCAGCTATTTTCATCACAGAGATAATCTCATTTAAGCTTCATAGTAACTCTCAGTAATTTATTATTTTTTTCATGCCACATCTGGGAAAACAGGAGGTTCATAGTAACTTGATTTCTACCCAGATAAGTGTATTTCTTGTTATTAGTAGATGCCCAAGGGGCTTGCATTATAAAGGCTTCCTCCGTATGTATAATGAAAGACCCTTATTAAATAATTATCAGATATGCAGAAGCATTTGTCAAATGTCCAAATATTGGTATTGCCCCAAAACTGTATTGTGGCTTTTCACTATTAGACTTATACTTTTAGATTTTTTTTTTCATTATTCAACTGAAGAATGATATCTGGTCCTGCCCATCACAAAGATCTCGTGATCTAACTTGTAAATTGTAAAATGCATATTTGTATTCTTGTTATTACTTGGTCTTGTTACAGAACTTTAATGGAAAGTGTTTGGATAGTGGAGCACAGCAATCAGTATGTAGAAAATATCTCTCAGTTCACAGAGGAAAAATATGAGTTGCTATATGAGTAACTGTCACAGCACAGTTATTTTTTTCGTTTTTCTTTTTAGAGAGAGAGAGAGAGAAGAGAGAGAATTTTTTAATATTTATTTTTCAGTTTTTCAGTGGACAGAACATTTTAATTTTTTAAAATTTTTATGTGGTGCTGAAGATTGAACCCAGAGCCCCGCGCATGCCAGGCAAGCGCATTACCACTTGAGCCACATCCCAGCCCCACAGTTATTTTTTAAGAATTTATTTAGAGTTAACCCTAATTCCAGCCACTTTATGTTCTTATGGATATTAATCACAAGCCAAATGAAATACTATTATACTAATTCATATATTGCTCCACTGAAAAGTTATTTAGCTATATCTGTGTAAAAATTTCATCTTAAAATTTGGGTTTTAACAAGTTATGGAACCATTTCTCTCATGATTGACAGGAGTATTCAGTTTGTCAAAGTCATGTCTGAGCATCATGGATAAATTTCTAGTTTTTTTTGTGTTTTTGTTTTTCCTGTTAGAATGTCACAGAACTATGACTCACTATACTTTTTAATATTTCATTACTCTGTTAATAAATGTTTCAAAGCAAAGACATTTCAATCAGTATACATATTTCCAAATAACACAAGTCAAAGAACTGCATGAAAAAGAATGACTTTTGTAAACTAGGTATAGTTTCACCAAAGTGATACAAAATTAAACAGTTTCACAGTTTAAGCAATAAGCAAAGATTTAAGTTTTATGTGTGAAACTTATAAATTCAATGTATATTATAAATCAATAATAAGAATAAAGGGAAGTCTATTAAGTTATATTATCATTCTTCAAAGAAAGGACATTTTTTCTTCAAATAAATTGAGAAACATGACCATTTTCTCCTGCCCCACTCCACCAGAAAGCCCATTTTTAGTGAAATTTATTTAATTATACTTTATTATAGAAATGTAAGGTTTTTATTTCAATAATTATTCATGGAATTTAAATATTTAGTTTGTAATGCTATGTTTATTTCATTGGGAGATGAGATTTATTCCATAAAGGGTTTAGTAATTCAAATCAATGTAAAAAACATAATTAATATGCTCTGAGATAATGATACATTTTATGTATATATAGAATATATAGATTCTGTAGTTCAGCTATTATGTTTGGTTATATGGAAAATAATATCTGCCATAAAATGTTAGGTGCTAGCTTCTTCCATAATGTAATGTATTTAGATGGAACAATTGCTTAGTCCACTGTCAACTAAAACATGCTGGTGATAAATGTCTAGTCATTTTCAGAAGATAACTGAGCTCTATGCCAGTACAATATCTAGGACTGAAGATGCAAACTTCTCAAGTAACCTCCAGAATGTGTACATAGGATTAAATTTCTTGATTGTACTACAGGAAAATTGTAGAATGGAGAAATAATTAAGTTCTAGTCTCTGCTTTAGGTACCTAGCAATGTTGAAGAATGGTGCATCAAATACATCAAGAATACAGCAATAGGATGACATTATATATAGCATTTTAAATAGTAACAATGTAATACTCTCATAAATATATGAAGTAAAATGATGTGAGATAAAGCTGGAAAAGAGGACTTGAGTTGATTTTTGGAGGGATTTTAATGTCAAGCTAACTAATCTCACAAATTGCAATAGGTAAGAATAAGCCTCTGGAAACTTTTGTGTTGAAAACTGACACAGTGAGAAATGTGTATTTGGAAACTTTTCCCACTATTTGTGTAAAATATTGTAGAAAAAAACTGGAGGTAAGAGAATGATTGACAGGGTATTTCATTGGTCCTGGCTTTCAGTAAAGAGGGCTAAAGTTGTTTTGATTTGAATGCATGGAACAAGGAATTAGAGCAACTGGAGATATTTCCTAGATTTCAAGGTTGAAGTGTAGAGGAAGAATGGTTGTGCTATTTTTGTTTGTATGTTTGTTTGAACTGGGTTTTGATCCTAGGGGCACTTTATCACTGAATTACATTCCCAGCCTTTTGATTATTGTTTATCTTGAAACAGGATCTCAACAAGTTGTTGAGGCTGGCCTGGAATTTGTGATCCTCCTGTTTTATTCTCCCAAGTTGCTAGGATTACAGGTGTGAGCCACCATGCCTGGCTGGTTGTACTATTTTTAAATGTAATGAATAGTTGGCAGGAGAAGCAAGTATGGAAGGCAAGGTGAGAAGTTTGATTTTGGTTTTTATATTATGGGTAGGGCTATAGATTGAAACCATGAAGATTTATTTTTTAGTCATACTGTATGTTTAAACAGATGAATAGGAATACTCTCCACGAAGTTACTCACGGGGGACCCAGCTTTCTCATCAGAACTACTGCAGCAGAGGAAAGAGTAAGACTGAAAAATATATAGGCATTTTACCAATTGAATCAGACCGGAAGTGACACACATCACTCCTGTTCATATCCATTGGCCTTTAGCCCCATGTGAGTGCAAAGGGGCTGAGAATTATGATCTCTTATAGGATATTGGTGAGCAATAATAATGCCCCTTATAGATGCATTGACTGTAGGATCAATCTTTCCTTAGCTCTGAGTAGTGTGTGTATGTATGAAAGGAAGAATTAAAGGGCAAGAGGAAAATGCTTTGTCTTAACTTTATGTGAAACTCCCCATTCTTCACTGAGACACATTAACCAAAGGAACTGTGGACTCACTAGGCTTTTCTACTCTTAAATATTATACTCTGAGTATAATTTTTCTGATGATGATATATGGGATGCAAGAGGCTCACAACATAATGTACTCTTATAATACTCATGTGACATTTTAGAAGTTTTATATGTGGTATTATTAAATTCTTTATTCTGATTCTATTGCAACATGGAACATAGAGAAACTATTTGTATTTCTAAGTGTTTAAAAATATAATTGTGTAAAAGTACTTGAAAGTGTAACTCACTGTTAATCAGGAGTCTGTGATTTCATGATGAGAAAGTTTGGAATAAATTTAGTCACCAAAATCTTACCATTGGTACCTCCAAAGAAAATCAAGTTATACTCATCATTTTTACAAAGTAATTGTGGAAAATCAGGGAAATATTCATTGAGCTTCATAGCAGTAAAGTATTCTCAGTGTTGTTAGATTGTTGGCTGATTTGCAAATACCAATCTAACTAGAGAAATAATGCTAAACACTTTCAAATGTTTACTTTGATAAGAAACTGAATGAATAAATGTTAGAAACAATTTACTATTAGTATCTACCATATCAATGTAATGTCATCTTCTCAAAAGTCTTTCAGTTGGAATCAAAAGTTATATAGTCACTCCTATGTTCTAATCTCTAGCACATGAGGTTGTTAGGTTGCTATGTATAAATTCTTTGTTTTTAATTACTGGAAATCATGCACTACCATATGCAGTGTCCTTGAACCTGAAAGATGACTAGGGTGTTGAAATATAAAACTAAATGACAACATATAAATATATATTATTCATAAGCCTAAGTATTTATTATAGATAATATTCCTTGTAGAGATAAGTAATACGATTTTATTTGTACTATTATAGGAAAATCTTTATTAAAATTAAGAAATTATAACTTAGTTGAACCTTATTTAATTTGAAATGTTGAGCATGAGTCTACTTTGAAAGAAGAGCCAACAGTTGAACATCACAATAAGAATTTATATGCCCATTTATTTGTTTCAATATGCAATTCATGACATAAAATTCATTATAAATATCTTTTCCTATTTCTACACACTCGCTAGAAAAAAACAACAAAAACCTATGATTTTGTAATCTAAGGCACACTTCTTCATAAGGGAAAATTTTAACATAGAAATCAAGTTAACAAGTCAGATTCTAAGATTGAGATGCTATTTTTTCTATTTTTTTAAAACTATAAGCTAAGTGCATTTAGAAATGGCATAATTCAGTATGGTAGTAGTTTATATGAATTAATATTTCTTCCAAAGATACCTGACTCACAGTCTGGGAAAAGCAGACAGCCTGTATGAATCTGACTTACAGCAAAGCATTTCATTCATGTCCAATACTGCATTTTCCACCAAAAAAGTACATCACATGCTTAAAACCCTGCTAGAAGCATCCAATTACCCCCCAAAATAAGTTGCTGTACAACACATAGTTTCCAGAAGTCTCTGATCTTTTAATTGAAGACATGACTAATGGAACACAATTTGCTTTTGAAATACCCTGCATAAAATATGACTGAATGGGGCTGGAGCTGTGGCTCAGTGGTAGAGCACTTGCCTAGTATGTGTGAGGCACTGGGCTCGAATCCTGGCACCACATACAATAAACAAATAAAATAAAGGTATAAAAAATATGACTGAAGTTTGCTGAAAGCCACTTAAACAGAACAAAGGGCATATACATTTAATAAAAGCTTACTCCTGATAACACACAATAAAGCCTTCATGGACACAGATTGCTTTTATACTTTAAAAGAACCTTTAGTATTACCAAGGACAACAGATTGTAGAATTTTCAAAAATATTTTGACTGAGTCAGGAGCAGTACTTTTGCACTTATTTTTAAAACTGCATCTTATTTCAGAAATCTAGTGCAAAAAGGGATTGCTTAACAAGGATACCTATAATGGGCTGTTATTCTAATGCTCATAATCAAAACTTGACTACTAGCTGTTTACCATTTACCAAGTTTCAAACTACCATTTTCTCCTTTGTTCTTAAACTCAGATCTTTAAAATTTTGTTTTAAAATGACTTTTAAAAAACTAAAGCTGTATAGCAAGAACGTATTAGTTTTAAAGACATCATCTTTTTATTCTGGAAACTTAATTGGTAGTAAATTTAAGGTAATTCTTAACAGTTTTCTTGTATTGCTAACAAACAAGGGGCACAATCATACTTTCACTCTAGAAATGAAAAAGGCACTCTTAATTATTATAGGAAATCACTAGAATGTTTATACACAAAACATTGAGAACCGTTGAGGTACACTGACCTCTAAAGACGTAAGTAATTCAATGGTTCTCTGTTTAAAACCTCAGCTGCATTCCTCTTGCCATATGTATTGGATCCCACATTGGTAGTTGAGAGAATGGCACCAGGGTTGTGGCTGGAACGAACTAAAAAATTTGCCAGGCGTTGTGTTGCACATGTGGCAGTGTTGCATTTCCGTTTGTCCATCTGGTGATTGGTAATGCTGAACAAATATGAAAGGTTAGAGGCTTAGAATTGGGATTGGATACAGCCATGTGACCCCCAATACTCATACAGATGAAAAGAAAAGGAGATATTTTCACAGAAGTAGCTCAGTGTTTTGGTTTGCAAACATCTGGATGACAGATCCTTTTGATACCTTGAAGATGGCAACAGAATCAATTGTTGACTAGGAAATAATACAGCCTCTTTCACCGTAGACAATGTTTCATTTCCCAGGATAATTCTTCCTTTGGAAATTCAGAATACATTTCTGATGAATGATAATGATGATGATGATATAGTGATGATAATAATGATAATAATAATAGTCTTTCTATTATATTCTTCTAAACCTTGTTGATAAACTTATTTTCTGACATATAGAAAGTATTCAAAATGTAAAATTTATATCTAACCCAGAATATATAAAAATTGAAATATATGAAAATAAATATGTGTATATTTACACATATATATCATTTTATATTTATATAATTTCTGTATATGTGTAATTTTAATTTCTCAGAGCTTTCCAACAAGAAGGAAGCAATATTAGCTAATTTTTGTTAAGTTCCTTGAAATAATGGATCAGGAATGTCAAGAAAAAATATCAGAATGAAATTCTGCAATATACAACAAGATGGATAAATTTTAATGATATTATGCTAAAGCGAAATAAACCAGTCACAGAAAAACAAATACTGCATGATTACACATATATGAGCTATCTAAAATACTCAAATTTGACAGAATGGGAAGTTGCACTCCATGTATGTATAACATATCAAAATATATACTACTGTCATGTATAAATAAAAAGAACAGGTAAAAAGAATAAAATATTCAAATTTGAGACTTAAACAATGGAATTGTGTTTACCAGAGACTTTGGGATGGGGAAATAGAGAGTTGCTAATCAATGGACATGAAATCTCTATTAAGAGGACTAAGCTGGGGCTGAGACTGTGGCTCAGCGGTAGAACACTTGCCTGACATGTGTGAGGCACTGGGTTTGATTCTCAGCATGGCATATAAATAAATAAAATAAAAGTCTATCCACAACTAAAAAAATATTTTTAAAAATGAATAAGCTGTAGAGCAGTGTGTCTACAGTCAAAGATAATGCATTATCCACTAAAAAAATTTAAATGTCCTTACCACAGTAAAATAAAATGGAGAATTTCAGATATTATAAAGTTAGGTGTTATAAAGGGAAATCAATTGATCACCTGTTCAGGCACTCTTTGCATTGTGGGAGTTCTATTCTTAGCACAAATACTTGAACATTTCTATCTTATGGTCACTTAGATTTTATGCTTTCAATGATTTTAATGAAAGGGCTATGGTAAATGTTAAAAACAAAATCCTACCTGGCCCAACCTCTTAAAAGAGCCTGCCACTTCATGATAGCACTGTGGCTTGAGGACCAAGTCTTTATACTTGAGCCTTTGGTGGTATGTTCTAGATACAGACCATATACCAGTGTGCTTTCAAAGTGGTATTTTACTTACTGACTTATTGTAGTACTGAAGATTGAACCCAGGTCCTTGCACATGTTGAGCTTTATCCCAGTCTTTCAAATTGGAATTTTAAATGGATACAGAAGAATAAGATTGCTTTACTCATTTGGGAATCTTTAGGAAAATTATAGAAATATTTTAGTTTTTAACTCCATAGAAACTAAAGTGTTGCTAAAAATTTATATATAAGTAATAGTTATGAGGCCAAAAGCTCAATGTTCAGATGTGAATAAATATACATATTTTGGGTTAAATACAGTGGATTTATCTCAGTGTGTTTACTTTGTGAGGGGGGATATTTCATTATCTCTCTCTGGAGATAGCCTAAGTGTAAATTTTTTAAAGTTTCATGTGAAAAAATTATTTAAAATTTTTTTACCACCTTATTATTTTCCAAATGTAGAAAATTCTTCAGACAGAATCAGGTGAACTAAATATTTATTGACTCTAAGTGTGTGCAGACAAAGCAATTATTCAGGCAAAGGAAATCCAGGCTGGGATCTATTTTTTTTGGTCTATATCTTATTCACACTATTTTAATATTTTTTTGAAGGTATAACTTTGAACAATGTGCATTTCAAAAGGATAGCTTAATGCTATAAAAAGTTATAATGCTATTTTCATACATTGGACATTAAGTTCTAAATGATTTTTTTAATTGAAAAACAACAGGAATTGGAATTTGGCCCGAACACCTCCAACTAATAGATGTAAAGCAGTAGGGGAAATTATCAGTCACATTAGGAAATTCAAAGGGGCTATCTATCCCAAGATGTGTTTAGCCAGTGCTTGGAGTATGAAATACTGTTCACTAAATGCTGAGCGGGGCTTTGATAATCAGTTGGAAGGTCAGTAGTAGAATTTAAAATTATTCTAGGAAAAATGTTATCTTATTTGAATTACCTAGAAGGACCACTGTTCTCCATAAAACAAATAGTAAGAACTTTCATGTTTGTTTGTTTCAGAACTGTGAATTTTTTTTCCAAATATGCTGTTCAGCATGAACAAAACTCTACACAAAACAGTCATTTGGTTGGAAAATTATGGCTGAAATGGTTAGTAAAAGGCATTGCACCTCCACATTCAGGCATTTTTTTCTCATTGACTACTTGGGCAGACATGACTTGTCTGTCTACCTAATTATTGAAACACTAAAACTACAGACCACTTATAGGCACATACACACCAAGAAATTCTTGACCACAAGAGAATTTAAACATCAATGGCAATAAGCTAAACTACAGCTCTTAAATTGTGTATGTTTAAAGATATTTCAGTTTCAGGGTTTTTTTTTTTTAAATTAACATTTAAAATAAATAAATAAATTAACATTTATTTGTGGGGATCTGTGAGATTCTATTGGGAGAGTCTAGTGACTATAGCATAGCACTGGGAAATTATATTTTGACTACCCTCTGATTATTTGCAAGATAGATACTTACAATAACATGTAAAGGGAAAGTGTGTGATCCTTTGCCTTAGTCATGAGTAAGAAGTAAAGAAATGCCAGTAAAAAGTAAAGAAATACCTGTAAACCAAGCAACTCAGGTGGCTGAGACAGGAGGATCTCAAGTTCAAAGCCAGTCTTAGCAATTTAGTGAGCCCCTAAACAATTTAGTGAGATTCTGTCTCAAAATAAAAAAAACAAAAAGGTTGAGGATATGGCTCAGTGGTTGAGTACCCCTGGGTTCAATCCCTGGTACAAAAAATAAAAGTAACCATTTTCTGGTTTGTAAAGTCATTTTATTGCTTCTTAGTCCGATCTCTTACCTGTACAAATGTTGCAAAAGTCTCAAATGAGATGATTGAATTTGATGAAGCAAATTACAGTGAATAATAAATATATATTAGCTTCATTTTTAAAAGGAGTTTAAAATTTGAGATATTTCTACAAAGGTTTTCTTAGCTTTTTATGAGATTTATAGGATGTTATATAATACTCAGGATGACTAATCATTCGTCCTTTAAAAAATGACCAAATATACTGATTTCAGGAAACACATTAAAAAGCAATTTGAAGAATGCCTTATAAGTATACCCAATTCAAAGTAAAAGATTGTGAGACCAGCATGATTTAATTTGATAATAAGTAATGTTATGAATTATTCTAATTCTGAATGAAGTTCACCTCATAATAAGCACATATTCATAAAGGCATATTTGTAAAGGTACTTAGTAAATGTCTGTATCTAATGAAAGAAAAGATCAAGATATTAACACACATACTAAGTAATACTGTTAATTTTCCTGTCATCATTCAATTGTTCTGCTTATCAGAAACTTCATGTCAGTTTTAAAGTTATTTTTATCCGTGAAAAACCTTGAATTTTTATCCATGAAAAACTTTGAAAATTACAGTTAGTTCTAAGAACATCCTGTAAACTAAATAAGCCCTGAAATGACAAAGAAAATCCTTTGATGATTCCTACTATTTATTATAAGTAGGTACAGTAGAAACCTTTACACATTGCAGTGAACCACCACCCAACAGAAAACATCTCAAAGAAAATAAAGACAAGATGATAATGTTTCTAATGAGAAAAGTTCAAATATGACTAAAGCACATTCTTTTTAAAAACAGTTTGAATTCTTGTTGGTCTTGAAGAGTGTATATGTTCATTCTTACAAGACTATATGGGCAAAACTGATTTAGGCACAAACAAATCCTCATGACATTATTTATGTCAGATGCATGAATCTGGACTCCAAAATCTTTTATATAAGGAAGAAAACCTAAGTTTTAAGGGTTTTTGATTCATAACTTGTAATTACTGCTAATCTTTTCACCTGACGTAGTTTTTACATTTCCTTAAAACTACCCTTTAGATGATATAACACCTTTGAATAGTAAGCCTTCGGAGGAAATCTTGATGCACAGGCTATATAATGAAAATATTTCAAGAATTATTAATCTACCTTTATAGCAGCTCAGAAGTAATATCAAGAAGATTAACATTTTATAATTGTTTTATTAACAGAATAGCCAGCAGTATAGAATGAATCTCCAAATAGCAAATGGCTTTTTAACTAGTTCCTCTTAAGTTTAACTTCTGAAAAACTTGAATTTGCCCCCTGGTTATTTATATACACTTTAATTTCCAGAAGGAAATGTAAAAGTTTGGATATTTCCAAAGCCCTTTAAGGAAAAAAAGTCTATGTAAATATACACAACATTCTACTTGATATAAAATACATGCTTTACTTAATCTCTAGTTTGTTTCAATATCAGGTTAATAGAGTAGAAATGACTACCTTTTAGTTTTTCCTGCTTCGTGTTCTGGCTTTGCCCCTCTAAGTTCCAACAGCATATTTCTTGATAAAACTGGAACTATCCATTCCTGTCTGTTAGAAGTTCCAGCAGAGAGATTTATCAGTCACTGACAATATTTTTTAAAGAACACAGAATTAAAGGAACAACTGAACAGCTTTAAGTACTGCTTGCAGCATAATTTCACCAGAAATCTGATGGCACAAGGGCTGTTAGTTATATAGCAGTGTTAAATACTAATTTTCCCACACTTTACAAAAGAAACAGGATTTTAAAGTTAGTTACTCACCTTTCAATGGGGGTAGCTTTCAGATGGTTTAATGCCACAAAGAGCACAAGGAGCACTACTGGTAGCTTTAGGACGCACATGACTTCTTGACTTTTCTGAAAAGAATAATCTAGCAGTGAAATCAGGAAATTTCTGACAGTTGAGATTGATGTAATTTTAAATCATAGCCTAATTTTAAAATTAAATATTTTAAAACATAATTTAGAAAGACCTTAATAATTCTTATTGGTAAAATCCTTTAATACTCTTCAGTTTTCCAATATTTTTAAAATGTTCATTTTCCAATTTTTTTTCTCTAAACAATCTAATAATTTATATTTTAATAATCAAATTTTAGCTTTCCTTTGAAATAAACCATATATTTAACTTCAAATCTTCTTTACTAAATAATACTGTCCCAGAAATAAGAAATTCCTTACCTTTTAATGCTTCAGTGTCAGCAATATCAGAAAATGCCTTTGATAGCAAGAAAGCTGTATGAAAACAAGTCCAAACTTGCATTCACTAGAGTATTTGCCCCCTACTTTCTTACCAATAATCCAGCTCTTATATACCCTTCACACCTTTCTTAGCTCTGACATCAGGCAGCTCAGAGAGACTTTGTCATCAATTTCCATCCCGACATAGAAAGTGCCTCATAGACAGCAGAAGCAGATGGGTATTATTACATTAATACATCAGTAAATATTAACACAGCAGATACAGAGTGTCTCTGTGCAGTTAATGATGTGTAATATACAGCAGAAGTTTCAATTTGTCATCTTTGTAAAATGTAAGCAGATTTTCAAGAATTACATGTATGTCATAGTAAGAACTTAAAAAAAGAAGTAATGAATAACAGTAAATGTGCTTTTATGCAGAGGAGAGTCAGAGACAATGAGGAGATATAACTAAATCCAGATGACCCCTGTGGCTTAATCCCATGACATTCAGAAACATATTGAATAGAAGGGTGAGGTTTATTTTTTTTAAAAGTATATAAAAACAAAAGTCATTTACAGTGAGGTGGGGGAGATTTAAGACATAAAACAATGATTTTATATCTACAAATTCATATGTCAATATTTAGATAGAGATGCACATATATATATATACACACAAATATATACATATACAAATACACACACATTCTCTCTCTCTCTCTCTCTCTCTCTCTCTCTCTCTCTCTCTCTCTCTCACAGTTTTCAGGGACTTTTCCCATTAGTTAGTATCAGAAATATCACAGTTATTTTGAAGGAAGATATTCTTTCCCTTTTAACTTCTTAAGAAAATTATGAATGACTTGATTCAGCAGAATACTCTCTAGTTTGCCTTTTGAAATAATTTGTTATTTTTATTTTCAACAAATGTGCTTCCCTTTTTCTTGTGTTTCTTTTTAAATTTTTTTGATTCTTTTTAGTTTTACATGACAGTGGAATATATTTTGACATATCTAATATACATGGAGTATAACTTCCCATTTTTGTAGTTGTACATGATGTGGAGTTTACTGGTTGTGTATTCATATATGAACATAGAAAAGTTATGTCCAATTCATTCTACTGTCTACCATGTACAGCAACTAAAGGAAACTCAAACTGTCAGTGAGACGGTGTATGTTTGTGTTATCTAAAAATGATGGAAGTTCTCCAAGTTAAAAAAAAATAGTAAGCTTATTGATTTTATGTACTTCTTTAAAACTTAGTAACACCATTTGAGGGTGTTAGAAGAAATTTCAAGAGAAAGAGACTAACTTGTTTCTAATACTTGTTTTAATATTCGATGATTCTGCAATTTTAATATTTCTGTGAAGTTTACTGATATTCCAAAAGGGAAGAAAATGAAATAAAGGTTTTGGAATGTAAATCATTTCTTATAAGATAATGTATATAACAGTTGTATATAGTAGTTTAGAAATGATATAGAGGGCTAGACATATTAAATATTGTCCAATGTCAGACAACCAATTAATGCTAAATCCTGAACCAATTCTCAGATTTTCTTTCTCATGGTTGAGCATTCATTTAGTCCTAGATCCCTGCCTCTAATCTACCTATTTATTTATTTTAATTTCATAGCCCTTTTTCACTCTGAGATGTTAAGAGTGCCATATATTATGTTAAAAAATGAATTCTCCCTCACTCCCTAGGAAGTTAATATTATAAGAAAAATTTTTACAAAGGACCTGATATTTTTACTATGTGTCAGGCATAGTTATTTAATTGATATGTGATACTTCCTTCATCTTCACACCTCTAAGGTAGGCAAAATTTGCTCCAATTTATAGCTAGTAAAACTGAAAATTAGAGAATATAATTGGTTTGCTTAAGGTTACACAGCTACTGAAGGGTCAGAGTGAAGTTCAAATTCTCATCACCTATACCAGGATGTT